>NW_020837988.1:11060675-11295892 GCF_003676395.1 Aethalodelphis obliquidens
CCCCCCCTCCCCTCCCCTCATTGATCTGACACTAATTTAGAGAATTGATCTGTTTTTCTCACCAGTCACCACAGCTGTGGTTTCCGGGCCCCTCTCCAGGCCTGACCTCTTGTCTCTCCCAGGTTGTTTGTCTGTGACAGTCTGTAACATCACTTCACTTCACTGTCTCCAGATTCATCGTGTCCGATTGGAATTCATCCTAGAATTGGGTGCGTTAGATCCAGAAGGGCTCTCATAACCCTTTAAAGCTGTCACCCTCACCTGATAGGGCATGCAGCCTGGATGGACAAGTGCCTGCCAGTTGAGTCAACTCAGGACTGGAACCCAGATTTCTTGATTTGTTGCTCATTGTAAGCAAGGATCATTCTTGTTATCTTTCAGCCTAGAAAACATGGAACGTCTCCTTTAAAGCATCGCTGTTCTTTTGACCATTGTCCACTTAGCCACCAGGTCCTGCAGTTCCTTTCCAGTGTCTCTGTAATCTGCCCCTTCCTCTCCATTCCCACCCGACCTCCTAGTGTAGCTCTAGGTCTTTAATGTAGGACTCAGTTTCTTGCCAACTTTGCCCATTAGATTTAACTGTTTCCAACCTCTGACACCTTCAGTCCATCCAGAACTTTGCTGCCACCACTGGATTTCAGGGTCCCACTGGAAGAACGCCTAACAGTGACTGGTTCTCTATCCTGTTCTGCTTGTTCCCTCTTTTTCTCTGTAGCACCTGTCACCTCTAACATGCTGGGCAATTTTCCACCCTGTTTTTTTTATTATGGTAAAATATATATATAACATAAACTTTATCATCTTAACCATTTTTAAGTGTACAGTTCATTGATATTAAGTACATCTTATTGTGGTGCCACCATCACTGCCATCCATCTCCAGAACTCTTTTCGTCTTGTAAAACTCTGTGCCCATTAAACACTAACTCCCCAGCCCCTGACACCCACCATTCTACTGTCTGTCTCTGTTTTGTTGTTTTTTTTTTCCGGTACGTGGGCCTCTCACTGTTGTGGCCCCTCCCGCTGCAGAGCACAGGCTCCAGACGCACAGGCTCAACGGCCATGGCTCATGGACCCAGCCGCTCTGCGGCATGTGGGATCCCCCCGGACCGGGGCACGAACCCGCATCCCCTGCATCAGCAGGCGGACTCCCAACCACTGCGCCACCAGGGAAACCCTGTCTCTGTGGTTTTGACTCACTGTACAGTTTTGGTATTTATTATGTTTGGTGTCTGGTTCTCTGCATCAGACTGTGAGCTCCAGGAAGGCAAGAACATTCTGCTTTGATAATAGATGTGTCCTAACTCCTGGCATAGGGCCCAGCACATAGGAAGTGTTCATTAGTCGTTGTTGAATGTGCTTAATCCTCATCTTGACCTTTAACCTGGATTAGCTGGCTTTCCCCCCCTCCCCCTTTTCCTTACACGTTTCTGGTCACTCTTAAGGCATAACCCTTCTCTGTAGCCACGAGGGTCTTCTCCATCAGAGGCGCAGATCCTGCCGGGCCGCGAGGAGCCCGAGCTCGTGCCCCTGTGCAGACCAGAGCCCCTGCCACCCCGGCAGGCCTTGTGCTCCTGCCGCCTGGCCCTGGAGTGGGGCCTGGGATTTCACTCTGCCCTGCCATCTCCTGAGTTTCTTTCCCCTGTTCTTTCTTCATTTTTCAGAGTCCAAAGTACATGGTCCTTTCTCTAGTCTCACCCTCTGCCAGTTTGATTCCTTCCTTTTAGCGCTGCTGTGACCTGCATCCTCCCGTCTGCCTGGTGTCGCTCCAGCTCTCCACCGGAGCCCCAGGCTGTGGCGAGGGCCTTTGTCCCTCTGCCTGGTTCCTGATAATCACACTTACGGGGGTGAGTGTGTGTGTGTTTCTGCTGAGGCTTCCTGGGTAAATCAGAGCGCTCACTAATTATTGGGTTTTTTTCTCTTCTCCTGACGACGTATCTACTTGGCCTGTGTCAACAGTGCTGAGTGAAATACTGCAATGACCAGCTGATGTTTGTAGTGATTTCCAATAGCTTAGGATTCCTTTAGAAAAGATGCTTAAGAATCGGGTGGAGAAGGGGGCTTGATGAAATTATAAAGGGATATTTTCAAAAGTCCTTAAAAATGGGAAGAGAAGCAGCTTTGTGTGAGGTAGTGGGCGGTACCCTGTAAACAGTATGGGGAAGAAGTGTAATGTGCGTGCCATACTTTGTGCACGAAGTGAGCACGGAGCTTGTGAAGGAGGCAGTTGTTGTCACTAACACTTAACTGTAGGCTCAATTTCACAGTAGCTGCCGTAGCCTTACATCCCCCTGGCTACGTTCTAGTAATTAATTCCATTGTACATTGAATCCATTGCTCCTTTTTAAAATACGATCTTTAATACATGGACTTATCTTTGAAGAAAAAAGGACTGACGTCACAAAATAGGTTTTTAAGCAGATACTTACTTGACTAAGAAATCTGCTCAGACTCAGAGACTGAAGGGAAGGAGTCGTGACCTGCATACTCCCTTCATGATTGTCACCTTAACATCTCTCTATATTAGGATTCAATTTGGTTAAGAATTACAGGGGGAAAAAAATAACAGTAGTGTAAATAAAATTGAAGTTCCCTCACATGAAGATTATCCAGAAGTAGCCATTCAGGGCTCTTAGGGGCTCTACAATATCAGGGCCCTTGGCACCTAACTAGGACTCTACCCTTTCTGTCACCTCATTGTCCAAGATAACTGCTAGAGTTCCAGTCATGACATACGCATTTCACCATACAGGAAGGAATATGTAGGGAAGAAGGCCCCCTCTCTATACCTTTCGGATGTTTCTTAAAAGTTACACTTACCACTCTCACTGGGAGACTGGGAAAACTGTCTGGGTAGCCCTGTGCCCACATAAAAAAAATAGGGGTTCTGTTATTCAGGAAAAGTGTGGAGCAGATATTGGAGAAAACCTGCAGCATCTGGCATAAGCACCATCCTGGCTGATGCTTATTAGCTAAAGTCTTGCCCCCATGCCAAGAAGAGAATGGTTTTGCATATTGGATTGTTTGTTAATCCTTCTGAATTGGTTCTAAGTCTGACGTATCTCAGGTTGTGATCAAAGGTGCATTGAGAATATGAGGATGACTTGTCCTGGTGATGGTGCCCAGAGAGCCTGGAGGTCAAATACCTAGGTGACCAGTTATGCTTCTAACTAGGACCCGAGCCCGAAGGCTGTAGAAGGGGAAGAGCCAAGCTATGAGAAATGGGGGAGATTTGGGACGATTCACAGCAGTCTCTGGCACAACGTGGAAACTGGTGCCACATTTGAGAAAACTGTCTTTGCTGCTAAGGGGACCTTTTCTTTTTACATTTCTCTGATTTAGGCCGATCAAGATTATTTATTGCCTGTAGTCGTTTTTTATATATTGCAAATTTGGGAAAATTGCCTTGAGTTTTGGCTTCATCTCTTTATTAGCATTTCTGAGAAAAATTCTTACGGAAAGAGATTGCTAAGGGGCTAATAGAATATTCCTAGATGAGATGAATAAATACTAGACCTTCTTAGATGGATGGTCAGGAGCGGCGCTTGGAGCAGCCCCCTGAAATATTAGGGTTTCCTGGGAGTCAGTAGGGTGGGTGGGGTGACAGCTCAGGGCCAACTCTGCCTCTCACCAGCAGCCAGGCCCTGTGCAAGTGCTTTTCCTCCTTCTACCTCATTTTGCACATCTGTAAAATGAAGACAGTGTTCACCGCGGGGCTGCTACAAACACTGAAGACATAATATATATAAAAGGCACTCACTAAACATTAGCTATTAGTATTTTTATTCATACCTTTTATATGTAAAAGGTATTAATCTTTCTCATTAATATTTTGTTTGGTTTTCCCAGAGATTTAAGAAGGAGCTGTCAAAAAGTAACTTCAGAAATTCAGAAGTTCTGAAACTTTTTCCATATTTGGTGCTGAAGTTTTACATATTTGGTACCAAAATCAGACCTGAATGACATGAGGCTATTTACAGAATTAAAGGAAAAAAAAGCCAATTAATATGACTGTCTGTAGGTTTGTCCACAGAAATATTTATGTTTGTTTATTCACCATTATTATCTTTCTAAAATGCAACAGTTCTGAGTTCTAGACCACATCTAGACAACATGTAGTTGTAGGTTAGGGGCCGTGACCCTGTGGGCCCTCTGGCCCTCTCTTCAGAGAGCCCCGCTCGTCCCTGCGTCCTGTAGGCTGGGGCTTCAGGGACAAGCCAACAACTCTAGGAGGAGGAGGTGCAGGAAGAGAAGCTGCCTGGCAATTAGGAACATATCTTATACTAGCTTGTCTTTCTCCATTTGGGGGAAGGAGGGTAGATTTTTGCTTTTGCCCTGTTAGTCTTTTTTCTTTAATTTTCAAAGGTTTATCTCTGGGTCTGCTTGTCGGCTTCTGGCTTTGTTCCTTTCCTGGCTGCTGTCTATGTACTCATGGTTCTGGGTCTCATTTTGTTATTTGAAACTTAAAAATGACATAATTTACCAAGGGAGCGAATTTAGAATTACTATTTATTTTTCCATTTCCTCTTAAAAAACATGGGGTTTGTAATTTATATGATTTACTGCTGAACTGGCCAAATACTGGGGTTGCCAGCCTATGTCATCGTTGCTAAAGGTGAGACATAGGTAAGGCAACTGTTATAGAAGACTACCACCTATGGGCAATCAGTTCCAAATAATAAACAATAAATATAGGACAGTCCTAGCCTTTTTTTTCAAGAGCTAGGAGACTGCCAGTGTAGTCAGGAGTAGAATATTGTGCTTTAGAGTTTTCTGTTAATTTGTTAATTCTGCTACTTTGGCTCCACATAAATGCTAAGAACAACCCAACTTTTTTCTTTGGATAGTGAATTACAAAGGTGTTTGTTTCCGTTTTCCGAGGCTTCTGCGACCAAGAGCCCTAGAACCTAGTGGCTTAAAACAATAAGCATTTATTTGCTCACAGTTGTGCAGTTTGGGCTGGGCCACTGGCAGTTCTTCTGCTGGTTTCTCCAGAGGTCATTCATGTTCCTGTCACCATCTGGAGGCTTGACTGGGGCTGGAAGTCCAAGAGGACATCACTTATACGTCTGGTGCATCAGCTGAGGTGGTAGAATGGCATGGGCTGGCAGTTCATCTCTCACCCCCCACCCCTCCAGCCCACCCCAGTGTTCCTTCCAGTGGTAGCTAACCTTTTTATTTGCTCGGGCATTGAGGAGGGAGCATTCTAAAGGACAAGCTCCCCTCTGCTGGCTGTGCCTCTGTTTGCATCACACACACTTGCTAATGCCCCATTGGTTAAGGAAGTCACACAGATGAGGGTTAGTGTGTGAGGGGAGCTCAGAGGACATGAATACAGGAAGGCATGGTTTATTAGGAGCCACCGATACTTTTTTTAGTGTCATTATAAACTTACAGGTTTAAACATATTTGATGCTTTTTAATTCATTGCACTTTTGATTTTTATTGAAGCTCAAGTTGTCCCATCCTTATCTAGTAGGGGCCTCTTCTAGTTGGCTTGGTTGCCAAGTCATTTTGACATGTCCTTGTCTGTCATGCTCCTGTAGAGCTTCCTTGCTCTTGGGTGTGACAAGATGGTATGTTCATCTTGTACATTTCCTGTCCCATTTTTCCAATAAATTTTGGTTTCCTTAGGTTAGAAATTTGTATTTCAATACCATAATCTCAGAGCTGGAGATATTCACTGATACTGCATTGGCCATTTTTTTCTAGGCCTTTTTAGAGGAGACAGCCCGAATTGTATTATTATTTTTATATACATTTAGTGTTTATTTATATTTATATTCCAGAAATTTGCCAATTCCTTTGCATCTCAGACTTCCCATGATTATCATTTTTCTCTTGTCTGAAGCTCATCCTTTAGAATTTCCTTGTCTATATTATCTCTTTTGGGATGAACTTTCTTAGTTTCTGTCATCCTAATGTATTTTTATGTACTCTTATTCTAGAAAGTACTGGGTATAGAGTTGTCTGACACTTATTTTCTCTCAGTACATTGAAGCTGTGATTCCACATTTTTTGTTTTCTAGTATTGCTTTTGGGAAGTCAGTCTAACTGCTTCTCCTGTAGAGTGGTCTGTCTCCTCTCCCTGTCTGCTTTGAGAGCTTCTCTTTGCTTAGGGCTCTGTGGATTCTTTATTACATGTTTAGTGTAAATTTCTTTCTAGTCATTCTACTGGAGATTCAGTGGGTATCTAAAATTTAGGTATTGGCATCTTTCATAATTTCTGATAATTTCATAGCCATTACCTATTCAAATATTGCTTGTGTCCTATTCCCTCTTCTATATGAATCTTATTAAAACTGTGTTGGACCTTCTCACTCTGTTCTACAGACTTTTCCTACATTTTTGTGTATGTGTGTGTGTGTGGGGGGGGGGTTCCCCCTTTTTAAAAAAAACTTTTATTGAAGTATAGTTGATTTACACTGTTGTGTTAGTTTCAAGTGTACAGCAAAGTGATTCAGTTATACATATATATACATGTTCCTTTTTGTATTCTTTTCCTTTATGGGTTATTACAGGATATTGAATGTAGTTCCCTGTCCTAACAGTAGGACCTTGTTATTTATCTTTTTGTTTGTTTAGAATGTTGAATTTTTAAAAAATTTGTATTGGGGTATAGTTGATTTACAATGTTGTATTAGTTTCAGGTGTATAGCAAAGTGAATCTGTTATACATATACATATATCCACTCTTTTTTAGATTCTATTTATCTATTTTATATATAGTGGTTTGTATCTGCTAATCCCAAAGTCCTAATTTATCCTTCCCTCACCCCCTTTCCCCTGTGGTAACCATAAGTTTGTTTTCTATGTCTGTGAGTCTGTTTCTGTTTTGTGAATAAGTTCATTTGTGAAGTATTTTAGATTATACATATAAGCAATAGCATATGATATTTGTGTTTATCTGATTTAGTTCACTTAGTATGATAATCTCTAGTTGCATCCATGTTGCTGCAAATGGCATTATTTCATTGTTTCTTATGGCTGAGTAGTATTCCATTGTGTATATGTGCCACATCTTCTTTATCCATTCATCTGTCGATGGACATTTAGGTTGCTTCCATGTCTTGGCTATTGTACATAGTGCTGCTATGAACATAGGGGTACACGTATCTTTTTGAATTAGAGTTTTCTCCAAATATATGCCCAGGAATGGGGTTGCTAGATCATATGGCAGATGTTGACAACTTCGAAAAGTTCAGGCTGGCTGTTCTATGGACTGCCTGTCAATCTGATCTGTCTCATAACTCTCCCAGGATTAGATTCAGATTACATTTGAGGAACAAGAACATTAGGAAGTTGAGCTGCATTGAAAATGTGCTTTTTCTCCCTCTCTACTTGTTCCCAGGGTTAGAGACAGATCATTTTCTGTGCAGCTGCTTTGTGGGGTGGTTTTACTTTGGATAAATTTTACTCTGAGTCTGTAGTCCTCTGCAGGCACGCCTTTCTGAAGGGACATCTCTTGGACTCCCCAGCTGACCTGGGCCTTGGGCATTGTCTCCTGTCCTCAGGCCACTTGTGGCTGCAAACACCCACACTCCAGCGCCAGGCTTGGCAGTCGCCATTGAGGTGAGATCCTGCTTCTGCCTCTGTTCACATAGCTGGGTTCCCAACTTCAGTGTACGGTCAGAGTATTCTTCACTTTCATACCAGCTCATTCCTGTTTTTAAGAAGGTGTCCCCCCATCTGCCCATCTGCTTCCCCACTCCAAGCCTTTCCCATCGTTTGTGGCGAGAGAGGAGCTTAGGAACCCAGGTCCACCACGTTGCTGGACATTTTCTCATCTGGGGTCTTTGTGTTGTTGCAGATGTCATTTCCTTGCTTGTTTTTCCAGTGACATAACAGTTCCAGGTCCTAACCTTAACATTGAGCCATATGATAAAATGTTTTCGAGAACGTGAATTGCACTAAATCACGAGTCTGAATGGCACAACCTAACAGTTCTGAAAGAAATAGAAAAGGTAACTGAGCGTCTGTTATCAAGGATAGCCATTTTCACAATTTATGTGAATGCATAACGGCCTGCTTCTACTTTGTTGGCATAGAAAGTTCCAGAAGATAAGAAGTGGTTAAGCACAGATGAGTGGTGAATGCAATTTGATTAAACTCAAACATTTCTGAGGGAAGTGAGTCACTGCGGAGATGGAATCACCTCCAGCTTTGATTTAAACCATGGGAAACAGTATCAAGAGAAAGAGAAAATGGCCAGCATGTCAAAAACCACACAGCTCTTCTTGTTACATAAGGACAAGCGCCAGACATCACGGCGCCCTAGGATCACCGGAGACCAAGGCCCCTAGTCATCTTTGACTTGAAGCCTGAAGAGGGCAGTTGGAGTAGCAAAGGTTGTCCCCATGCCATGACCATGTTAGGTGCTGCCTGCTGGAATGTCCATTCACTGACCCTGTGCCAGTGAGTATGTGGGGGCTTGGCAGGTAGCAGTGGGAAGTTTGAGTAAAGTAGAATTTGGGGGCAGAGAGTTAGCTAGGTAAGTGCAACTAAATGCAGGGTAGCATGTGCGGGGGGCCGTTGTCAGTCCTTGGGCACCTGCGTGACTACTGGAACCAGGGCCTCGGAGGGCCTCTGGCTTAGTCTCCTCGTGTGTCCTGTGAAGATTGGAGGCCCGGGAAGGTGGCAGGCTCACCTTGGGAAGCACAGAACCAGGACCGGATGTCTGGGTTTACAGGCTCATGGTCTCTACATAACACCACCTCGTGTTATTTAATTACAGCCAACACTGTAGAAAGGTTTTTATTTTAATAATCAGCTTAAGGTAGACCTTGAAACCCGAAAGCAATAAAAAGACAACAGGCTTAGGTTCCAACAACCAGAGCCGGAGTCTGATGTCTGCAGGCCTGGCGTGGTCAGAGGCTGCCCCTGGGTGTCAGGGAAGAAGATGTTGTTTCGTATGTGTTCTTCTTTTGCTTGTTTATTGTGACAGGAGTTAGTTGTGAGAAGCTCTAATTGTGATAAGAAAATAAGCATTTTCTTACCGTTAGCAATAAATATACCTCTTTCTCTCTTAGCTGTCATCTTTTTATTTATTTATTTATTTATTTATTTATTTATTTATTTTAGGCTGTGTTGGGTCTTCGTTGCTGTGCAAGGGCTTTCTCTAGTTGCAGCGAGCGGGGGCTACTCTTCGTTGCAGTGCGCGGGCTTCTCATTGCGGTGGCTTTTTTTGTTGTGGAGCATGGTCTCTAGACGCACGGGCTTCAGTAGTGGCACGTGGGCTTAGCTGCTCCATGGCATGTGGGATCTTTCCAGACCAGGGCTCGAACCCGTGTCCCCTGCATTGGCAGGCAGATTCTTAACCACTGCACCACCAGGGAGGCCCTCTTAGCTGTCATCTTAATACTTGCCTTTAACACCATGCTCTTAGAGATACTTAGTAATTCTGTGCTTTTCAAACTATCATAACTTTTCTTTGTGTTTTTGAAGTGCAATAAAGAAGGTGTAACCCTAAAATTGTGCAGTAATTCCTGAACTTGGCACTTATTCTCCACTCTGGGAACATTATGGGTTTCATTTCAGAGGGATCTTGGCCTGCTTAAAGCATTTTAATGGCTTTTCATTGACCCCAGTACAAAGTCTAAAACTCTTCAACTGGGCTAAAAAGTCACTTTGATCTAGTACCTGCTCTCACTGCAGCTGCAGCCCTTGCGTCCCACACCGACTCCAGCCAACTTTCAGCAACTAGTGCGCTTGACCTTCCCCCTGCCTGGTGCTGCCAAGTTTTCTCTTCCTGTGCCCACTGAACTCTATTCATGCTTCAGGTCTCATCTTTGATGTCATTTTGTTCGGGAGCCTTCCCTGAATCCTTAATCATTAGCATCTTAAAAAATAATAACAAAACAAACCCTAGGAAAGATGCCCGCCCCTTTGTTCTCCCAAGGGATGTTATTTTACTCCATAAGATGTCTATACTGTAAGATATATGTTGTTATTATTGTTGTTATCATCATCATCTTAATTTTAGTATTGATATCAGTATTGCTCACTGGTCTCTAGGCTTCAAGAAAACAAGGAATGGAGACTTCCCATAGCTGATGACAGTGGTTGTGTCTTACATCGCTGTCTCCAAATATTTCCTCCAAAACAATGTAGCAAAATAAGAAGGGGAAAATTAAACTATATAAAAACTGTGCCCTCAGCATAAAGACATGATATGCCCAAACTTGAAAGTAAAGAGAAACTCAAATCTCAACGTATAATCTCTAGTATCCCCTCCCTACTCTTGCCCCCCGACAGGCTCTGCAAAGGCAGGCCAGGAACACCTGCTGGAAAATGAGAAGAAGGGAGCTCAGAGCAGGGCCTGAGGGTGATTGGAAACCACTACCCAGAAGGCCAAGAACCCTCTGAGTCTGAGAGCACTGTAACAAGCGGTCAGGTAAAGTAGAGCATGGATTATAGGTTGTGGGCTTAAAAGGATGGGTAAGAGTCTGCAGGAGAAGGCAAAAAGGGAGGGAGAAGCAAAAGGGGAAAATTTAGGGCCCTGTAAATAAAAGAGAACCAAAAAATTGGCACTCACATAACTTTTCCTCTCACCAACAAAACATTCACGAAAGCAGGGGTCACCAAACTAAGGCCCCCAGGCCTATTGCCTTTCTTGCAAATAAAATTTTATTGGAATTTAGCCATACCCATTTGTTTGTATATTGTCTGTGGCGGGCCACAGCAGAGTTGTAGAAGTAAAGAAGATATGTATGAAACTCTCTGAGGTAAACTTAACACTCCCCTGAAAACCACGGAAGATGACTTGAGCGCATTGGGAGGCGTCCCCTTCTGGATGGGCGTGACTTGGATTTATAAAGGTTTCTATTCTCCCTAGTTCATTGATGAATTTCATGAAATCCCAGTAAAGATACCAACACTTAAAAAAAATGAAGTTATACAAGTTGATGTTAAGGTTTATATGGGAAAACAATCATGAAGAATAGCCAGGAAAACATTGAAAATTAAAATCCACCAGGGGTGACTGGCCCTGTCAGGCATGAGAACATCCTAAAAAGCTTCTGTAATTAAAACAGCATTCTGCTGGCTCACCAAGAGACAGATAGACCAGGGGCATAGAATTAAAATCATTGACAGTACAATTAAAATCATCCAGGTACAAATGGAAACGTAGTATATCATAAATATGACATCTCAACTGCAGCAAAGATGGACGTTTAAATAAATGGTGCTGGGGCAACTGGGTACCTGTTTGGAAAAAGATAAAACTAGATCCATACTTCACACCATATAGAAGAATAAGCTACAAATGGGCCAGGGATGTAAATGTAAAAAGTGAAACCATGCAAACACTGGTAGGAAACCTGGGTGAGTTCCTCTTATCTCAGTGTAGCGAAAGGCTTTCTAATTACAAACTGGGGGGAAATAGCACATAAACCACAGGCACAGGGCTAGTGTCCATAATGTACAAGCAACTGCTAAATATCAAGGAATCAAAAATGTGATACAGAGCAGGAAGAAGAGATAAACGGATAATCCACACACATATAAAAGATATGAAAATTGGCCCTAAAATACGAAAAAGCACTGAAGCTCATACTTGGAGAAATGCAAAGTGAAATTACACTGAGATGTCATTCTTCACTTATCAAACTGGTGAAAATTAAAAAGGATGACAACACATTCTGTTGGCAAGGCAGTGGGGAGACAGGCCCCCTCCTCATTGCTGGTGGGAGTGCAAATTGTCACCTCACTCTGGAGGGGAGTTTGGCAACTCTGAATACAATTACACTTGTATTCACCTTGTGGCCTAGATTCCACTTCTAGGGATTGACCCTGAAGATGCACCTCCAAAATAGAAAAACTGTGCACAAGGTCATTCAGGGCAGCCTTGTTTGTTTACAGGCAGGAATCACTGACAGATGCCAGAATTAGTCTTGGAAGGAATGTTGAGATATAGTTGAAAGGTCTTGAAGTCTCTCCCCAGAAGATACTTATTAATTACAAAGGGGAAAATAGCAACTTTTCACTATAGAAATTTGGCTTTACTTAATCAAATGTTCAGAGTTCTCATCACTGATAACAAAAAATTTTGGCCCACCTGATTATGCACCAAGGGGACACACATCAGAGAACCCCAAACTGAGGAAGAGGCTACAAAATAACTGCCTGGTGTTTTTCAAATCTGTGAAGTTCATGATGGCCAGAGACTGGGGACCTGTCACAGATTAGAGGAGACAAAGGAGATCTGAGGGCTGTGTGTTATGTGGGTCCTGTGTTGACTCCCAAACAGGAAGCAGCCACGGTGACTTCACCCTTCACCAGCTGGTGAAGTTCAAGTAAGGTCTATAGACATGCTAATAGTATTGTGCCAGGGCAAATTTTCTGCTTTCAGTAATTGCACTGTCGTTATGTAAGATGCTAGCCTTAGGGGATGCTGGGATAAGGCTAGATGGGAATTCTGTGCTAGTTTTTCAGTGTTTCTGAGTGTCTAAACTTATTTCAAAAGAAAAAGAAAAAACGAAAGAACAGGAATTATGTCTGCTTATAGTTGTGCTTTGTACGATGCCTGACACGTAGTAGACCAGTCACCCATTCATGTTTTCTAACTCAAAATACGTACACATAAAAAAAAAAAATGCACAAAGAGGGTGGAGCGAACCATGGGCTGGGGTTCCAGAACTGTGTATTTAGTCACCGTGGATCGAGCCTGTCATCTGTTCAGTGACTTCTCATCCGTATGGACTGGAGCCTTCCGCAGATATTTTTTACTTGCCTGTGTCACTGCAGCCCTCTGCTTCTTCGCTTCCCAGGCAGTGGTTTTTACTGCTCCATCTGGTGGGGCAATTTCTTTTTATTGCTTTTCCAGCAGTAACTGTCATCTCCCACGCATTTTTCTCTCTCACTTCAGGAGAAATGGCCTCTTCTTTTCCTGATTATTCATAGTGTCCCCCAGTGATTATTCCTCTTCTCCTTTCTTTCCTCTGGATGAAAGTTTGATGTCTTGAGAATTAATGATGGGAAAGAAACTGTAGGGACATATTTCCCGTGTGAAGAGTCACAGCTGACCCTGAGGTCCACCACCACGAGCCACACGTCAGTAAGGAAAGGCCCACTCAACATATGACTTTCTTTTCTTTACTCTTACCTGAGTTAAGATTGATGGGGGGTGGTAATTAATGATGTTGCTATAAGTTTTTGTTTACTTTTTCCTCAGATTATGGCTCAGGAATAGTAGAATACCTTTATAGAACTACTTGAATGCATTTAAACGTAAGGATTTCTTTCATTTGTGTCTCTTAGCCTAAATTTTGAGCTGCAAATGATTAATTTTTGCTATGGTGAAAATAACTTACTTACTTAAATCCTGTTTTGAAAAAGGCAGAGTTTGAAAAAGAGAATCATAAATAGTTTATGAGGAGTTGAAGTGTCTTCAGAATTAGTATTTCTATTTTGAAGCTCATCACATTTGGAATCACTCAGTTCTGCATCAAGTTTACCCAGATCTCATCAGTTACCTGACCTTACTTTACTAACCCCCTTTTCCAGCATATTGAGGGGTTAACGGTAAGGAAGAAAGCTGGTGCCAGTCTGTCTACATTGTTTTCCCAGAGCTCCGGAGAGAGGGAAGGAGGTAAGATGGTCCCTGTCATAGAGTTAAACACCTCCAAGTGTTCTTGGTTAGACTCAGGACCTGGGAGCGTAGTGGTCGTTTTGTGTCTCCTGTTCTTCACCTTGTAGTGCGGCTTCATCCACTGAAGGACTTACAGATGTGCGTGCCCCGCTCTCCACTTCCAGGCGAGTCTTTGCCCAAACGCCAACTCTGTGTTTCAGACTTTCCATGAAATGTTTCTACTGCAGTGCTTGTCTCAAAACTCGGCCTTCTTTCTTCCCTGGAGCTCTCGTACTGGAGAAATCAAGATGTTCTCTGGGGTAGGAGCTTCTGTGTTGAGTTCCTGGCTTTGTCTTTCAGCCTCTATTTCTCAGTCTTCTTCCTTCCTCTCCTCTAAATGCCCATTCTTTCCCAAGGCTCAGTCGTGATTTCCTGCCCGCCATGGCAGTCGGGGTCCCCTTTTCTCAGTGAGAAACAAGTTTGATTCCCGTGAAATCCCACGGTAATTCCAGGTGGAGCCCCCTTTGGTGAATGATAGGGAATACCAAGCATGGCAGTACTGTGACCCAGCAGGGTTCACGTGACACCCCCTCTCCTGTAGGTCGGTATCCTAACAGTACCCCTGCTACCCGTCCTCCTGAGTTGGCTTCTGTGCAGATCCTAAGGTTGTGGCCTCCTAAGTATTTGATGGGTGAATCCTCTGCCTTGCTCAGCACAGCTATTACTATGTATAGTGAGATAGAACCCCTCTAAACTCAACAAATGGGGTTAGAAGTATGTGTTTCTCGTGTCTAGCTGGCATTTGTTTTTCGCCATAATTTCCCTCTCAGATATTGCAAAACAGGACGAGGTAACGGAGAGAACAGCTTGTTTCCAATGCCAATAGCCATGCGTTGATGCGAGTGTGGGCGTGCTGGGGTAGGTGACCTGATTGCAGGTGTACTGATTGCGGCTCTCAGAGAGCAGGGTCTTTATAGTGGTGTCACGAGCTCTGTGGAAGGTCGGTTAAGTGTCAGTAAAACATGGTCTCTTAAACGCTAGCAGTGGAGTAACTCCTTTTATTTTTTTGATTCAGATCGATATCTTAGGAAAAGAATACCTTTAAGAGTTGTCTCAAACTAAATAAAAAGCAGAATAACTGTGCTTGCGGAAATGTCCGTTTTTTTGTTTTTTTAAATAAATTTATTTATTTATTTACTTATGGCTGTGTTGGGTCTTCATTGCAGCATGCGGGCTTTCTCTAGTTGTGGCGAGTGGGGGCTACTCTTCGTTGCGGTGTGCGTGCTTCTTATCATGGTGGCTTGTTTTTGTTGTGGAGCAGGGGCTCTAGGCGCACGGGCTTCAGTAGCTGTGGCTTGCAGACTAGAGCGCAGGCTCAGTAGTTGTGGTGCACGGGCTTAGTTACTCCGCGGCACGTGGGATCTTACCAGCCCAGGGATCAAACCCATGTCTCCTGCATTGGCAGGCAGATTCTTAACCACTGCGCCACCAGGGGAGTCCCATTGTCAGTGTTTTTATCTAGGCCTGAAGGTTTCGAGTTGCTCAGTGCAGATTTTGCTCAGTTTTTCATGCTGCTGGCTGGAGTGTATGTGTTTTATGTGGTTGTTTTACACTGCAGTGTGATCCCCAGACAGGTGACAGTTAATCCAACACCGTAGTTAAGTCTATTTCAACAACATCCAATTAAAAACAGGCTGTCAGAGTGTGGCTGGCACATATAGAAGGGAAAGCTGATAATACCCAGTGTTGAAAACCAATTTTATGTGTATGTATTAACATTTTTAGTTATAAATACCAATACCCTGGAAGTTTGTTATACCTTTATGAGATTAAACTTTATTTTACTCATTTTCATGAAATATTTGGTTGAGTAGTTAGATAATAAAGAAAAATTTTATTGTAGTTATGATCTTCTTTCCTGTTATATGAACAACGAAGAAGAATGAATTTGTCTATTACCATGTCAGTTTATTAAAATATTGGTCAGTGATATGGGATCTTCCTGTATTAAATGTGACATAATCCCATTACTCGTTTAAAATATGTGGTAGGCTGAATTGTGGTCCCCCAAAAGACTTATACCACATCCTAGTCCTCAGAACCTGTGAATATTACCTTATACAGCAAAATAGTCAATATTACTTTATGTGACTAAAGATGTGATTAAGTCAAGGATCTTGAGAGGAAGAGCTTATCCTGGATCTCCGGGGGTCCCTAAATGCAGTCACATGTATCCTGATAAGAGACAGGCTGGGGAGCTTTGAGGCAGACACAGAGGATGAGGTCATGTGAAAATGGAGGCAGAGATGGGTGTGATGTGGCCACACGTTCAGGATGCCTGGGTGCGCCAGCCACCACCGGGAACTGAAAGAGGCAAGGGGAGGACTCGTCCCCAGAGCCTTTGAGGGAGCGCAATTCTGTCGACATGATGATTTGGGGTTTCTGGCCTCCACAGCTGCGAGAGAATAAATTTCTGTTGTTTTAAGCCACCAGCTTTGTGGTGATTTGTTAGAGCAGCCACAGGACACTGACACAAGTGGGATATGAAGAAATCTTGCTTTTCACGTACAGACACAATTAATATGACTACAGTTGATGAAAGCTCGGTTTTATTACCACTCTGTGACTTACGGAAGAAAAAAAAATCGGATACCTCTGTGTTCTTAGCGTGGACTAGAATGCCTCTTGTTCAGCATTGTCAGCTGGTCCCCTGGGTGTGTCACCTTCCTGCCTGTAATTATGGAGGACGGTGAGGCCACAGAGGGTCCTTCTGGACAAGTAAACCTCTGGCAGGCCAGTGAACTTTGCCACATGTGTCGTTAGCACAGGCAAGGAGCAGTGATCTAGAGGGATGTGACTTTAACATGTGCTTCTGAATTAGGCCTCATGTGAGATGTTGGTAAATGTCCAGAATAAGTGTGCTTTGTTTAATCTGCATCTGCCCCTCCTCTTATATTTCCTCTCTGCACAGTTACTGTCCTCTCAGCTGCCCAGGCCTGGAAACTTGGGGTCACGCTTGGCTTCTATCATTTAGTCCACATTTAGTCCATTATCAAGTCCTGTGGATTCCATCTCCTAAATCTCTCTCCTCTCCGTTTAGTCCCCACAGCCTCTCACTGCCTTTAGGCTGTCATCACTTTTTGTCCGGGGCGCTGATGGAGAGCTCTTCTCCCCTCAGTCAGTGCACATCCCAGCCCCAGTGCACATGCAGCTCCCACCCTCACCTGCTGCGGCGGGAGCCCGGACACCCTGGTAGGAAATGTATGTTTTCTCTGGAAGGAAATGGGTATTTGCTTTGTTTGTTCATTTATTTTTCATATATATTCATTATTCATGTACAAAACAAAAATTTATTGCACACCTGCTGTGTCCCTGGCACTTCTAGGGGCTGGGATAGGGCACTGACAGAATAGTCATGTCCCCATGGAGCGCCCCTCTTTTGGAGCACTGTTAAGAAATAAACAGTACTTTGAATTATCACATTGATCTGTCTTCTTTATCATTCATGCCCCAAATGTATTAAAATATATATATATATATTTCCTGAACCATTCGAGAGTCATTTGCAAGCATCATATCCCCTTACCCATAAATACGTTAGTGTGCAGTTTATAGCAACAAGGACTTTCTCCTTCGTAACCACAGTACATTTATCAAAATTAGGAAATGTAACATTGATTCAATACTATGATTTAATTTGTTTCGTAATCAAATTTTGGCAGTTGTTCCAGGAATGTCCTAAATCCCCACCCCCATCTGAGCTCCACCCCTACCTCACGCTCACCCTTCCTTCCCCTCACTCCCCCCCCACCCCCCCCACCTCCGGGCTGTTCTTGACAAGTGCAGGCCAGTGCTCCTCTAATCCTTGATTTGCATTTTCCTCCCATTTTCTTATGATTAGAGTCAGGGTGAGCATTTGTGGCAGGAGTACAGCAGACATGATGCTGTCACCGTCTCAGGCTCGACAGGAAACTTGCTGTACATTTGTCCCATTATTGGTGATGCTAAGTTTGATCATTGATTAAGATGGTGTTGGCCACTTACTTGCTTTCTGACACCACAGGATGTATGTACCAGGCTCATATTGTCCCTCCCCTCTTGAGCCGTGGAGTTAGCCATGTCTCCAAGGAGCCCGGTTCTTTTTACTGGAGAGTGGTGTTTGGAAACCAGAATACAGGCTCTGGTGTGCTCACTGTTCTTGGCTCCCATTATTCTCCATGTATTTACTCAGTGGGTTAGTCCTACAACACACTCAAGAAATATTAACATAATCCCACAAGTCAAAATAATATAAGAAGTTATATACTCAGAGTAGCGTCATCTCCCCACAGCCATTCCCATCTCCCTACAGCCATTCCCATCTCCCTGCTGTAGGTGATGAATTTCATTAGTTTCAGGTTTATATTTCTTAGGTTTCTTTTTTAAAATAAGGAGATACATGTTTATCTTCTTCTTCCCTTTTCTTTTTTATACAAAAGGTGTTATACTACATATACTCCTTTCCTGGCTTTTTTCTACTTCCCAGTGTATCCTGGAAATCACCCCACATCAGTTTCTAGGAAGCTTTCGCATTGTGTTTTAGAACTCTGTCGCACTCTACTATGTGAATGTACCATTGTTTTCTTCAGTCTCCTGCAGATGCCATTATGATTGTAATATTTTGCAATTACAAACAATACTGCATTGAATAACCTCGTTCAGATGTGTTTTGTATAGTTAAGGGTGTATCTTTAAGGTAAATTCGTAATAATAGTATCACTGGGTCAAAAATAATCCATATATAAGGTTTTTGGGGTTATTGTCAGATCCCTCTGCCTAAGGATCGTGTACCATTTTACATTCCCACCAGCAATATGTAAAAGCACCTGATCTGCAGAGTACTCTGTGGTGCTTTCTAATGTATGCCAATGTGTGCAGTCTGCTAGGTGAGCAGTGTTCTCTCATTTTTATTATAAGTGAAGTTGAACAATTTTGAATATTTATGGGCCATTTCCTTGTCTTTAGCTGTGAATTGTCTTTTCAAATCTTTTGTCCATTTTTCTCATAGAATATTTTTTATTTCCATAATTTTCCATAACTTCATCAGTGATAGCCGCTACACCCCATAAATTCCCAGCTGCCTCTGACTGCTGAATCCCTTCTAGCAGTGAGGATAAGATAAATCAGAGTCATCCTGGAGAGCAGAGCAGAGATTCCCTATGAGGAGCACATTGTCTTCATGTGGAAGGATGTTCCAGTTGGCAGTGTGATGGTGGCCTTTGATGAGGGCGGGGTCGTCCTGTGCCCAGAGAGGGTGGATGTCGGCAGAACACTTTCATAGAAGGAGTCAAACCTCCCAACTCTGTCCAGCCACCTGAGCCATCCAGCACTGCTTAATTCTGAGATTCTGTGTCCCTGAGATGAAGAACTGGGTGTGTGGGTGGGCGGGGGAGGGGGGGTCCATGGCTTAGTAGTGTCACTGAGAGCTTGTGTCCCGACCCCAGGTGCAGCTCTCACAGCTCACATCCTCACAAACTCACATCCTCTCCACAGCAGCCCTGGGAGCAGTTCCCAGTTTGCAGTTTAGGTAACAGACTTATTCCTTCTCATCCCACGTGGCTCTCCCCTCTTGTAATTGTGGCATGTTTATGCTTCACAAAATGAAGAGAAAAGGGACTCTACTCCTAGGTCTTCCTTCCTGAACCATTTGCATAATTCAGATTTCTCTGCAGTGAGTCAGTCTTCTGGAAAGTCTTCCTCCTGGGAAGGTTGGAAAGAATGATTCTCTGTTAATGAGGCCACATGTCTCAGGCACTTGGCTGAATAGAAAGAATTAGATGTATACGAGGATAGGTGGTGAGCTCCCCAGCCTAGCCAGGGGATTCTGAGCTATGCTGATTTGGACCCTTAAATGTAACTTATTTTAAATCTTGCATGTGATTTATTTTAATGGGAGCCTTTAAAGTGGAGGCTGTGAAGGTGAAAATCATGTAGCTTATTGAATCTATCAGTTCTTACTAGAGCTGAAGGCCAGCTCTTGTTTTTTCAAGTCAGTAACAAGGAGTGCAACCTGTTTATCCAGGTCTTCCATAACTAAAATGCATCCCCGTGGGCAGCTCGTGGCCTGTTTCCATGGGGACAACAGCTCTGTTTCCGCAGGTGAGGGGCCACCACAGGCGAGGGGCAACCACAGGCCAGACACCCCCGGCCCCGGCCCCCTGTGCCAGCACTTACTCCACTTGGTGGATGCTCATCTGTGTGTCTCACACTGGATGTTGTTCTTTTTTGCACCTGTGAAGAATTGTGTAAAATGAGGGCCACAGCAAGCCACAGAATTGTCATTGGTTTAGAAAAGGGAAATGAAAAGAGTCTGCATGGTTTATGTTGATTATTTCTGACTGCTTCCTGTTCTGGAGTATTTATTCACTGGAATGAAGTGATAGCTTCACAGTGTAATGTTTAAGTTTAAAAATGTGAAACAAAGTGAGGTTAGCAGTAAATTCTGAACCTCAGAAATGGTGTGTTTGCACCATCTTCGGTGCCCCCAGCATCCATTGCAGCTGTTGCCCTGTGAGTGCCTGGTGGCCTCCACCTCACAGGCTGTGGCTGACTTCACATCACTTCCTGAGGCTTCCCATTCTATGGCGTTTGTTTCACTGCCCTGCAGCCCAGTGCCCAGAGCTTCAAGCTTCGGGCTCAGTAAATACTGGTTAAATTGAACAGACAGGGAGTCTAGGTCAGATTTACTATGTTTTCATTCTTCATTAGTCTATTGGTTGTAACCATTACATATTTGAAAGTTTTAATTTTATGGAAAGTTGTAGGATTTTACTGACATATATTCATTCACTTACGTATATTTCATATTAAGTGGCTGTGCAGTATGTGTGAGTCAGTGTGTTCAGTGTTGGGAGAAATGCAAAGGAATAGGGAGTCAGGAGGAGGCACCAATTTGGAGGAGACAGCTCACATGGAGTGTGCCGGAGTGGGCAGGGATGGGGGCGCTGGGAATGACAGGAAGGGAGTCAGGACTGGTTGCCTGCAGAACCAGGCATCTGCAGAAAAGTAGTCAGAATACTTTAGGAATGGGGGGTTTAGGGGGCAGAGCATAAAAGGAGGACTCAGGGGTGAGGACCCTGTGTTGGGCTGGGAGGAGGAAATTGATTAGTTCGGATGCTCCTGTTTACAAGTAATATTAGTAACCATTCACATAGTAGGTGGTGTGTGCCAGGCACTATTCTAAGAATTTTTTTTTTTTCTTTTTGGCGGTACGCGGGCCTCTCACTGTTATGGCCTCTCCCGTTGCGAAGCACAGGCTCCGGACGCGCAGGCTCAGTGGCCATGGCTCACGGGCCTAGCCGCTCCGCGGCATGTGGGATCTTCCCGGACCGGGGCACGAACGCGTGTCCCCTGCATTGGCAGGCGGACTCTCAACCACTGCGCCACCAGGGAAGCCCTAAGAACTTTTATGTATTAACTCATTTAATCTTCACAAAAACTGTGAGCTCCCTCTTTCCCCCACCCCCCGCCCTTCCATTTTACAGATGAAGTGGAGGCACGGAGAAGTTAAATAATCTGCCAAGATCACAAAGCTAGTATGAGCTGGGCTTCTCTCTGTCCCCAGAGTTCATCCTCTCAGTCTTTATACGTACTTTTTCTCTGGTTCGACAAATATAAGTTTATTGTGAAGTCTAGGACTGGTTATGTATATGGTTTAGTATTGTCAGGATTCTGGAGGATTCTGTGTTTTCTTGACTTTGCTCTCATGATTACAAGATGGCTGTTGCAGCTCCAAACATCACATCCATGTAATTGTGTTCAAAGGGAGAAAGAAGGAGGAACAACCATTCTCTTTGTATGTGAGAACACTGTTCCAGATGCCTTCCAGCTGGCTTGCCCTCAGGTCTCCCTGCTCGGGCTTGATGCCCGGAAACATTCAGCCTTGTGTGGGAACAAAACTTGCCACCCCCAAATGTCTCTTTGGCAGGCGGATTATTTTAAACTGAAAACAATCGATGCCCAAAAGACTCAGGAAGAAACTTAGACCTTCCCTGAACTTAAAGAATGGAGATAGAGGACCTGTTAGAGGAAGGAAGCCACCCCCATAGATAGCTAGAGTGTGAACCAGGAACCCATCAAAGTCTGTCTGTTAAAATTCCTCTGTGTCCATTGTCTCTTGTCTCAAGGGCCCAGCAAACATTTGTTTACCGAACATTTACTTTTCCATCTCCATGTGAATTGCCTTCCTCCCCTTCTAAGTTCTGACCACTACACCAACATCCTCTCTTATCTTTAGCTGAAGATGGTAAAGTGAGGTGAGGGCTTTAAGCTGAGAGCTTCAGCTATTTTGGTGAGTTACCCAGTTTTCCTGGGTCTCTCCCATGTATATTGTGCTATTAAACTTTTGTTTGAGTTTCTCCTGTTAATGTCTCATGTCAATTTAATTCTGAGACCAGCCAGAAGGACCTAGAAGGGTAGACAAATATTCCTTCCTCCCCAGCAGCCTCTCTGGTGGTACAAGGTGTGCTCTGCTGGAGAGAGTAAGAGGTGACTCCCTGCCCATCCTTTTTTATTAGTTTTTTTTGTTTGTTTTTGCGGTACGCGGGCCTCTCGCTGTTGTGGCCTCTCCCATTGCGGAGCACAGGTGCCGGACGCGCAGGCTCAGCGGCCATGGCCCACGGGCCCCACCGCTCCGCGGCATGTGGGATCCTCCCGGACCGGGGCACGAACCCATGTCCCCCGCATTGGCAGGCGGACTCTCAACCACTGCGCCACCAGGGAAGCCCTTTATTAGTTTTTTATTAGTTTCTTTGTTCCTGTTCCTGAGACTAGATGTATCTCTAGGGCAGTGGCAAGAATGTGGTCTTTTGCCAGCTCAGGGCTGCAGCCTGACTGGGAAAGTGATGCTGAAGCCCAGTCTCTGCTCCCCAGCCCTGAGCCCTGGCGGGTGAGTTGGCTTCCTGATGCATACAGAGGCCCCTCTTGGTGTGGAGCTGCCCCCGTCGTGGCCTGTTAAGCAAAACAGCAGCTAGCCACTGCAGTTCTGAGGGATTGCAAGAGAAGTACTAGCAAGTGGCATTTCTGATTCTGGACAAGACTTTGCCTAAAAATGTTACTTAGAGTCTTCATAAATATTTATCTGATTATCACGTTTTGTGGTCTTTATTTCACCCTTTAAAGTGAGTAGGATTACCTTCCCAGGCCAGTCAATACTCCTCTCGCTCCCAAACAGCAGAGGCCAGTGAGCAGATGAACCCCACGGCAGTGCTGCTCCTAGAGACACCACAGCAGGCCTCAGCTTGCACAATGGTCACTCAGTTATTTACTCACAGAAACCACAGACTGCCTGGCCGGGGCAGCGGTCCCTGTGCCCCCATTGTCCTGTGTTCCCCAGGCCGTGCCGGCCTCTAATGAGCAGGATGGGGCACACTCCTCCCTGAGTCTAGCCTCCAGTGCAGGACTCTTGAGTGCTTTTCTAATGCAGGCAGAGGAGATGACGTGTCCGGAGTGCTTTGTCAACCCCGTTAGAGGCATTGGCTGCACAAAACTGCGTTCGTGGGTCAGCTGGGGAATGTGACCCTCGGTGAAAAAATCAACACTTAATCGGAGACGGATTTCCTAGTTCAGAGTAAGCTGACTATATCTTACACCATTATTATACTTTCTTATTATGTAGAAAACACGAGAGGAGTTTCTGAGACATACCAATATCTGTGTTACGTTTATGAAACTTTTTTTTCCCCAGATGTGTTCATCTTTCAGATTATTTGTATGTATATCTTACCTGTGCTAAAAACACATTTAAGTTTTTCACCTATCTGGATACCTTCTTTAAGTGTCTGGCCAAAATGCTTCATGTAAGCAAATTGTAATCAAAAATAGCCAATTCTGACATTAAGTTATGTGTCAAAACAATTCTAGGGCAGTTCCATTTTAATCATGGAAACATTTTAAAATGCTGTTTGTCTCTTTGTTTCTGTGGCTTATTCATTTGTTAATTTTAAAACTTTTTGTTGTGGGAAATTTCCACATCTCCCAATCATCTGTCTTCAGTAGTTACCAACTTTTTCCCAGTCCTCTTTGATCTATGCCACCACCCACTCCCCTTTCCCACCCACTCCCTTGGCTTATTTTGAAGCAAATCCCAGGCATCATATAATTTCATCTGTAAATATTTCAGTGTATCTCAAAGGTAATTATGACTTTAAAAAACTACACACACACACACACACACACAGTTTTTTTATTTGAATCAGGACATAAATAAGGTGACTACATTGTGATTGATTGATCTACCTTATTAATCCATAAAATTAATCTAAAAGTCAGTCCCCACCCCCATCCTGTTCCAATCATCCATCTCTCTGTTTCTTGTTTCTTACTGTAATTTTTTGATTGGAGAAACCAGGGCTTCCCTGGTGGCGCAGTGGTTGAGAGTCTGCCTGCCGATGCAGGGGACACGGGTTCGTGCCCCGGTCTGGGAAGATCCCACATGCCGCGGAGCGGCTGGGCCCATGAGCCATGGCCACTGAGCCTGCGCGTCCAGACCCTGTGCCCTGCAACGGGAGAGGCCACAATAGTGAGAGGCCTGCGTACTGCAAAAAAAAAAAAAAGGAGAAACCAGGTCATGTGCCTTATAGAATTCCTTGAGGTCTGGATTTTGCTGATCCTTCCCTCACCCCCCAGGTTTGACCAGATTCCTCCAATTGGAGGGGGTGTTTGGGGGCACAGCATTCCATAGGTGGTAATGTGTACTTCCTTTAGGATGTGTATAATGATTGGTTGTCTTCTCTCTGTTAAGTTAGCAGCCATTGATGATCAGTACCTGGATCCGTCCGTTAGAGGTTGTAAAAAGGTTGTGCTATAATTCTATTATACCTCTTTGTCTGTTAACTGGTATATCTCTATAAAGAGAAACTTCCTCTCATCTGTTATTTGGGTATCTTGAGATATAGTTCATATAGGAAAGCCAATATGAATACTTATTTTCTTTTATTTACCTGATTGCAAAATAATGAGTGGACTTCTTCCAGTAGAAGGTAACCATTTAAACATTTGAACAGTATATGCATATATAAATATATGTATATTTATACACACATTTGTTGCCCTCTTTCTTGGATAAATGGTAGTATATTATACACATTTTTTTCCACCTTGCTTTTTTTCACTTTATTAGATTAGAATCAATGTGTCTTCATTAGAATCAAAGCTTCATTATTTTCCTGCAAAGCAGGCTTTCTTAAACCCAGCGCTATTGACATTTTGATCCAGATAATTTACCTTTGTGGCGATAACGTCCCCACATGCTGTGAGGATAGTTGTAGGATGTTTAGCAGCTTCCCTGGCATTTACCTATCAGATGCCAGTAGAACTACCCCTCCCACCCTCCATTGTGCCAACCAAGCCTATCTCCAGACCAAATGTGCCCCAGGGGACAGAATTGCTCCCTGATGAGAACAACATTTCTCACTACCACTGAGGGGAGATTCTTAGCATGTCTGCAGAGACCATATGAGCCCTTTATTTCAGAAGTGGATTCAGACCCCATCTAGAAGCTATAGCTTCTATTTTTGGACTTTGAATACTAAACCAGCTCTTCTAGTTCTCTCCTGCCTCTTTTGCAAATTAAGGGAGGAAGGAAAGAAGAATTGTTATTGAATAATGCATAAAGGAAAGAGAGGCAGTGATGTTACAAATTTCATGTAAAACTGTTCTTATTGGGAAGATATGTGTTGAAAACACCAGGAGTTACTTTGACCTTGTATGGTAGCCCTTCAATGCTAGTGTTCACCATTTCTTACGCGCTTTGCTGGCCCTGAGAGCTCCTGTTGTGCCGTGACCTGGGCACTACAGGCACAGCCGCTCTCTTTCCACACAGGGTGGAAGTCAGGTTGTACTGTTGGGTAAGCGGAAAGAAGCCAGGGCATTTTGCCATGGGGCAATGAAATTACCCAAACTAGTAGTCTAGAAAACATCCCGTGGAGCAGATGAGCCCGAACCTGGAAGGTGGACTCCTTCAACGTTGAGTGTGGAGGCTGGGGCCCTGCTCAGAGGTCACCAGTGTCCTCCGGAGCTGCCTCGGAGCCAGCAGCACATCCCGTCCTATCACCCCCAGATTTCTGAGGCTCCATGCCGAAATCAGACTAACCCCTACAGAGAGGATCATCTTGAATATTAAAAGAAATCTAATAAGAAGTAAGAAATTTCTTTGAAAAGTAAGTACATTGCATTAGCAAGAATGCCTCTATGGCAATTAAAGATTTGAGTTTGTAGCCATAGACCAGTTGGAGATAGACTCTGACAGTTCGACCCTCCCGTTGGCTCCTGGGCCCTGGCACAGCCCTATTTGGGGCTTGACTCAGAGTGAACTCTGGTGGTAGGAGGTATAAGGCAGGGACATCTTCCCATGAGTCAATTTGATGGCTGTTTCTTTGAATGAATTCCAGCTTGATTTGCGTTGGTGGGCACACCCCAGCAGACTGCTTGTGCTTGCCTGGTTTGGCAACCATTTAACAACACCTATTTCCTCCTCACACTGCCAGGTATTTAGTTATTCCCTTGTTCATTTTGTTACTGTTGAAGATAACATATATGAGCTGTTTCCAGAAGTTCTCTGCAACTGTGGCAGTGGCTCAGAGCACGATTGCAGGTCTGGAATGCCCATAGTCCTGTGTCCACTGAATGTTCTGGTCCTAGTGACTGGGGTCCAGTCTCCCCTCTCCCACTCCCTCTGTCTCCTGCATACAACTTATTACAGTTTGAATGTTCTCCTTCTCTGCTCGCCAGGCAGGTTAATAAATATTGAGTGTTCCAGGTCACTAGCAGTTATTGATCTTGCTTGGAGGTAGTCCAACATTAATGTCAGGACGGAGTGGGTTTTTTCAGTGTTGATGTGGAATTGTTTGGAAAAATCAGTAGCAGTGAGTGACTTAGGCTATTCTAAGTCTCCTAAGCAGTTCTCAGCTTTGCTGCTCAGTCAAGGCAGGTGCTCAGGGTATCAGCCCCTCTTGAGAGGAAGGGCTTTCTGTTAGTGTGGTGTCAGAGCCCAGAGGTCATATTGAAGCAAGAAGGGATGCCAGCACATGAGGATGGTCAGAGATGGTCCTTCTGTCTTTCTACTCCCTGCTTGTCCCCAGTTTGCAACAACACAAGAAAGCTCACCATTAGTCTCCGGGTCTCCATGGATGTCCTCAGGCTGCCTGGCTTTGAAATGGGCCCTGCCACACACCCGCTGTGTGACCTTGTGGTAGTTACTGTGCCTCTCTGTGCCTCCCCTCCCTATCTGAAAGACAGGGACAATGATAACGCCTACTTTGCATGATGGTTGTGAAGGTCAGGTGGCTGGCACATCAAAAGTGCAGTGTGGGCGCCAATCTCCATCCTCGTCCTCCCTTCAGTTTAATGACACATACTTTCTCACGTGTTCCCCACAGCCTGCGCAGTAGTCAGGGGCACTAGTATTTTAGTTGTTTTACAAAGGAGGAAATGGAGGTTGGGTTTGGTTCGTGAGCTTTCCCAGGTTGAATGGCTGTAAATCACTGTTCTGGGGCTGAACCCAAGCCCTCCATCTTGGGGACCCCAGTTCTTGTAGAGGAGAGGGACTCACCAGTGGGCACATCTGACTCCTGTGTGGCTCACCTCTAGTGTCGAGGGGGGAGGGACAGAGGCACAACGGAGACTGCACCAAGGGGAATGAAGCCACCACAGGGCTGTCATGGATACGGAGGGAGTAGAGGGGAGGTGGCCAGGAGGACTCCTGAACTTCCTGGGGGGGCTTTACTGAGACTTGGTTTGCTTGCAGCCTGTCTCTCCCTGGAGGTGTGATACAGCATTGACGGCCAGCGGCATTCCTGTCAGCCCCAGAAATGGACTGGAACTTGCTTTTAGGGTGGGCCGCAGTGAGGCGGTTCATTCACTTCTTAACCCAGTCAGAGCCTCCTTTGAGACACCACTGCCCTTGGCACATCTTGGCGGGGGCATGGGCGGTGGGATACCTGAAAATGTTTGTGTCTGCTGCTCAGCTAGAACTGTGAAGTGGGTGGAGCAGATCGCTAGAACAGTCTGTGCTGGAGCCTTGAAGACTGTGAGTCAAGAGGAGGGATTCTTAGAAGACAGAAAATAAATTACTACTTAATGGTCAAAGGGGGGCCCTGGATTGTTGAAGCAAACATGAATCTAAGTCAGGTCAGATCTCTCTGCAGACCACATGTCGTGAGCCTCTTACTGTAGTGATGACCCAGGCAGGTGGAATGGCCCTTATCTGTCAGCCACTCTCAGAGCCAAGGTCCTCCTAAGAGGTCAGTATTATGGCTTATGCATTCTATCTCTGAATGTGCCCTAAAATTCCAAAATAATATGAAAAGGTTGGAACCAATTGGAAAGTGATCAGAAAATTCTGTGTTTCTAGACTTCTTCTAAGGGTCACCCCCTTTATTTCTGAAAAACAAGTAAACTCAGTTCTACCTGTGCTGAGTGACCAGACTCAGGCTGCACAGGTGCAAATGCAGAGCATGAAAGCCAAGGCGAGGCCTGCAGGCCGGCCAGCCGGGGTGGGGTGTGGGCCCTGCTTCTGCTCTGCAGAAGGGCTCTGGGCTCCCTTCTTCTTTGGTGAGATGGTTTTGATTTGTTCAAGATCCAAATTTCGGTGATGAGTTTGGGAAGGATCTGGTTTTATTTTAGATGAAAACTGCAACTGTTTCTATAGGTGTGACGCTGAGAGCCAGCACAGTGTCTGTGAGTTCCTTTTGGGCCAAGTAGATTCTTGGGCAGGTTTATAGACTGAACACCTGTTTATAGGAGGCTCCTGCCTCCTGTTTATACTTCAAGGACTCAAGTGTTCCATTTCAGCTTATAAGATAAGCAGTAGTTGTTTTTTGTTTGTTCTTTAATTAAGAGATTTGGGGAAGGGGAACAGTCTTATAATGATAACACTGGGAAAAAATTATACAAGATAGTATCTTACTATGAAATAGTGAAAACATTTTTTTAATTAATTAATTTATTTATTGGCTGTGTTGGGTCTTCATTGCTGCGTGCGGGCTTTCTCTAGTTGTGGCAAGTGGGGACTACTCTTTGTTGCGCTGCACGAGCTTCTCATTGTGGTGGCTTCTCTTGTTGCAGAGCACAGGCTCTAGGTGCGCGAGCTTCAGTAGTTGTGGCACGTGGTCTCAGTAGTTGTGGCTCGCGGGCTCTAGAGCATAGGCTCAGTAGTTGTGGTGCACATGCTTAGTTGCTCGGCGGCATGTGGGATCTTCCCAGCCCAGGGCTCGAACCTGTGTCCCCTGCATTGGTAGGTGGATTCTTAACCACTGTGCCACCAGGGATGTCCCTAGTGAAAACATTTAAACAGAAAATAGAACTTGCAAATGGACTGGACAGCGTGTTTGTGCTACACAACACTTCGCCCTGTGTCCTTCCTAACAACAGAGTAGCTCTGAGGTCTGTGAAAGGGCACAGCTTGCTCAGGACCCCTGGAAATGACACGGTGGCTGAGCGGAGGGCTGTGAGGGTGATGCAGCCGAGGTGGCTGTGCTGTGCTCAGGCATGGTGATGCTGTCTTGGGAGCAGCAGACACCCCCATTGAGGACTCGTTTTTAGAGGGCAGGTGGCCTGATTGCTGTGTATTTGAGAGGGAAGTCTGTGACCGAATGGAGAGACTTGGAGATGATGGTCTGGAGGCCTGGGGATAGTTGGGGCGTGTTTGACCCCTGATAAAGGCAGAGGTGGTACAGCCACGTGTTAGGTCCACTGAACAAGTTCTCGATGAAGGGGAGGTGAGAAGGAGAGCAGCACAAAGGACAGGCCTGGGGAGTGTGGTCTGGGTGACTCAGTATAGGCTGATGCCAGTGATTATGGTAGGGATCCCAGAGGGTGGGCATGTGTGGAGCATGACGAGGAATTCGGCCATGGATTTGTTCAGAGGTGCCGTCCAGGAGGCGCATGTAGTGTGAGAAAAGAAGGGAAGCTGAGTCATGGCCACATCTGAGGATTAATGGAGGAGGATGGACCAGGGAAGAGGTGAGAGACAGCAGTCAGAGCAGTCTGAGGGAGGAGGAGAGGGGCGGACAAAGGGGAGGGAAGAGGAGGAGAGAGGGGTGGAGAAGGAGGAGGAGAAAGAGGGGGAGAGGGGAGGACAGAGGGAAGATGAGAGGAAGGGAGGGGACGAGGTGACGATGGTGATGGTAGTGATGGTATCGGTCTTGGCGGTGATGAAAATGATGACGGTAGTGGTGATGGTGATGATGACAACGATGGTGTTGGTGGTGGTGATGGCAGCAGCTTGGCCTAGGTAATGATAGTGGGGATGCAAAGGGCTATAGCAACAATAAGTGTTTTGTGAGGGATGGTGGTGTAAAGCTCCTGAACTTCCAGGGGCCTGGAAGTTCTTTCTTACATGGGACCACCACCTAAGACAGGTGTCCTTTGAGCAGACCTGACCTTCCTCCTCCTACCCAGCAGTTCCCTGGAAGCCCTTGCTTCCTACTTGGGAAGGAGAAGGATGGGGTGAAATGTTTGCAAAACCCCAGACCAAAGGCAGAATTGGCCCAAAGTCTAACATTATGTTTTTTCCTCCTGGACAGTTCTGAGAAAATCTCTCAGGCATTTCTGTTTCTTGGATCTGAACTTGAGGTGTTGCTCATTGCCGTAGAAGGATGGAAATAGCATTATTCATACTCACATTCCTAGTCGAGTAATGTGCAGTAATCTTTACTAGAAACCCCAAAGAAGCACAGGCAGTGCCGCTGCTGCAGCACAGGTTTCCTCGTTACGGGATTCTGTCATGAGAAGACCCACCAAGCAGAGACCCCAGCTCCTCCCCCAGGCGCTGCCATTACTCTCCTGCAGCACAACAGCAGCGTTCTGTGTGGCTTCACCAGACCGAGAAGGGCCACCGCTGCCAACTGGACCACATGGAGCAGAGCCCCTCTTGCCGCCACACCTTCTAACCTCTGGAATGTGCACGAGGAGGGGCCACATCCACAGGGAAGGCGGAGTCTGCAACAGCACTGCTTAGGCCTTATTAGCATGTAGAGTCAGCAGGAGACCATCCTGGAAGGAAATGAAACCTGGAGCCCCATTCCCTTTCATTAAGCCCAGGGCCAGTCTTCCTTTGACCCTTCGTCCCGTTGTTCATTCTTCTGTTTTCTTCCTCTCTCGCATCCCCCGAAACTTCCATGCTTGTTTTTTTATTACATCTTGAGATTTGGACTTATAGTAGCAGTGCCCAGCACAAGAGGCAGTATTTTAGAGACTTGCGTTGTCATTCAGTACACCCAGCTACACTTGTCACAGGTCTCCCAAATGGTGAGATGCTTCCTGTGCCACAGCAGTCCCTCCAGCCACAAAGCCATTATCCCGGGCATTCTAGTTTTGAAACAAAACCTTAACATGGTGTGGTGACATTTAATTTAGTGCTTCTCATTTCAAAGCCCTTAAAAATATTAATTAATTCCCATAAAACCCCAGGAGGCTTATTATTAATATCTGTAGTGCCTTTCATGCTGGTCCATTAATGTGTCCTTTCTGTGTGATAGGTAAGAAAATGAGGCTAAATCATTTTTTGCATCCCACAGGAGAAGACCTTGATGGAGCCAAGGTCAGAAATAGCGAATCCCTAACTTTATTGACATCTCCGAGTAATGTCAGCCCCTTGACCTTGTGTGTGGTTTGGAAGAACAACTCTCCTGTTTAGGACTAACCTCGGGGGACAGCGAATGATCTTTCAGCGGAGCTGAGATTTCACAAATCCTAGCTGGATAGCAGTGCAGAGGGGCGGGCCTGAGGGAAGCTGGGCAGCAGCAGTGAAATGTGGGGCCCAGACAGAGCAGGAAGTACCGTCGCCTCGCGGCACATGGGCACCCAGTGAGCCCTGCCAGCCTGGGAGATGCTGTGCGGCGCGGCTTGTTCATATTTTGGGGCGCTTTGTCTTTGAGTGACTTCTTCACAACTGTATGCCAGGTTTCCTTAGCCCCAGGAGCAAGAACTCCACTCCGTGGGGCAGGTCACAAAATGAGGGGCTCCCCAATCCCTACGGTTCAGCTTGTGGTCTTTGGTCATCTCCCTCCTCGCCGCCCTGCTCTCTGGCAGTTCTGCATGGTATTTTCTCCTGTGTCCCTGCAACTTCTGACTTGAGAGGTCTTCTGACTCTGAAAATGGGTCCTTTGGGTGACGTGGCTTTTGTGTGAAAGGAGGGGGCCTCCGCCAGCTCCAGGCGGCATGGTGGGCACAGGCCTCCCAGAGGAGGGGTGGGAGGGTGCCTGTGTGTGACTCTGGTGCCCCTTGGCCTCGGCCGAGCCAGGCCATGGACCCGAGGCAGTCCACTCTCCACCCTGCACGGGAGGCTGCAGGAGGCTCCTGCGGGACCAGCTCGTAAAGGCAGCTGCAGGGGCATCGGGCTCCCGCGCCACGGCCACTCTTACTCAGTAGAGTTGTGAGTGGTGACGAAGGGGGCACGCAAAGCGGGCTGTGCTGCTTACCAACAGTGATCACTGTTACACTTACTGATGGCGGGAAATTTCCGGAAGTAAGTACGGGCAGGGGAATAAACACATATACACTGAAGATTTATTTGCTGTTTTCTTCACGTTGTCTGATAAAACCGGCTGTGATTTGAAAGTTATTGACGATCAGTCAGTGCTTTCGTACCCGCATAGCAGGAGAGGTGGATGCAAGAGGGGTGGTTCCCCTCACCATTGCCTCCTGCCCTTACCTCACCAGGCACAGACCCTGCACTCTCTAGAAGTTCCCCACCACCCTACTGCTCCTGGTCATCACTGTGGCGGGGAAGAAAGGGCACATCCCCACACGGCTCTCCCGGGGTGCCCTCTGAATGCGTGGGAAGGAGGCCCCTTCCCTCATTTCTTCTAATGGAACCGTTTGATTTAAGTTGGTTTTCTCACACCTTTGTGGAAATGTTTTGGTTTGGGAGGGGAGCAGTTTCTGTCTCACGTACTGTTGTCCTAACCCTTGAGCAGCCCCACATGCTCAGAGCTGGCCCCCCAGAGCCCCCTCGGAGGGGAGACAGCTCGAAAGCCATTAACCTCATTTGAACTGAGTTCCTTTCCAGTATGATTCCCTGTTACTGCTCTTGGTAGTAAATAAAAATGCTTTCATTTCTTTTGTGCTCACAGGGAAAATAAGTAACAAATTCAGAACTCCTTTTGGCATGCATTAAAATTATTTTGCGATTCAGCCTTTCCCTCTTTGCTGTTTTGCTGCTCCTTCTATGAGCCACCTGGAAGCCTTCCTGGGAGTAGGGAAAATACACGTCCGATATTTCCTAGCATCTCCCTCCACTCCAGCACAGCCCAGTGAGACTTGGTAATGCTTACACTCACACTTCCCTTCAGCCCTTGGGCCTTGTCATTGAAGCTCCTGGTGATAAAATGGTCTTCTGAATTCTTCTGGTTATTTCTACCTACCCAGCCAGGATGTCTTTTAAAAAACACATGTATCAAAAAAGCATAGGTATTTATTTTAATTTACATAAAGGCCCAGGTCAACGTGTCTACCAAGGTGGGATGTGATTTGCTGCCTAGTTTGGCCATTCCAGCAGCTCTGATTCACAGAAAAATCTAAATTCTAGATTTATGCAGGTCATGTCACAGTGGCTGAGGGATTTGGGCTGAAATAGTAGTTTACCTGGGTCCTATGCTCCGGCAGGTGTTTTTGGGCCGGGGACTCTCTGACTTTTCTCATTGTGCTGATGTGGATGTGGTTCTGGAACACATGTCCAAAGTCATGACATCTTAGTAAAAAGTTTCCGTCTTTGCCCCCAGAACTAGATTTTCATTTATCAACTACTCTCATCTAGTTTTATGGGATTAGCCAAAATTTAGTTGTGTAGAGCGTTAAGGCTCAGTGCCCTGTTTCTGTCCAACCCAGAGCACAAATAAGTAGTTTATTGGTGATGAGTCAGGAATGTTTTCCTGCATCCTTTTTTTTTTGGTGGGGGGGTCACAGGATCTTAATTCCCCGACCAGGGATCAAACCTGGCCCCTGGCAGTGGAAACTCGGAGTCCTAACCACTGGACTGCCAGGAAATTCCCTCCTCTATCCTTTTCTTAACTGTTTAATATGCAGAATTCCATATAGCAAAGTAGAAGAATTATTGAACATCTAAGTACCAACCTCCTAGACACAACAGTTTTTACATATACACTTTCTAATTTTGTGCTGAAATTCACTTGTGTCACTTCAGTGTCAGATAGGATTCATCATTTTGGTTTGTTTCATTACAGATTATTGTAATCAGTGTCAGTAAAAGTTTGATAGTCACTCAGCAACTGTTTGCTAATAACTGAGCGTGTTGTGAGGCCATGGGAAGAATATAAAAACAGAGCTGGGTACTGAAAGGCACACATGAAACTATAATCCGTGTCTGCCCTCATGGGGTTTACAGTGTCCATGGAGCTTAGACAGCTTCACAGGAACACATGACAAAGAGTATAAGTTAGTTTAGAGACAGAAAAGATTATTCCTGCCAAAGGGGACCAAGAAGGAATCCTGCACAAGAGCTAGATGTTGAACTGGTGCTCCCAGAACATGTGGTTTAGGTGAGCCAACACAGGCTGAGATGCCCACCTGGCCGGAGGGAGCAGGTGCCACGGCTGCCTCCCCAGGCCGGGCACAGGCTCCATGCCCCTGAGTGCCCCATGTCCTCAGCCCCCACATCCACACAGACCCCGTCTCTCTTGGGGCCAGCCCTGCTCTGGTAGCATGGGTAATGCGCAGCCCCTCTGTCAGTGTCGGATTAATGCACATTGCCTCAATGAGAATGAATTTGAAAACATCGCATTATGTGTTGGCTTTCTCTAGTCTCCTTTGTGACACAGTTTTATTTTACAAATAGCATTCTGGACCTTATGGAAGAAACACAGGGAGAGACCACTTTGCTGGACCCTAACCTGCCACCTCAGGGCAGGGTCCTAAAATTGTCCTGCAGTGGAATAGTGTTGCTATCCTTGTATCAGTTTACTTACAGTTGGAAAAAATTGGGGGAATCTGGAAGAACTTTGTTCTGAGTTTCATCATCCTGAAGCTTCTGTGTTTGTGCCCCCAACGCTCTCAGAACACACGATGCAGTATTTCACCAGGATTTTCTACTGTCAATAATTGCATTATTAGCACGTATTTAATTAGGTGAAACCAAATGTCATATCTCAAACATGGAGGAACTAATGCTCTGCGAGGTGAGCCACATTTTCCTGTAGTTTCCTCCCGTGTAGCTCTTCATTTTCCTCTGAAAGGTCAGGACGCCTCTCTTTTTTTTTTTTTTTTTTGTGGTACGCAGGCCTCTCACTGTTCTGGACTCTCGCATTGCAGAGCACAGTCTCCGGACACGCAGGCTCAGCGGCCATGGCTCACGGGTCCAGCCGCTCCACGGCATGTGGGATCTTCCCAGACCAGGGCACGAACCCGTGTCCCCTGCATCGGCAGGCGGACTCTCAACCACTGTGCCCCTAGGGAAGCCTCAGGACGCCTCTCTTAAACATAGGCCGCAGGTCATCCTCAGGCCTATGTGTCTGCTTTCCATCTCTGCTCCCTCCACCTCCCTGCTCTTCTTTTGAAACAACTTCAGCGGATGCTTCCTGAGCAGCACCCATCACTGTGTGCTGAGCCCTGCGCCAGGTGGCAGGCCCACAGCGGGAGCCGTGATGCTTCAAACATAGTTTCCTCGCCGTTCATGTTTCTTGTTCTCACCACTGTTTTCTTCAAGTGATATCATGGCACTGGGTTGGGTTTTTTTGGTTTTAAATTTAACATTTTAAACAAAGTTTGAGAACTTTATCAAAATAACAAACATACACATTATGTTTTGAAAGTCAGAACATAATCCCTACCTAGAGGTAAACCCTTTTAGCTGTGTTTTTTGGGCAGATATGCCCATATTTTAGAACAATATGTGTATGCTGCTTTTTACTGATTTATCAACTTGGGGTGTTTTTATTGACTTCCTGGTTTGGCTTTAGTGGTTTTATACACATCACTTCCACGCGACCATCTAGTACGGTTATAAATTTACACTTTCAGTTCTTTTTTATTGGGAATTTACCATTGAAAGTTCTTTGAAAGCAAACAAAAGGAAATGAATATAAAGTGGAGAGACTCTTCTGATGACCACGTGTATCCCTCACCCAGCCTCAGCGTCCTCACCACACTCTTGAAGTTTGCACAGTTTCTAATGAAATAAAATCAGTGTTCGTAACATTATGACTGTGTGAACACTGTTCTCCAAAAAGCCAGGAAATGTGTTTGGACCTAATTCTGGACTCTGTAGTAGCTCCCTGGCCTGCTGGTCTCTCTGGGCCTCGACCCTCACCTTTTACTTAGAGAGGCCCAGAGGAGGTTGGAGTGTTGGGGGGCAGGACCCCTCATAGCTCTCCTTTCAGTGTTTTCCTGGCTGTTCTGGCATATTTATTTTCCACGCGAACTTCAGTAGCAGCTTGTCAAGTTGGGAGTTGGGAACGTGTGAACTCTTAACCTGGGGAGAACTGATGTCTTAAGAATGTGGGTGCATCCTACCCAGGCAGGGAGCATCTCCCATTTGTTCAAGCCTCCTTCTGTTTTCCAGGAGAGTTTTACAAAGTTTCCTTGTCAGGGTTTTGTATATTTCTTGTTAAGTTCAATCTTCTTTGTTGCTTTAGAAGTGGGGGTTCCTTATGATTTTAAACATCTGTCCTTTATGTATATATATATAAAGGCTGTTGATTTCTGTGTGTTTACTTTAGGTCCTGCTAATTCAGTGAATCCTTTATGTTCATCAGCAAGGGTCCAGGCAGGAGTAGTGGGAGGGGGTAAGCAGGGCGAATATGACTAAGCAAGAGAGGGGCAGTTTGCTTCCTTACTTTGTTGTGTTTTTGAAACTATTCTCCCTTGCTACCATATATATTATAGCTTCCTGTGTTTAAGCAAATTCTCTTCCATGTTCCAGACAGTTTTTCCAAACAGATTCAATGCTTCTAAGAAATACTTTTGATATCACAGGGATGCTACCTTTTACTAGTGTTACCATGTGGCAGGCATTACTTATTAATCTCATGAGATCTTCACAGTAGTTCTCAATAAATATTTGTTGAGTAAATGAATGTTTACAACCACCCTGTGAAGTAGTCATCATCCCAGTTTATAGATAGAGAAATTTGAGGTCACTTGTGCAGGGTCCATTAAATGCAGACTTGGAGTAAAGGATGGAGTTGTTTTGTTTTGTTTTTTTAATTTATTAATTTATTTTTGGCTGCGTTGGGTCTTCGTTGCTGTGCACAGGCTTTCTCTAGTTGCAGTGAGCAGGGCTAGTCTTCGTTGCGGTGTGCGGGCTTCTCATTGCGGTGGCTTCTCTTGGTGTGGAATACGGGCTCTAGGCATGTGGGCTTCAGTAGTTGTGGCACGTGGGCTCAGTAGTTGTGGCTCATGGGCTCTAGAGCACAGGCTCAGCAGTTGTGGCACATGGGCTTAGTTGCTCCGCAGCATGTGGGATCTTCCCAGACCAGGGCTCGAACCTCTGTCCCCTGCATTGGCAGGCGGATTCCTAACCACTGTGCCATCAGGGAAGCCCCAGGATGGAGTTTTAATTCTAGGTATTCCCATGAATCCATGATAAGTTTCTTAATTTTTTCTCCTGCAACAGGCGCGGTACAAGCAGAGCCTTGATCCAACTGTGGATGAAGTGAAGAAGCTTTGCACGTCTTTACGTCGAAATGCCAAGGAGGAGCGGGTCCTCTTCCACTACAATGGGCATGGGGTGCCCAGGCCCACTGTGAACGGCGAGATTTGGGTCTTCAACAAGGTGGGCATGCCATAAAAGGTTCCTGTGAACTGAATTTGTTTCTCTTTTTACAAGAGAATCTGTAAGTTTTGCTGGTTGGCCACAGGTCCTATTCCCCTGTAGCTTCTGTGGAACCATTGATGGCTAATCCGTTTCCACAAACCCAAATGCAGGAAGACTGAATAGGGACTTGGGCCAGTTATCTGGTGGAAGTTTGGGGATTCTTTCTTTCTTTCTTTATTTGGCCTTGCATGTGGGATCTTAGTTCCCTGACCAGGGATTGAACCTGTGCCCCCTGCAGTAGAAGCGCAGAGTCTTAACCACTGGACTGCCAGGGAAGTCCTGGGGATCTTTTGTATTTCAGTGATAAAAGTTGAAAAATAGTCAGGCACAGGGAGTTGTTTCTTTTGCGAAACATGTTAATGAAGTGGCTATCTAGGGAAGTCATGAGGTCTGGGGATCTTCCTTTGAGAATCACTCATGTTCCTAGAAGATAAAATGGTATAAGTATTCCAAAGAGCTAATACGAAGCAAGTCTGCAGACAGGGCTTCAGCTCTGCTCTCTCCAAGGTCAGTGTAGCCAGCCTCCTACAGTCCCTTAATCAAAAGACTGTAGATGAGGGACTTCCCTGGTGGTCCAGTGGCTAAGACTCCATGCGCCCAATGCAGGGGCCCCAGATTCAATCCCTGGTCAGGGAACTATCCCAGGTGCCGCAACTAAGAGTTCGCATGCCGCAACTAAGGATCCCACATGCAGCAATGAAGATCCCTTGTGCTGCAGCTAAGACCTGGCAGAGCCAAATAAATAAATTAAAAAAAAATTTTTTTTTAAAAAAGGGAATTCCCTGGTGGTCCAGTGGTTGGGACTCCATGCTCCCAGTGCAGGGGGCCCAGGTTCATCCCTAGTCAGGGAACTAGATCCCACGTGCTGCGACTAAGAGCCCACATGCCACAACTGAAAGATCCCACACGTAGCAACGAAGATCCTACGTGCCACAACTAAGACCCTGCTCAGCCAAAAAAAAATATATATATATATGTGTGTGTATGTATATATATATATATATATATATATATATTTTTTTTTTTAAGACTGTAAATGAAAGTGAGGGGTAAACGACACCCCTTCCCACCATCCTGGGTCCTGTGCTGCAGGCTCTTATCACATCCTCTGAGAGGTGGTGCCTGTAGGTGTGAGCATTCAGCCCACCTGGCAGCTCCTTACACACTGGAACACATGAACCAGGACAGGAGCTCATCACACCTGAGTTCTGACTTCAGCCTCACCACTTGTTAGCCCCAGGACATGGACAAATGAGAAGACTTCCTAGATCTCTGTTCCTTATTGTGGAAGCTCCTTCATAGTGAAGGATTAAAGTAACCAACACACCACTCACATAGTGAACTCTCAGGGGACGTCCACTCTTCCACAGGTGGCCAACAGGTAGGCAGACGGGACAGTCAGGGACCTAGAGGAGACAGAGTGGAGAAGAGGCCTGGACCCAGCTCCTCCCTCAGGATAGTACCCTCTCTGCCTTGTATGTACCTAGATACCAACTTGATTTTAATCATTTTTATTATTATATAGATTCAAAACTGTAGTTATAAAAGAAGTAGAATTAAAAGAAATATGATGTCATGAACCACCAGCCGTCCACCAGCCAGTTCAGAAAATGAGCCTACAGGGTCCCTGCATGCCCTCCTCACTCTCACCCCTACCCCACCCTCCCAGGTGACTGGCCCCTGAGTGCTGAGTTGATCGGTACCATGCTTTTTATAGCTTCCCCATCGTTGGGGGCTCTCCAGACACACGGGGGTTGGGTGTTTTCTAGTTGACGGGATTGGGGTCATTCCTGCTCAGTTATGTGCTGAGGGTCATCCCCCGACTGCTGTGGCTGTGCTTCCTCCCTCAGCCCCGCTGGTGGCCCTCCCAGTGCCTCCTGTGTACACAGACATTGGGTCGGTCCTGTCTTTGTACAGTTCTAAACTGCCTGCGTGTTTCCATTACTCATGTCTTCCCAACACTGGGGGGGTGGGGGGGGTGGAACACTGCGTGGTGGTGCAGTCCAGTCACCCCAATAACTGTGAGACTGGTGCCCTCTGGTTTCTGGGTCAGCCACATAGGCTTCCCCTCTTGCAGTGCTGTTTCCTGTTTTTCACTTGGGTTGTGTCTTTTTCTTATTTCTTATTGAAGGAATTCTTTATATTCTAGACAGTAACACTTTACCATTTTTGTTAATTGCAAATGTCCCTGAGTTTATGGCTTGGTTTTTTGGTTTGTCTGTTTGCTTCTGTTCTCTTGTGTTGTCCCTTAGTAGACAGGAGTTCTTTATTTTTTTATTTATTATTATTTTTTTTGCGGTACGCGGGCCTCTCACTGCTGTGGCCTCTCCCGTTGCGGAGCACAGGCTCCGGACGCACAGGCCCAGCGGCCATGGCCCATGGGCCCAGCCGCTCTGCGGCACGCGTTATCCCCCCGGACCAGGGCACGAACCCAGGTCCCCTGCATCGGCAGGCGGACTCTCAACCACTGTGCCACCAGGGAAGCCCAGGAGTTCTTTATTTTGAAGTGGTCACTGTTCAGTCTTCCCTTAGGATGTGGGCATTTAGTATCTTCTTTAAGAAGACTTTCCTTATGCCAAGGTTACAGAAGTATTCCACTATGTGTTCTTTCAAAAGTGTATTTTTGTCTATTAATTTGGGTCTTTAATCTACCTGGAACTGATTTTTACACATACTGTTAGGTAGGGGTTCAAATTCTTTTTTCTTTTTTTTTTTTTCAAATGGATACCATTATCATTTAATGCCAGCTTTGGACTCGTCAAGTTTCCTTAGTGAGTGTGTATGTTTCTGAGCTCTCTGTTCTGTTCCATGGGTCTCCCTCTGTGCCCGTAAACTTTTTTTTTTCTTAATAAATTTATTATTTTTTTAAATTTTTGGCTGTGTTGTGTCTTCGTTGCTGCACGGGGGCTTTCTCTAGTTGCAGTGAGCAGTGGCTTCTCTTGTTGCGGAGCACGGGCTCCAGGCATGCGGGCTCAGTAGTTGTATGTACCTAGATACCAACTTGATTTTAATCATTTTTATTATTATATAGATTCAAAACTGTAGTTATAAAAGAAGTAGAATTAAAAGAAATATGATGTTGGGCTTCCCTGGTGGCACAGTGGTTGAGAATCTGCCTGCTAATGCAGGGGACACGGGTTCGAGCCCTGGTCTGGGAGGATCCCACATGCCGCAGAGCAACTAGGCCCGTGAGCCACAACTACTGAGCCTGCACGTCTGGAGCCTGTGCTCTGCAACAAGAGAGACCGCGATAGTGAGAGGCCCGCGCACCGCGATGAAGTGTGGCCCCCGCTTGCCACAACTAGAGAAAGCCCTCGCACAGAAATGAAGACCCAACACAGCAAAAATAAATTAATTAATTAATAAACTCCTACTCCCAACATCTTCTTAAAAAAAAAAAAAAGAAATATGATGTCATGAACCACCAGCCGTCTCAGTAGTGGACAAGGGCTCAAACCCGTGTCCCCTGCGTTGGCAGGCAGATTCCTAATCACTGCACTACCAGGGAAGCCCCCGTAAACTATTTTAATGAGTATAGGTTTTCAATGATTCTTGACATTTGGGAAGGCAAGTTTCCCTCCTTTGTTCTTTTTGGTCCTTTGATCTTCCATGAAAATATTAAATCAACTTGCCAATCAGTGGATTAATGGGGGGAGACTCAACATCTTTATATTGTTGAGTTTCCAAACTATGCTCTTTTAAGCGTTTATCAGTAGTATTTTATAATTTCATAAAGGTTTATATATATATTTTTTGGGGGGGCTGTGTTGGGTCTTCGTTGCCGTGCGCAGGCTTTCTCTAGTTGCGGCAAGCGGGGGCTACTCTTCATTGCAGTGCGCAGGCTTCTCACTGCGGTGGCTTCTCTTGTTGCGGAGCAACAGGTTCTAGGCTTGCGGGCTTCAGTAGTTGTGGCACGTGGGCTCTAGAGCGCAGGCTCAGTAGTTGTGGCCCACGGGCTTAGTTGCTCCACGGCATGTGGGATCTTCCCAGACCAGGGCTCGAACCCGTGTCCCCTGCATTGGCAGGCAGATTCTTAACCACTGCACCAACAGGGAAGCCCGATACTTTATATTTTTTGATGTTGTTAAAAACGTTTGCTATAAAAAATATATTTTGCAAGTTTTTATCAGGGTATATGGCAAAGCAGTTGATTTTTGTACATTTATTTTATGTCTACTAATTTTGCTATTCTCTCATTGATTCTAATGATTTGTACATATTTTAAAACTTTCTTAACAGACTACCACGTGGTGTGCAAATCGTGGCAGTTTTATTTCTTTCCTTCCCGTCTTGTGTTTACTGTTCATATCTTACTGTGCCTCCAACGCCTCACAGAGCGTGGAGTGGTGACTGCATGTCCTTATCTCACCCCTCATTTCGAAGGGGGTGCCTCCTGTGCGTCAGTGTATGATGTTTGCTATAGATATTTGTAAAAAGAATAAAAAATAAGAAAACCCCTTATCGGATTAAAAAAGTGCCCTTCTATTCCTAGTTTATTTTTTCAAATCATGAATAGATGTTGCTTTTCCCCAAGCCATTATGTGTGTGTGTGTTAGATGACGGTATGATTTTTCTTCTTTAAACTGGAAATGCATTGAAAGGTATATGATTTTCTAATATTAAATATACCTTTCCTTTGTGGGATAACCTAGTGTGCCTTTATCAATTATGTGTTTCATACAGGGATTAATTCTGTTGTTGGTATTGTGTTTAGTATTTTTACATCGGTGTTCATGAGTGAGACTGGCTTGGAATATTTCTTTCTCTTGTTGTCTTTGGATAATCAGTGTAACTGTGGCCTCAGAAAATAAGTTGAGGGAGTGCTCCACTTAGATACACAGGGATTGTTTTTGTGAGATTTGAAGTACATGTTGTCTGAATATTGGGTGAAGCTTACAAATCAAGCTGCCGGACTGGTGTTTTGTATGTGGAGAGATCTTTGACTACCTATTTAGTTTCCTTCGTTGCTAAAGGGCTATCCAGATGTTCTGTTTCTTCTTGAGACAGCTTTGCTAACTTACTTTTGTAGGAATTTGTCCATTTCAGCTAAATTTTCAAATTTGTTGACAAAACGTGACTCATATTTCCTTATTAATTTATCAGAGTCTGGGTTAGTGATGTTTCTTCATTCATTTTTGATATTGTTACTGGATACCTTCTTTCTCTTTTCTTGTTGATCACTCTTACCAGAGGTTTCTGTATATTTCATTAGTCTTTTCAAAGAATCAGCATTTAACTTTCCCTCCTCCAGAAGGATTGAAAGAACAATAGAATGAATACTTTTATACTTTTCATCTATATTCACCAGTTAACACTTTGCCACATTTGCTTTATACCTCTGTATAGATAAATATTTTTTACCTTAGCCATTTGAAAGTTACAGATATCATGACACTAAAAACAAGGACACTTTAGTACATAACTATAATACCCTTAAATTGCTCAAGAAATTTAACATCAACTCTATAATATTGTTTAATATGAAGTCCATAATCAAAATTTCCCACTGCCTCAAAAATGTGTGTTAGTAAGCATTTTATGTTTGTTGATTTGGTTTTGCATTCAGGATCCAGCCCAGGTTCGTGCATTGCATTGAACTGTTAGTCATCTTTCTCAGTCTCCTCGGATATATAGAAAAAGAGATTGCTCTTTGCCTATTTTTCTTTATTGACATTTTTTTTAGTGAGGTTATTTTATTGTCTTCTTGTAGTAAGTTATCATAGTTACATGCCAGTCTTTTTTAAAAAAAATAGGCATTATTTTTTTTTATAGCAGTTTTAGTTTTTAGGAAAATTAAAAAGTACAGAATTTCCACATAACAGTCGTCCCTTGGTCTCCACAAGGGAATGGTTCCGGGACCCACTGCAGTTACCAAAATCTGTGGATGCTCAAGTCACTTAGTTGGCCCATCTTATTCACAGTTCCAAATCCCCAGATCAAACCCACTGAGGATCATGTAGTCCTGTATGTATTTAGTGGGAAAAAAATCTGCTTATAAGTAGAGCTGTGTAGTTCAAACGCGTGTTGTTCAAGGGTCAGTTGTATTCTCACTCCCTACCTGGCCTACATCTTGCCTCGGTGTGGTATATTTGTTACAATTGATGATCCAGTATTGATACATTATTACTAACTAGAGTCCATAGTTTATACTAGGGTTTATTCTTCATTTTGTACAGTTCTGTGGGTTTTGCCAAATACATAATGTCATGTATACACCATTATAGTATACTGGATAGTTTCACTACCCTAAAAATCCTGTGTTCCACCTATATCTCCCTCTCTGCCTGTCCTCCCCAACCCTTGGCAACCACTGATATTTTCACTGTCTGTATAGTTTTACCTTTCCCATAGTGTCATATAGTTAGAATCATATAGTATATAGTGTTTTAAAACTGGCTTTTTTTCAATTAGGCTTATGCATTCAAGGTTTCTTCATGTCTAGATAGCTCATTTTCTTTTTACCGCTGAAAAACATTCCACTAGTGAAGGACATCTTGGTTGCTTCCAGTTTTTGGTAATTGTGAATAATGCTGTTCTAAACTTTTGTGCAGATTTTTGTATAGACATGATTTCTTCTCATTTGGGTAAGTACCTAAGAGAGCCATTGCTAGACCAGCTGGTATGTTTAGCTTTCTAAGAAATTGCCAAACTCTGTTCCAAAGTGGCTCTGTCGGTTGCATTCCCACCAGCAACGAATGGGAGTTCTTGTTGCTCCACATCTTCCTCAGCATTTGTTGTTGCTGGTGTTTTGGATTTCAGCCATTCTAATTAGGTGCATAGTGGTATCGCATTTTAATTTGCAATTCCTTAATGACATACGATGTTGAGCATCTTTTCATATGCTTATTTGCCATCTATGTATTTTCTTTGGTGGGGTTTCCATATCTTTTGCCCACTTTTAAATAGGGTTATTTGTTTTCTTACTCAGTTTTAAGAGTTCTTTTAATATTTGGGTACAAGTCCTTTATCAGAAATTCGTTTTTAAAATATTTCCTCCCATTCTGTTACTTGTGTTTCCATTCTCTGAAGAGTGGGCACTGACTTTTTGGAGAGTCCAGACCAGTTATCCTCTAAAATGTCCCCCATTCTTTGTTTTTTTCATGAGTTTGTATCAGACTGGATAAAAAGCAAAATCAAACTTTGTGCTGTCAGCAAGAGATGCACTTTAAATACAAAGACACATAAAAGTTAAATGTAAAAAGGTATATCATGAAATACTAGTTGAAAGAGAGCTGGAGTGGACATATTACTAATTAGAAAATAGACTTCAAGACAAGGAGTTTTGTCACAGATGAAGAGAGACATTTCACAATGACAGACAAGTCAGGTCATCAGGAAGACATAACTACCCTGAATATGTAGACGGCTAATAGGAGAGTTAAAGATACATAAAGCAAGATTACGAGGGCCAATGAGAGAAAGAAACACATCCATAATCCTAGTTGGATATTTGAGTAACCATCTGGCAGTTATTGATAGGTTAAAACTGGTGTTAAAATTGAAGATAAAATTGATAATTAAAAACTTTCTCACAAGGAAAACTCCAGTCATGGTATATTATATTTTTCTAATTAAAAAAAAATCAGTTACTATTATAAAAGACTATCAGGGCTTCCCTGGTGGCGCAGTGGTTGAGAGTCCACCTGCCGATGCAGGGGACACGGGTTCATGCCCTGGTCCGGGAAGATCCCACATGCCACGGAGCGGCTGGGCCCGTGGGCCATGGCCGCTGAGCCTGCGTGTCTGGAGCCAGTGCTCCGCAGTGGGAGAGGCCACAGCAGTGAGAGGCCCACAAACCGCAAAAAAAAAAAAAAGACTATCAATCACTCCGATTCAGTTAACAGAACACTGCACCCAATGCCCACAGAACGCACATTGTCCCGGGCAGGTGGACCACTCACCAAGAAAGGCCTGTGCTGGGTCACAGAAATGTCATAATAAAGTTTGAAGGATTGAAATCATTCAGAGTCTATTCTCTGGCCACAGAATCTGAAATTGTAGGCTAGCTGGAAAATCCTCAAATATTTGGAAATTAAATGACACATGTATGAAAAAAGGTATCACAAGGGATAATAAAAATAATTCAAACTAAACAATAATGAAAAGACGACTTGTTAAAATTTGTAGGATACAGCTAAAGCAGTGCTTGTATAAAAATGTATAGCTTTATTAAATCCTTATACAGAAGGGAAGAAAAGCTTAAAATAAAAATCTAAATATCTACCTTAAGAAACTAGGAAATGTTGAGCAACGTAAACTCAAGGGAAGTAGAAGGAAGAAGTAATAAAGAGCACAAATCAGTAAAATAGAGAACAGGTGGTAGAGAAAGTTAGAGCTAAAATTTGGTTTTTGGAAAACATCTGTAAAATTAACAAGTCTTTGGCTAGGTAGCAAGAAAAAAGAAGATACAATCAACATTTAGGAATGAAAGGGGATATCGCCACATATCCTGTAGACATTGAAAAGATAGGGAATGTTAATAATGTTATACCAATACATTTAATAACTTAAATTAGATGGAAAATGCCTTTTAAAATACAGCTTTCTGAAAGCGACCCAAAATGAAATAGAAAATCTGAATAGCCCTAGATCAATCAAAGAAATTGAATTCACAGTTAAAAACCTTCTTACATGTTGACTCATGGATAAATGGATATTTTTATGTAAGTATCATCTTATCATCAAAGTGTTTCCTGATCACTATATGTAAAGTGTTAAATCATAGATGGAAAAAGGGAAGTGTTCTTCATGATGCATGGGAAGTACAGTTTACACCAAAACTGGAAAGTGAATGTTTTCTGTTTCCATCAACATTTGCACTGTCTGCACCAGGGGTTCTCAAAGTACAGGTCCCAGACCAGTAGCAGCAGTATTCTTGGAATTTATAATACATGCAGATTATCAGACCCCACCCAAGACTTATGGAAGCCTATTCTGGGGAGGGGCCCAGGTATCTGCATTTTAACGAGCCCTCTAGGCCATTCTGATGCACTCTCATTTGAGAATCCTTCCTCCATAAATCTGGTTTTCAAATATAGGACATCTGAGAAGTCAGTTAAGGTATGGTCTAAGGTTTTATGTCTCAGCATCAAGAAAACAATATTTTTTAAAAACTTTAAAGCTCTTATAAAGAGATAGCCCAAAGTTTTCTATCACTTCTCCTGAAGAAAGAGAATTTTTACTGATGGTCTTCAGCTATTGCAAGCAAACACAAAAATGCTAGAAAGGTCAAGTTTACAATAAAATTAACAGCTTTTTTTGGAGAGGGGGACAACTGCTGTATTCTCAATATGGATAAAGTAACAATTACAACAAATATTAAGTGTGGTCTGGCACAAATATTGCTTTTAAAAAATCACAAATACATCTTTTTGATAATAGCACATTTAAAAACCTTTATGATCCATCTTTCAACAGACTCAGTAATGAACTATATACTAAATCAGAATAAGAGGCATCTATTTGATAGTGATGCACAGTTTTTCCAAACCAATAAATTCTATTATTTAAATAACATTTATTTAGCATTACTCATAAGGTAAACAATTATTGAACTGTAGTAAAGGAAAGGCAGAGAAAGTATCAGCAAAGCCAATAAACCTTCAGCCTTAAGGATTTTAAGGGACTAGGAGTTTGCTTGTGACTTAAACCCTGCAGTGTTTGGTTCACAAGTACCATTGCCCCATACCTAACATCTCTGGGCCATCACCTCCCAATACTGGTTCCTTCAGAAGGAAGATGAATCTTCTGCTTACGCATGCTCCTCTGCTCTCCTCGGAGGACAGCTGTATGCAGATGCCCTTACTGTCCAGGGAAAGCCAGGATGACACATCCAGATATGCCTGTGGTTCCTGTCTGTGAGGTCAGAGGAAGCATGCATCCTTGGGGGCTTTACTGGAAAGCCCTTAGGAGGATGCCATTTTACTATGGCTAAGACTTCTGACTCACATTCTGAGCTCTTTGGCAGAAGATGTACAGACCTTCCTAAACTTACAGTGGGGTTATGCCCCATAAACCCATCATGGTTGAAAATACCAAAAGCTGAAAACACCTGTGCTACACCTAACCTACCAAACATCATAGCTGAGCCTCGCCTACCTCAGACATGCTCAGAACACTTACGTTAGCCTGCAGTTGGGTGGAATCATCTAACACAGAGACTATTTTATAATAAAGTGTTGACTGTCTCATGTAATTTTTATTGAATACTATACTGACAGTGAAAAACAGAACAGTTGTCTGGGTACAGGATGGTTGTAAGTGTATCAATTGTTCACCCTCGTGATTTCGGGCTGACTGGGGGCTGTGCTCACTGCCACTGCCCAGCATCATGAGAGAGGATCAGACCGCATATCGCTAGCCTGGGAAAGAACAACATTCAAAGTATGGTTTCTACTGAATGTGTGTTGCTTTGCACCATGTAAAATCAAAGACTATAAGTTGAACCATCGGGAGTCAGGGACTGTCTGAACTTAGAATCTGCTGGGAGATGGAGAGTTGCTTCCTAGGAGGTCGCCGGCTTTACCTGGAGAACAAAGTGCCCTTCCTCCGAGCTCCTGTCCCAGGGCTCAGTGCTTGGCTGCCTCTGTGGTTGACTCAGCTGTGATGACAGTCTGATGAAGCATGTGGCTTTTTTTTTTTTGATGTTTAATATAACCTGACAGATAAAGTAGAGTGTAATGAATAAATTATTTAAAACCTATTTCTATGTTGGAAATGAAAACATGGCCTTGAGTATGTTTTTTCAAGAGAAAGGAAAGACGCTTTGATTAGGAATTCTCTGTGCTCATAGTTTTTGGTGGGGGGAGAAACCAAACCATTGCCTGAAAGGCTGTGGAGTGTTTCTGGGAGCCTTCAGTGCGTGGGGGACTTCGACTTCTCCAGCTTGCGTAGGTTGGTTCAGCCTAGAAGACACAGGGATAATTGCACGGGGTGGAAACAGTTGCACTTCAGGTGTTGTTTCTGTTCTGTTCACTTGCTGCAGCACCAGGGCTGTCATCCTGCAGGCCTCCCTTTGCAGGTTTGCAGGACCGTGATTCTGGCCCGAAGCTTGACAAACTCCCCAGGATCCTTCTGAGATGGGAAATGAGATCCACCTGCTCGTGTTCCAATAAGGATTCGTTCTCAAAGGCCATTTTCCTCCATATGGTTTAATAGAGTTGATTTTGTATCCCTAAGGAAAACAGACTTCCAAGTTTCACGGGCTTACTAAAGTACAGATATACAGCTACTGCTTTAAATGAAATCATCTCTCCTCAAAGGCTTTGGTTCTCACCAGGGGAGGTTCCCCCTCAGGGTGCGTTTGGCAGTGTCCAGAGACCTTTTTGGTTGTCACAACTGGGCAGAGAGGGGAAAGTGCTGTTGGCAGGGCTGCTGCCAAGCCTGATGCAGTGCCCGGGATGAGCCCCACACTGACTGACCAGCCTCAAACGTCCACAGTGCTGGGGGTGTCTGCACTTCAGCCACAGAGGCCCTTGCTGCTCAGAGGCTGCCACCCACCATGCAGCCCATCTGTGTGGAGGTGTGGGTCCAAGCCATTTTCTGTGGCTGAGCATCCCTGTGGACGGTATTAGGTGCCAGACCCTCTCACAACTAAAAATCATGAGGCTAAAGACCAATTCCGAAAGCTCCTTGTATGCTGCCCCTTGGACAAGCATTAGAAAATGGAGGTGCTTCTGCCCTCCAGTGGGACTGGGTGGCTGACAACTCCACTTGAACCATTTCCGTGGCAGCCAGTGGCACAGGGAATGAAAGGGAAAACCCTTAACGAGTTTCCTGATGGATTAGTGCTTTATTATTTTAATGAGTCACCATTAATTACCTTTGTATCTCAGAAATTTAGAAAGTAACTTTTGATTTGGGGGAAATATAAAAATTACATTTTAGTTCAAAAGGCCAGACCTCAAAACACAGTTAAAATATATTTTATTGCGTGCTGCTTTGCTGCCTTTGGGGCCTTCTGGGGCTGTACCTAGAAGGCAGCAAAGATGACAGCATCGCCCTTTTCCAGCAGTCACTTGGATGACGTGGTGGCAGGAATGGGGTCAGAACTGCCCCAGCCATATTCGGCCGCTCCTCACTGAGCTAGAACCTTGTGGGAAGCAGATAAACAGCAGAGTGTGGCTGGCATATAAAAATGTGATGATTTCCCAGGCTGGTGCTAAAATCCTTTCTCCTCTCAGTGTAAGGGTGTCCCTGCCCAATTAAAGGGTTCCTTTTGGCCCTTTTCTCCCCCATAGCAGTGGGGGCTGCAGGTGAACAAGGGGAGGGATGCTGCTGGGCAGAGAGCCGGAGAGGAGCGCTCTTCCCTGCTGGGCCCAGGGAGGCGCTGACTTGTGTCCTGCTCTGTCCAATGCAGCATGTGCTGAAGCCTTTTTACTTGTGCAGATAACATGTAATGCCTGCTCATTATGAAACACTGACTGAACGTAAAGTATGTTATAGTGAACCCTGGAGCTTACCCTTTTCCTTCCTCCTTTTAATAGTTGTGTGCATTTTGTCTTTTAAAAAAAATACAAGTAATTTCTATTCTAAAAGGTTCCAAGAGAACAGAAGTTTTAAAAGAAATAGATATGACACTTTCTTACCACCCCACACCCCTGTCACCTCCCCAGTCAGAGAATGCAGTCCTTAGCAGTCCTGTGTTCTTCTTTCAGCACCATTTATAGGACCTTTCACTCAGCACGTTTCTGCTGAGTCCTCATTTCATTCAGCTTAAGTGCTGGGCATGTGGTGCTTTACACACAAAACAGGATATTATATGTGAGATTCTAAGACTTGCATTTTTAAAATCATGACAAGCCTCTGACATCTCTCCATGTCAGTGCATATAAATAACCTTGCATGGTGTTCCATAACGTGGGTGTATGGGCCCCCTTTGCTTAATGATCCCTTCATATTGGATATATTAGGATCCAAGATTGGTTGTGATAGTCCCTGTGGGCCGTCTGGGACTGCTGTGGCATCGTCATGACATGGGGCCCAGGCCCCTTCCATCACACAGCTCTGTTGTCCCCCTGCTTATGTCTTCTGCCATGTTCACTCCTCCTGGGAAGGGAAAGAGGGCGGCATTTATAATTTAGACACATTTCTGATCATGTCCCATTGGCCAGAATTGGGCTGCAAGATCAGACTTAGCTGCAAAGGAAACTGGGAACTGTGCTCAGCTAAACTTGCATTGAGGATGAAGAGGGGAAAAATAGATGTTAGACTGGCAGTCTTTTCCACAGTAGCATGTAGACAGCTTACAGGTTTTTACCAGTGAAAGTATTATACATCCTTGTATGTACATTTCTGTACAAATGCAAGTATTTCTATAGGATGGACACCTAGAAGTCAAAGGTATGTACAGTAAAAATTTTAAGAACCACCCAAATTGCCTTCCAAAAATAGCTTCCTCAATTTATACTCGCACCAACGATAAGCCAGCACCCTGTTGAACATTGTGGTCAGCATGGGGTATTATTCATACTTAAAACTTCTTTCCAGTTTGCTGGATGAAGATAGGTAGATGGATGATTCTCATTGTAATTTGCATTTCCATGATTAATCGAGAGCGTGAAACTTTCATAGTTGTTGATCATTCATGTTTCTTCCGTGAATTGCCTGTGTGAAGCTTTTGCCTATTGTATATTGTTTTTGTTGTTTTGTCTTTGTTGATCTGCAGCAGAAGCTTATATACACACACACATTCTAAATATAAAGCCTATGTCACATATGTTATACCTACTTTATTCTTAAATTGCTTGTCACAGGTATGTGTTTTTATCAGAATTATATAATTTTTACATTGCTCTATTTTTCTTTAACGTTTCTAGGTTTAAGAAGGTCTTTCTTACACCAAAATAAATTTTTAAATCTTTTATTCTGCTTTTGTATTTATTTTTAAAATCTGTCCTGATTGTGTGTGGAATCTCAGATGGCAATATTGAATGGTTAGTTGGATTTTACAAGTATCACTTGTTGAATTGTTCATTCTTTCTTCGCTGAGTTAAAATGCCACCTTCATTACAGTTATATATGTGGCTCTGTTCCTGGGCTTTCCCTCCTGTTGATTTGTTTGTCTCGCCTTCCCCAGTACCATCCTGTAATTACCATAGATTTATAGTGTATTTAATATCTGCTAGCGTGAGTCCTCACTCATTATTCCTTCTTTACAATTTTTTTTGTGTTGTGCTATTCTTATACCTTTCTCTTCAGCATTAACTTTAGAATCAGCTTGTCAGATTCCATTAAGGAAACCCCTGATGGTATTTTGATTGGGCACTGCCTTTATAGATTCATTAGGAAAGAACTGCCGTCTTTAGAATCCTTCTGTGAGAGTTTACTTAGAGCATATCCAAGTGTTCTCTTACTCGTGCAGTGACGAAGAACAAGACACCAGGTGATGGCAGTTTAGCAAGGTGAAATGGCACAGCGTAAGCAGAGGGTGGTCCCCTCGTGGTAGAGATGTCTGCAGCCCCACCACACCTGTGCTGTCGGCACATCCTCCCCGTCTGGGATGGGACTTGCATCTGGTGACGTGTGTGCATATCAAGAAGGCCTCTGCCGCCACCACCTTGATGACAGTCTTCTCCAGGCCTGGTTTGGTCTTTCTGTCTTCTGTTCCTTTTCCCCTTTGCATTAGAAACAATCCTCTTGGCAATACCAGAGGCAATGTTTGTGGCTTAGCTTTGAGGAAACACAGTCACCTTTACTGTAAGTGCACAGAATTGATTTCTGCTAGAGTGTCACTACTTAAACTATTGGTGCCTGAGGAAGGATAAATAAGTGATGGCGTTCTATGCAGAAGAATTGCTTAAAAATGTTACCTTTGGGGCTTCCCTGGTGGCGCAGTGGTTGAGAGTCCGCCTGCTGTTGCAGGGGACACGGGTTCGTGCCCCGGTCTGCAAAGATCCCACATGCCGCGGAGCGGCTGGGCCCGTGAGCCATGGCTGCTGAGCCTGAGCGTCCGGAGCCTGTGCTCCGCAATGGGAGAGGCCACAACAGTGAGAGGCCCGCGTACCGCAAAAAAAAAAAAAAGAAAAATGTTACCTTTGAGTGAGGATTTTAGTCATTTCTCTGGTGAGATGAGGACCATTCCTCTCTATGTTTACCAGTAATAGCTGGAGTGTTTTCAAGTACTGAAGAGTACAGTGTGTCCAGAAAAATATTTCACTTAGCAGATTCATGCTAATATGTTATTGTTCTGTGATTTGAAAAAAAAAATTATGGAGCCAAATCTATTTGTACTCCTTCAATGTGATCTAAATCATCTAGAGGATAAAGTGCTTATGGGTAGCTCTGAAATTAAAGGGGCAAGAGGGAAAAACATGCACATTTGAGGACCCGATCAACTTTTCTGAGCTCATCTTCTTTATAATCGAGGAGCGTGTTCTGCTGTATAAGCCCAGAGAAGTTACGGAGTAAAGGGTGAGAAGGAATGGTGTGAAGTAGCATGCGTAGCCTTGGGATTTATAAGAGAAAGCTGTGGTTTGGCTGCAAGAGGGTGGGAGAGGAAGGGTGGGTGTGAAGGCCTCGTTGTGGGACACGTGGAGGGAAATCCCTCAGTGGAGTGAGTGCGCTCCCAGGGGGCAGCGAGAACTGAACAGGGGAGGAGAGGAGCTCGGGATTGAACTGTGCCACCGCCCGGTTCTACCTGATGAAACAGCGTGTGGGCAGATGGTGGGGAGGTTAGTTTGCTGCTGTTCACAGTGGGTAGAGATGGCAGCTCAGGAACGCTCTGTGCAGCGGGCCCCATGCATGGGACCCTCTTGGAGGTGCAGGTGCTGGTGAGCAGGCAGAGTTCGCCATGTGTGAGTCACAAACATGCACTGTTTTCTTTTCCAGAACTACACTCAGTACATCCCCCTGTCTATATATGACCTGCAGACATGGATGGGCAGCCCCTCCATATTCGTCTACGACTGCTCCAACGCTGGTCTCATTGTCAAGTCCTTCAAACAGTTTGCCCTGCAGAGGGAGCAGGAGCTGGAGGTGAGGCCCTGAACACACTGGGCGGTGGGGGTGGCCATGGGGGACTATTGGCCTGGAGCTGTGGTTTTGTTTCTTTGGGTGGGGCAGGCTCAGAGTGCTCGGCGCAAGGTGGTGGGGTCCACGACAAAGAACTTGGAAAGGACTCAGGACAAGCTCTTGGGCTTATTTTTACACCTCGTTTTACCCAGCATCATTTTTAATCCGAATTTTAATTAAGCAATAAAATTAATAGAGTTGAATTGTGCTTCAGTGGGCTCTGCCTTCGAGATAAATGTGAAAATAAAGCAGACACATTTATTTTCGGAGAAATGGACCCCTGTCTGGGCACAGTCTTCAGTTCCACCCGCATCTTAGTTATTGCCCTCATTTTTTTGTCTTTTGTGTTGGAAAAAACCCCTACTACGCTAAATACAGAAAACAAAACAGCTACAGCTGCCGTTGGTGCCTTCCATTTAAAGAACTGGAGAGCCTGTGTAGTGCTCTGATCGTGAAGAAACGTTTTACTTGGTTGTTTTAATTAATATTTGATGTTTGAATTAAACAGTGACTTCTAAAGAGAAACTGAAGAGGCACTTTCAGTTAAGAGGCCTCCATCCTATGGCCTGCACAAGAGTGAGAATAAAATATTCTGCAGCCTCCAGGGGGTCATGAATTCCAACTGGTTGCAGTGCAGGAAATTCTCAATTCAGGAACAGAAATGGCACTGAGTACATGTTTCCTCAAGCCTTTTTGGGTCTATCCAATTTTAATGTATTGTTATGTTTTTCACATTTCATCAGAGGATATTGCTGAAATAATCAGCAATAAAATTTGAAATTCTACTTGGGAGAACTTAACATGTCATACAGTTAATTTATAAATATTTTATAAATTAAAATGTTTATAAATTAAGCCCTTATGCAGAACTTTGCACCAGAGTGACTGATAAATTACCCTTTATCCCAGTGCCACAAGTTGTTATTGTTATTATTATTATTTGCATTCTAGAATAAGAGAAGGGAAAGGTCAAGTTTTATATCATTAAATTTTTACCTTGCTTTTAGGCATTTCATCTAAGTTTATCCAAGGGATAGGTTATCTTATGAGTGCTAAAAACTCAAAGCACCAAGAGGTAATTGCTTCTCCTCGCATCAAGTAATAAATCTTGAAAAAATATTTTTTTTGTTTTCCATTTAAAATGTGTAAATAAAAATGCCAAAGAATCCAGCCTGATATTTATCCCCAACTTATGAGCTTCAGGGTGATTAAGGAAAGACCAATACATCCGCCTTTGTTAATTAAAACATGTTAAATAGGGCTTCGCTGGTGGCACAGTGGTTGAGAGTCCGCCTGCCCATGCAGGGGACACGGGGTTAGTGCCCCGGTCCGGGAAGATCCCACATGCTGCGCAGCGGCTGGGCCCGTGAGCCATGGCCACTGAGCCTGCGCGTCCGGAGCCTGTGCTCCGCAACGGGAGAGGCCACAGTAGTGAGAGGCCCGCGTACTTCAAAAAAAAACAAAAAACAAAAAAAACATGTTAAATATAGTCCCTCTCCCACCCTTCTCAGCAGAAGACAAGCATTTCCCTCTTATGCTCTAGCACTTGGAGTATCTGCTCTGTCGGTTCTGTAAATGTTCTCTGTATGTTGCCAAGGATTAATCAGCCTAAGAAACTGTTCATTTCATTGAATGCGACAAAAAAGTTTTCCATGCATCTTTTTGGGGTGAGGAGGGAAATGTTTAATTGACTAATTCCTAATGGAGGAGAATAAATGAAAAATATGTTATCTGAAGTGGCAAATAGATGGCAATGTAAAGTTATACCATACGTTTTATAATTAGCTCTGACTTTTATCTTCATTCTTTTCTTAATTACAGTGCAGATAAGTCTTACGGTTTTCCATTACACTTACTATTATTGGCTGTTGTTCAGCTGGTCTCTTGCATCAACAGCGGAAATTAAAATGATAAAATTGGCTCCCAGCTAATATCTTAATGTTCATGTTAGTTATTATTTTTATCTGCTGTAGAAACAGCAATCCTGTGTGGCCTCTTAGGTTTATTCTTTTAAAAAATTCTTTCCCTGTCTGCAGTTGGCCAGATTCTTTGTAAATTTATGATACATTTTAACACTTTTATTGGGTAGATGATAACATGAAACTGAAAAAAACTGGCGGGTAAAATGGTTTGTGCCAGAGTTTAAAAAATAAAGAGGGTAAAAATGATTAAATATAATGCAAGAAAATAGTTACCTGGACCAGAAAGCCTCCAAGTAATAAACATTAACACAAATATGAGTGACATAAATTTTAAGAGAGGGTTATCAGCTTTCATATTCTTGGACTTCCATCTCAAAGGAATACTGCAGGTGAAGTAGAAGATGCCTCCATGAAAGCATGGCATAAATTATTGCACACAATTGAAACTTCATCATAGCCAGGAAAAATGCATGTCTGTCCCTCAGTAATGGTCTCTACATTTTTCCTTGTGTCATATTTGCTTTGTAATTTGAAAACTAAGGAAAGTCTTCAGTTCTCTCTGCTTTCCATGTTTTTTTTTTAAGATAAATTTTTTTTGTGTGTGTGTGTGTGCGATACGTGGACCTCTCACTGTTGTGACCTCTTCCGTTGTGGAGCATAGGCTCCAGATGCGCAGGCTCAGCGGCCATGGCTCACAGGCCCAGCCGCTCCGCGGCATGTGGGATCCTCCCAGACCGGGGCACGAACCCGTGTCCCCTGCATCAGCAGGCGGACTCTCAACCACTGCGCCACCAGGGAAGCCCTAAGATAAATATTTTTATTTTTACTAAATTAGTATATGCCATGATTTTAAAAATTAAATAGTACCAAGGGTTTATAATGAATGAAATATGCCCTGGCCCACACCTCCTTGGCCAAGACTCTGCTACTATAGGGAACCTATTTTAACTGTTTATATTTCTAGTTCCTCTATGAGTATCTCTATAAATGTAAATAATATGCTTATACTACTACTGCTTGATTCATAAATTTTAGATTATCAGGCTTTCTGCTACTGTATAAACCAAAAACAGAGTTGCCATTAGTAAATTCTATTTAAAGAATTGGAGAAATTATATAGAACTTTGATAGTAAAGAGACATGTTACGTAGTTTTAAGTCATATTTGTTGTTTGTATTAAATTGTGAATTCTAAAGAGAAATTGAAGAGGGTGAGTCACTAACTGCCCCCTCCTGTTTCCCCACTGCAATTTAGTTGTGTCACTACATTTGGATTCCCTATACTTTGTAACCTTTGCAATTTGAAATAATACCCTGACGTTTTTATTTCTAGTTTCGTCAGTAATCAGTACTATCCTCTGGCTTTAGGTTCTTAGCTTCCTTGGACTTTCTTTTACCTCTGGACCTTTCCAACTTCTGTCATCTGCACTTTTATGATTATTCTCTAGTCTCTGACCATAATTAAGTCCCCATGCTTTGTGTATGAGTTGATTCTAAAATATGACAAATATTAAACTTCAACTCCCTGATTATGACCATGTAAATATTGTTCATTGAATGGCTAAATAGGGTGCTATGCTTTCCATTTTTATAACAGTTTTTGTTTCTTTGATTTTCCTGAAGATTTTCTCTTTTCTTATTGAATTAGATCTTTAACATTTCCTCAGTTCCTAAATTTGCAAGGGTAGTATTGAATCTCAGAATATACCTCTTCCCAAAGTTTCTTCTTTCCCAGCTCTCCACTGCCTGCTTCAATCAGCTGTTCTAAATGGGCCTGCTCCAAAGCTGTCATCCTGGGATTTCTCCTTATCACTCTCCTGGAAGCATCCACTGTTTTCTAGATCCCACCTCTGTCTCTTTCTCAGTTTTCTCCTTTGTTCTGCTAGGGCAAATCCTCAAATAACAACCCAAGAACTGATGTATGGGAGTAATTTTTCTCAGGCTTTAAGTGTTTGCATTTGGACTGCTTTTAGCTGAAAGTAATGAAAAATCTCACTATTGCTTTCTAAACAAGTAACAGTTTGTCATTTTTGCTAAGATCTCTGAGGCAAATGATTTAATTATTCAGCAGTACCATTAGGGACCCAGGCTGTTTTTAATCTCTACACTCTGATGTTTTATCTTGATGGTTACAGTACATTCTTCCACGTTGAGCCTGGATGAGGTGGGGACAGGGCAGAGCTATCACATTTGTCTCTCTTGTTAGGAAAGCAAGTGCAGATATGAGACCCTTATGTCTCATTAGCTAAAGCTGGGTCATATGCGATGTGCCCCGCCCCTCATAGTTGGGGCAGGGGGTGGCAAAAGGGAGTGGAGTTGGGATGAGTACTGGTCTGTCTGACAGTGAGTGTCAGCTATATTGCATGTGTTATTGTCTTCATTTTGTCCACATGCATTATGGACAGTTTGGGTATGGAATTTTAAGCTGTTTTCACTAAACTATATCACCCTTACTTCTTGCAATAGATGAGAAGGTGGCCTTGTTGTAGCCATAACCAAGAATTCATGATAAAAGCCAGAGAAGGAGTATTTATATCCACAGTACACGGTATATATGTTGAGAGAGAAAGAGAGAATTCAGATTTCTTTTTTTTTTTTTGCAACAGCTTTTATCTTGGTTATAAAATCTTTGTAACTAGAAGAAGGAGACTAAATCTTCAGTGGATTCTCTTTGAAATAGTCTTTATTAAGTTTTATCCATTAGTTCTACTTCCATTGAATATTTCCCACGGGCAGTTATGATTCTTCTCTTCACTGAAGACAGCAATGAAGCAGGGGTCAAATCTCGGCCTTTTCCTCTTTTTCTTTGGAGGCAGGGAGGTGAGTTGGTGTCTGGTGGTGGGAACAGGATTGCCTTTCTTTTACAGAGACTGATGGGGCTGAGCTGTATCCCAGTAAGACTTGATCCTCAGCACGATCATCCTCGTTGGTGTAGGATGGGAGCCCAGATAGTTTCTCGGTGGCAGCCACAGCGGTGGTGGGACAATTTCTTCCCCCAAGGATGGTCGACATGCTTTGAGGGAGTCTGTTGTTGAGGTTCAGGCCATCACTCTGGTGGCACCATTCTCTCCTCTTACTGCCTGTTTGTACTTGGCAAGGCTTTTCTCATGATGCCTCCAAATGAATCATGTTTTGTTTTGTTTTTTGTTTTGTTTTTTTTGTTGTTTTTTTTGGCTGCACCGCGTGGCGTGCAGGTTCTTAGTCCCCTGACCAGGGATTGAACCCATGCCCCCTGCAGTGGAAGCAAGGAGTCTTAACCACTGGACCGCCAGGGCAGTTCCGCGAATCATGTTTTGATCTGACAATCTGTAAACTTCCTTGTGTGACCCACTCCTGCTGGCTCCAGCAGTAGCATCCAGCAGCTCAGGACCTTGTCCAGCGGATACTCATTTTCACAGAAACAGGCTTGGTCCTGCAGCATCACTGGATTCGCAGTGACTTAACCACCCTATTTTCCGTTTGAAATCCTGTATTCGACTTGATATTTATGACACATTATTCTCATGTATTCATCAGTGTGGCTAAATTTTATGCCAAGTGTTTAAACTAATTGTAACAAAAGTGACTAACATCAAAATCTTCAGGTTTCTTCAAAAAATGTCAAATGTGCATCCCATAGAACTAGAGAATTCGTATTTGGAAACCTGTGGTTCCTTTGCTACTGTTGTAGATAGCACGTTGTGTGGATGTCTGTGGAATTCGAAAATATTGGGCTGACCAAAAAGTTTGTTTGGGTTTTTCCGTAACATCTTATGGAAAAACCCAAACGAAGCTTTTGGCCAACCCAACAGAAGTCGACGCTCTGTGTTAAGGTTAATATTTGTAGTGTTACAATGTCTGTCTGTGATTTTTGAATATCACATGTTAATTCTAAGGTTATCTTTAGAAAGGTATGTGTCTTGGATGACTGCTTACTAAATGGAGTTTGTGTGTGTGAATTTGTGAACATTCTCCGTGGACTTGCTGTCGGGGTGTTCACGCTACAAAACAGGGGTCCACGGTGCTGATTCTACACGGAGCTCAGGCTTGTCCGTCTCTAGCTTTCACGTTATAATTTTTTTCATGTCTCCGTTCTTTCTCTTCTATAGCTTCATAGTTACCATTTGTAGGTCGTAGGGAAACAGGAAGTCTGTTATGTGATAATCTTATTTATTTTCTCTTTACTTTTTAAATGATATTAATTTGAAGGGAAGCTACCCATTGTTGCTGTGTGCCCATGGCGGGGAAGGCAGGTGGCTTCCTGGGGCACCCTTGCTCACAGTGCGGAGAGCATTCTACCTCTGGGAGCCGGTGACGACACTAGCCACCCTAGTTTTCCCCAGACACATCAGTAACTCTCTTTAAAGAAGAATACCACCACGTGCTTCCTGGGGAGGGGTGGCTGTGGTGGTTGCAGGACACCTGGCTTCGGGCACAAGGGCGAGCAGGGGGCTGTCCTGATGGTAGGTCTTCAGGGGAGCCTCGCCATCCTGCTGCGCCACCCCCGGCTTCAGCGGTGAACCACCTTCCCCGCTTGCTTCTCTGCACACACTCTGTGCAGGTCCATGCCCTTTTCTTTAATAAAGGCGGGCCAAGTTCACCCCTCTGTACCTTATACTCTATGTATAGCAAGCTATATAGCAAGCTGTAACAATTCGTAAGAGTGAATATTTTCAAAACAAATATCAATAAGAAACCTATTATGTGGTTGAAACACTCCCTCCACAGCACACACACATTTGTAATTTAAGGAGAAATGCTACCATTTCCACTGTTTATAGGAGAGTAAGTGGGGGTAAACCTGTAAACAAATACAGCAGAAATCCCTTTCATTGGGCTGCACACAGCCACCCAGAGCACCCGGCTGGAGAAAATAAAGCCATGATGGAAATGAAGAGTGGAATGGGAGGCTGGTCCTCCGAGTGCTCTGGGAGCTGACGTGCTAACCAGAAAGTGGAAGGGGTCACAGAAACACGCTGATGAGAAAAGCAGCCTCTAGAAGATCAGGACCCTTACCGCCACTGAGAGCTGGTGAGAGAGGAGGGGGCCGTGCAAGATGGAGAGGCAGCATCAGGGGAGGCCAGAACACCTGACGGCCTTAGCTGATGGACACTACGTACTACCGCCTTTTATTTGTGCGACCCTTTGTGGTTTGCAGAGCACTTTTTACATTTAGTCCAGTCATCAGCCTGTGCAACAGAGGATGGTACATAAGCAGTCTCCAGAGTCTTTGCTACTATGCACCTGTGAACAATCCCTTCTGCAGTTTGTACCAGGAGATCCAGTTTTTTTCTGTTGGCACCTTTTACTATTCCTAGTCCTGGAATTTGAAAGCTTTGGGTGAAAGAAAAGTGATTTCGCTGCATTAAAAATTCAGGAACTCTCATCTCTTGTCTGTAGATTAAATGAAATCCACAGACAAGCAAATTGTATTATTAATACAGTCAACTTTCAGGGTATAACTAAAATTCTACTTCCCTGAGCCTGAAATCTTTCTCAGCTGACCTCATATAGCAAATTTTTATGCAGTTAATTTGACAATTAATTATGTATTGTCTTGCAGTATCTCTTCTATTGGCATTGTCAGCTGTATTTAAGTCTATTATGTAAACCTATCAAGGATGCTTCATATGAAGTAGTTGCTTAGTAATTATTTATGGATTTGGTCTCATAAATAACTGTACATTTGAATAAACTACCTTTAGTTGTCTTCCTTAGATGTATCTATGATTCACTGAATATGTTTAATCTTTGGTTGATTTGTATGAAATGTAAAAAGAAACAAAGTAAAAATTATTCACTCAAATCCATGAATATAGTATACTTTTTGCAGCCATCATAAAACTGGGAGCTTCTTCAAGTTAAGTCTTAGAATTTAATTTTTTTCCCTAATTTCGTCTATTTTAAAATATGCCAGAAATTGCTTAATGTCCTGGACCCCAGATCATGACCAACACCCTGGGATATCGTGAGGGTACTGTGGTTCCCAGCAGGACCCATCTGCATGGTCCTGCTTGCTATCACAGGAGGACCTCTCCTCCATCAGCCAGAGGCTATGGAGGTAATGGCCCGATGTTCTCTCACAAAGGATCTGTGGTAGCACAGACCATGGTGTTTCTGGTGGCAACCAGAAAAATGGCAGCACTAAACTGGGTGATCACAGAGCCATGCATGGGGAGAAGGGCAGGTGGGAAGTTACCAACCCACTTGAGGGGAGGGACAAGAAGGTAAGTGGTTTTTCTTAACACTGGGGTCAGAAGCAAGGAAAAGATATTAGTTCTCACTAGTCCTCCTCAACATTATACAATAAGACTTTTGCAATATGGCAAGGGGAAAAAACAGAAGGTATACAGACTGGGAAAAAGGAAATTAAGCTATCTTTTTTTGAAGATGAAACAGTTATATTTGTTGAATGTCAATCATAAAGATCTAATTGACAGTAACTGAACACTCCAACCAACAGCAGCAGCAAAATACACAAGTGTCCATAGAGCATCCATCAAGATATATCATATCCTGGGTCATAAAGCAAACCTCAACATATTTTAAATAAGTGAAACCACACAAGTGTGCTCTTTGACCATGGTAGAATCAACTAGAAGTCAGCGATAAAAAGACAACAGAAAAATCTCAGAAAAAAAAAGAACACGTAATTGATGGGTTAGAAGTCTCAAGGGAAATTAAAGAAAATACATTAACTGAATGAAAATGAATGTACATCAGAAAACTAAAAATAGAATTACCATATGATCCAGCAGTTCCACTCCTGGGCGTATATCCAGAAAAACTATAATTGAAAAAGATACATGTACCCCTATGTTCATAGCAGCACTATTCACAATAGCCAAGACATGGAAGCAACCTAAATGTCCATCGACAGATGAATGGATAAAGAAGATATGGTATATACATACAATGGAATACTACTCAGCCATAAAAACGAAGGAAATAATGCCATTTGCAGCAACATAGATGCAACTAGAGATTACCATACTAAGTGAAGTAAGTCAGAAAAAGAAAGATAAATACCGTATGATGTCACTTATATGTGGAATCTAAAATATGACACAAATGAACCTATCTACGAAACAGAAACAGACTCATGGACATACGGAACAGACTTGTGGTTGCTAAGGGGGAGGGGGAAGGGGGAGGGATGGCGTAGGAGGTTGGGGTTAGCAGATGTAAGCTATTATATATAGAATGGATAAACAACAAGGTCCTACTGTATAGCACAGGGAACTATATTCAATATCCTATGATAAACCATAGTCAAAAAGAATATAAGAAAAAAATGTTTATATATATGTATAACTGAGTCACTTTGCTGTATAGCAGAAATGAATACGATGTTGTATATCAACTACACTTCAATTAAAAAATAAATAGAAAAAAAAAGGAAAATGAATGTACGATATGTCAGTACTGATAAGATGCAGCTAGGACTTCCCTGGTGGTGCAGTGGTTAAGAATTCACTTGCCATTGCAGGGGACATGGGTTCGATCCCTGGTCCGGGAAGATCCCACATGCCGTGGAGCAACTAAGCCCGTGTGCCACAACTACTGAGCCTGTGCTCTAGAGCCCATGCTCTGCAACAAGAGAAGCCACTGCAGTGAGAAGCCCGCGCACCACAACAAAGAGTAGCCCCTGCTCACCGCAACTAGAGAAAGCCCGCGCGCACTAACAAAGACCCAACGCAGCCAAAAATTAAAAAAAAAAAAAGATGCAGCTAAAGCAATTGAAAGGGAAATTTATAGCTAGAAAATAGGAAAAGTATCAAATTATAAGTTCCTCCCTGTATTAATCAATTTGGGCTACTGTAACAAAATACTACAGACTGGGTAGCTTCTAAACAACAGAAAGTTATTTCTCTCGGTTCTGGAGGCTGGACAGTCCAAGATCACAGTGCAGCTTGATCAGGTGAGGGCCCTTTTCCTAGTTTATGGCCAGGCCTTCTCGCTGTGTCCTCACATGGTAGAAGGGGTCAGAGAGCTCTCAGACTGCTTTTGTAAGGACACTAATCCCATTCAGGAGGGCTTCACCCTCATGCATTAATCACCACCCAAAGGCCCCACCTTCTAGTACTATCACCTTTGAGGGTTAGGATTTCAACATGTGAATTTTGGGGGAACACAAACATTCAGACCATAGCACTACCTGAAGAAACTAGAAAAGCAGAGCAAAATAACCCCAAAGCAATCAGAAGAAAGAAAATGATGATAAGAACAGAAATCATTGAAATGTAAAACAGAAAAAGAGAAAACTCCATGAAACAAAAAGCTGATTCTCAGGAATAATCAATAAAATGGATAAATCTCTAGCAAGACTAACAAACATAGAAGGAGAAGATTCAGGATCGTACAGCCATTGAAAGAATAATAAGGGAATAACATGAACAACTTTACATTCATAAATTTGACAACTTCAAAGAAATGGACCAATTCCTCTAAAACCACAAACTACCAAATCCACCCAAGATGAAATAGATAATGTGAGTGGTCAAGAAATTAAATTTGTAATTTAAAAGTTCCTGAAAGGAAATCTCCAGACTCAGCTAGTTTCACTAGAGAATTCTACCAAATATTTAAAGAATTAACACCAGTTTTACAGTCTCTTCCAGAAAATAGAACAGGAAGGAAACACTTCCCAATTCATTTTATGAGGTCATTATTACCCTGATGCCAAAATGGATACACATTACAAAAGAAAAAAAAAGCTGCAGACCTCTATCTCTCACAAACTTAGATGCAAAAGTCCTCAACAAAATAATAGCAAATCAGTTCTAGCAATCCATAAAAAGAATTATGTTCTACGACTGAGATTTATTCCAGGTATGCAAGTCTGGCTTAATATTCAAAAAAATCAGTTGATGTAATCCATCATACCAACAGACTAAAGAAGAATGATCATATGATCATATCAGTTGACACAAAGCTTTTGACAAAATCCATCACCTTTTCATGATTAAAAAAACCTAACAAACCACCTCTTAGCAAATGAGGGCTAGAGGGGAGCTTCTTCAGCTTGATAAAGAACATCTGTAAACCTACAGCTGTCATCATCCTTAATGGTAAGAGACCACGTTTTCCCCCTAAGGTCGGGAACAAGGCAAGGCTGTCCATTCTCACCATTCTTACTCAACATAGTACCGGAAGTTCTAGCCAGCACAATAAGGTAAGAAAAGGACATCATCAGTCACTAGGGAAACAAATCAAAACTACACTGAGGTGCACTTCACATCCACTAGGATGGGTAGAATAAAAAAGATAGATAATTACATGTCCTGGCCAGGATGTAGAGGAATTTGAACCCTCACACAGTGCTAGTGGGAAGGTAAAATGGTGCAGCCACCTTGGAAAACAGTCTGGCAGTTCCTCAAATGTTAAACTTGGAGCTGCAGACGACCCAGCAGTTCCACTCCTATGTTTATACCCAGGAGACTTGATGTGTCCACACAAAAACCTGTACACAGATGTTCACAGCAGCATTATTCACAGTAGTCCCCCAATGGAAATTCTCTTCTTGATGTAAAGGATTGTGGAATTTTTTAGTATCTCCTTTTTTTTAGTTATCTAAGAGTAATAGTGGAGAAATTTGGTTATAATTTCTAATTAATCATCTTTACTGAGTTATAGAATGATTCTAGAGCATTTTAGAAAATGATTGCTAACAACTAAATGGCTTTAAAATAGTGGACGGTCCATTTAGGCAAACTCTCAGGATAATCATGTTCTTTAGCCGCCCTATAGGGGAAATATTGGGGGGGCGGTTCTCGGTATGATTACAAGTCTTCCTCCAACAAAGACGACTCCTGCTCTCTTGGCCTAGATTTCATAGTTCCCAGCAATAGGCACCACTTCTTTTTAAATTACTATTTAATATTTGATATATATAGAATTATATAAATTATATATTAAAAATTACTACTGCCACTTTGTATCTGCTATTTTTAGTACAGTATCTGTCGCATGATAGATGCTCCATTAACAACTTTGAAATGAGCTGGGTAAGCAATACCTGATTCCTTTACAGATCTCAGTCTCTCTCTGAACTTTGTAAAAATGTCCACTGTAAGTAGGTGTTATTGAATTGAGAATAAAAATTGCTTTAAGCTAGAACTGGAATTATTACCAAGTAGATGTTATTTTCAGAAAGTCGCTTGGTAAAGACTCCTCTGAAATAAATTATTATTGCCTTCATCTCTTTATCAAGATGTCTTGTATATGTATATGGAGAACAGAAGCGGCACAATGGCAGAGTTTCATTTAGAAAATGAGAGGTGTAGGTGCTCCCGCTGCAACCCCCACTCACCTCCAGCCGTGCTTCTGGAGCGGGTGGTTCCGGGCCTGTGTGAGCTGCTTGGCCAGCCTTCCCATGAGCTCTGAGTGCATGAGTGCCACGTTATCCACACGTGTGGAAGAGGTAGCAGATGTCTTTCTTGGATCTGGTTGCTGTGTATCACATCTGAAGATTTTTCTGGATCCTTCCCAAATCCTCCAGAAGGCTCTAGTGAGCTTTTTTTTTTGTTTTTTTTTTTGCGGTATGCGGGCCTCTCACCGTTGTGGCCTCTCCCGTTGCGGAGCACAGACTCCGGACGCGCAGGCTCAGCGGCCATGGCTTACGGGCCCAGCCGCTCCGCAGCATGTGGGATCCTCCTGGACCAGGGCACGAACCCGTGTCCCCTGCATCGGCAGGTGGACTCTCAACCACTGCGCCACCAGGGAAGCCCTCTAGTGAGCTTTTAATGATTAAAGTTTTCCTGGTGTTTGAGCCTCTAGGTTCTCCAGGAGAAGCCCCTTTGGGTAAAAGTGCATCTGGGGTGTGCCCTTCAGGGTGAGTGGTGGCTCCCAGCTGGACCTGTTCTCTTCTCAGCCTGGGTGCCTTTGAAAAGTCCTCTGAATCACTGGTAGTTAGGTTTACATGCAAGCTGTTTCCAAAGACTAATTTCAATTAAAAGGTCATTATCTTAGATAAATACAAAACCAAAACAATATATTGGAAGTAGCTCATCTGTTGGGTTTTGTTTTGTTTTGTTTTTTTGTATTCCTGGGTTAGCAGCTTGAAAAATGAATCGTTGGTGGAATTGTTTGTCTTGAATGTCATTTTTTAAAAATGTTACTGATTCTAATTAACCCCAGCGCAGAGCTGTCATGTGCCCAGTGGTGACAACAGGTCCCATATGAGTCTGAGGGGACTATTATTGTGTGTTACCACACTTCAGATTATCTGCAGCCACATTTAATGCTTTCTGCCAGTTTATACATCAGCATACTGCAAGGGGCTTAAGAAATAGAGGTTTCTATCAATGATCACTGTGAATTGGGAAATTTAGTTTCTAGTGGACTTACTTGGGATGAAGATGTTCCTGCATCGTCTCCCTGTCTCCTTGTGCCTCCTCTGCCTCAGGTACTTTGCAAGGCTCTGGGCCAAATGCTCGTGGACCACACGGTGCAGCCCGAGGCAGACCTAACACAGAGGCACTGAGCAGATCGCTACCTGACAGCACCACCCGGCTGTGTCAGGGCTACGGGAGCGCTGCCTCCACAGAGGACAGGGCACAGACGTCCTGACATCAGCAGAAATGCCCTTAACCCACCGAGCACCCCACGTGGCTGCCAGGGCATGGGAACCCACCCCACCCCCGCCTCCCCCTGGGGGCCTGTGTCTAAGGCTGGCTTGGGAGAAAGGTGGCCTTGGTGTGACACACTGCTTCACTTCTGAGAGCCTGAGGCTGTAGAAGCTCAGTGACAGGCAACAGCAAAGATGGAAGGGCTGCAGCATTTGGGGGCTGTAGCCAGAGGACCTGCTCTTCGCTTCTCAGAAAGTAAATTTACTGTGGAAGCAGATTATAGACAGAGAAGTTAAAACTAGTAACCCACACCAACATTTAAGAATATTGAATCTTGGTTTTACATAAATGATTTCTTCTTCCTACATTGTTTCCTGTAATCATCACGTCTGTGCACAGTTGTGGTAAGGCTTGCAAGAAGCATGTGCATTGGCTTCAGTCCCAGGCCACCTCTCCAATGCCCCTTTCACCGTTGAAGACTGTGCACTCTGTTCCCCTCCCGGAGCCTGACCCATTGCTGATGTCATCCTCCCTCCTGGGCTGGGGAGAACGCACTTCCACAGAGCACACAAGTCGAGACCACTTCCGGCAGGCTCCCCTGGCTCTGACACATCTGCAGCCTCTGCGTCTTTCCGTCTTTCCGCATGACTCAGGTCTGATAAGCCGCAGACCCACACGGCACCCAGACCCGACATCTTTCCTAGCGTGTTGTCACAGCAGACCTGGAAACTAATTTCCTGTGTGGAGCAGGTTGCTTCACTGGTGCTATTTTAGATTGTAGAGCTGGAGCCAAGGAAAGGATTAAAAGTGATTCTGCCTTCCCTTTTCTCTGTGCTTTAAAAAACCCACTCTGCTGATGGTTGTACAATGTGAGTGTACCTAACGCCACTGACCATACAAATAAAATGGGTAAGATGGTAACTTTTATATTATGTATATTTTGCCACAATAAAAAACCCCTTCCTCTAGAAATTGCAGTTTTTATTTAGTATTAAGTATACTAGAATTTGATTTGTATTCTGGATTTACTATTCCTTCTATTAATAATCTGAAGAGGTTATTAATAGAAGTACTGCTTTTACTGCCTTCCATTTGAGAAGGTTTTATCAGCATTAATAATGACAATACTTTACATGTCGTAATCAATGTTAGGTATATATGAGTGAACACAGCTTTGTGTGTATTTAACTTACAAAGTTCACCCGAGACTGCTGTTTGGAAAAGACCCTGCAGAGCACTCATGTTAGTGTCACAGGTGTGTGGTATAGATTCAGGAGGGTCCGGATGGGATGAGGGAGTGGAAAACGGCCCTCAGGCCAGGACCAGCTTCCCGTACTCATGACTAGGACTCGCCCGGTGACCGGCAGTTCACGTCATTTCTTGGGGTCTCTGTTTCCTCATTGTAGAAGGTTTTTAAAATTGGAAAGAAGACTTACCTCATGGGGATGTTGTAAAAAGCAAATGAAATAATAGCCAGTGTGAAAGAGACACAATCATGCAGACATAGGGGATTATTAGTAAGGAGCAAAACCCGAGACACATAAACATTCTTTTCAAGTTGGGAAACAAACGAGCAGCCATCAGTGATTAAAATTATCCCTTCCTGCCCCATCTGTCCTCCTCAATGCCATCATCACCTGAAACCCCAGCCCCTGGTCTTCATGGAGCCCCGCCCCCTGGCGTTTATAACCCAGGAGTCCTTAAAAAGTGATTTGGGGCTGGAGCTTGTGGTCGACTCCAGGAGAGGATCTAGCAGCTGGGCCTCTCTCCAGAGGACTTGGCCAGGAACCCCCAAGCTTTAAGCCTCGGTTGATGGGTCCTTTCCTTCGTGTCACATTTCTGGCTCAGTCTCCAGTTGTGCGTGACAGTTAAGCTGCTGTCTTCCTTCCTGTCCCCCTGCAGGTCGCTGCTATTAACCCAAACCACCCACTGGCCCAGATGCCTTTGCCCCCATCCATGAAGAACTGCATTCAGCTGGCAGCCTGTGAGGCCAACGAGCTCCTGCCCATGATCCCCGACCTTCCAGCCGACCTATTCACGTCATGCCTCACCACCCCCATCAAAATCGCCCTGCGCTGGTAAGTGGCGCCCACCTCGACTCCCAGCAACCCCCTTGGGGTTTGCTGCAGGGACCCAAGGAATCTACCTGGGTCTTTTGGACCAAGTTACAGGTGTGAGCTCAGGACCCCAGGTGGATGCTGGGGTTTTCCTCTTGGGGTTCAGGATGCGCTGTCCCCCGGATCAGGTGCGTGTGTGGCTTCCAGGAGCACCCTCTCCATTTCGTGGCTAACTGTGGCTGTGCCCTCAGATAGTACCAATGTGGGTCATGCTGGAAAGTGGACTTTCTTTTGAAAAAAGAAAAGCCTTCATTAGTTATAGAATTCTTTGCTTGAGTTGAAGTAGAATCTTTCAGTTTATTCCCAGCAGTAAAAAATAATAATAATAATGATTTTTTTTCCTACCGCCACTCTTTTGAGAAGTTGAGAGCTCTTGCGAATATGACTGAGGAAATGTGTGGAATATTCCAAGACAGTAGGACCTGCATTTAAGACCCTCCATCACTGGCAGGACTCACAATGGAATGTGTGTGCTTCTTGTCTCCAAATCCAGTTTTCTCCCCTAGACCGTCTTGCTCTCTTTTAATATCTACTTTTCCCTTTTATATTTTGCTGGAACCCATATACATGGAGGTAAGTAGCTCTTGGTGAGGCACAGGCGGGACGGTGCAGCCGCGTGGGTTCACTGGACTCTGTGGAGGCGCCTTCCTCCGTTTCCTGCCGGGGTGTCCTAACAGCGCAGAGGCACAGGGTCCTGCTTCCTCCCCCACAGCCCTGGAGAAAGTGGGGAGACAAGCAAGGACTCTGGGGGCAACGACACAGTACTCAATCCCTCGGGAGGCCCCTCGGGTGACTACAGCCTGGGTTGGGGGTCCTGTGGTTGCCTTGAGCTGCTGGTTGGATGAGAACTTGGACTTGCAGCTTCACCTCTGTAGCAGCATCAGGTTGACCCACGGCACCTGAGTGAGGGCATCCACCTCCCACCCCAGCCCTCCCAAATCCCGGCTGTGGATCCCCCCAGGGAGAGGCCTCTTCTAACATGCCTGATCCCTAAGGAGCTAGTGGAGGAGGTGTCCCCCAGCTGCCGAGCTCACCCCCCGACTCAGCCAACTCATACAGGGCCTGACCGGGGCCATTCCCCACTGCACCCCACAAAGCATAGCACACGTGGCAAAAGCAGACTCCAGGGGAGAGAGATGAGCTAGTCATCGTGCGAGGCAGGACTGTTGTCATGAAGCACAGTGCACGTGATGGGAGGTGAAGGGAGGAAGATGCTGGCTGGTAACAGAGTGAGACTACGACCTGGGGATGTTGAAAAGAACCACATAGAGATACAGGTGAGAGGACTATGGTGTTTGAAACAAAGGACACAGTGGACGGGATTCCTAGCGGGAGGGGTGGCTGCAGTCTGACTTAGCACGTTGGGAGATTACAGCAAGGGACTAGGCGCTGGGGAAGGCAGCAGGAGGAGAGAGACAGAAAACAGAAGAAGAGCAGGAGACACGGGGGAGATGGAAGCTCCCCCATGGAGAGAGAAGGGGAACGTGGCAGAGCTGGAAATACCTGAAGGTGATGCGGACACATTCTTCAGAACTGGAGAAAGCTCGAAGGATCTGAGAGGCTAGGGCTGATGGGAAGGGAGGGGAGTGGGGACCCAACCTCGGGGTGAGGCTGAGGCTGCACAGCAGCCACACCCACACTGCCTCTGAGCATCACTCCTTTCTTCGTGGCTGCGCTGCCCTTGACTGTAGGGCTTTTTGTTCTTTCATTTATAAGTGAGTTTTTCTATTTAACTCTCTGTACTCTGTGATTGCTGTTAGAAAAGGTTTATGGTGCCATTTAATGTGACCTCAGAAAGATCTCTGATTCAGATGACTCAGGAAGTTGTTCATTTTATTCATCGTCCAAGAAATAATTTACTAAATACCAACTGTGTAAGCCCATGGGTAAGCACTATAGGCGATACAAAGAAGCATATTGTCCTGAAAAATTTACGGTCTCGTTGAGGAGACAAGATGTGACCTGAAAATTCATTATCTAAATGGGTGCTTCATGCCAGGCAAAGAAATCTGAACATTTCAGGCAATGTATGAGCAAGGACTAAATGGATCTGTGCCACCAAGGGCTATGTGTGTTTCCAGAGAACAGAGAAATCCCTAAGGGCCAAGGGGATCAGGGAGGGCTTCTCGGAGGAGAGGAAGGTTGAGTCAGGGTCTGGGCAGATGGTGGGATTCGAAGGGGAGCAGAGAGCACCACAGGCAGGTGGCCCCCAGTGCAAGAAACCATCCCTGAGTAGCGAGAGTGGGTCAGTAGAGAGAGGACATCGTCCAGAGGGGTGAGGTGAGGTCGGAGTGTGGGCCGGCATCAAAGGGTGGGCCGCCTTGATGTTGGGCCAAGGACCTTGGCTTCTAGGACTGGTGGGGGAAGGTGTTTATGTGGGGAAATGACTTAAGAATAGTGTTTAAGGAAAATAATCCATGTAAGGATGGGGAGACCTTGGTCAAATGAGGCCTTTATCACAGCAGTGAGATCAGGATCCAAACTAAAGCAGGAAGGTGGAAATGGCCGTAGACCCCTCGGTGGGAGGGCCCACAGACACACCCCAGAATCTGCGGTGCAACAGGCCTCATTCCCACTCATTTTCCTGCCCCTCCCTGTGGATTTCCTGCCCTTACTGCACCTGTGCACCCCGACTCTGGAACTGACGGTGCACACCAGCTGTGCTCCGGGACCCCGGGCTGGGTGCTACACCTGAAGGGGCTGTGAGTGGAGGGGTGGACTGGCGAGGGAAGAAGCAGGAAGAGCACAGACGGGGCCTCCTGCCCATGCCACTCCACACTCTGCTGCCAGCGCAGTGAGTTTAATCTGTTTCTCCCCCGTGTCTCCGGCCCTGTCGTCCTCCACCAGAGGTCAGAAGGATGTGGCGTCCCTTCACTGGCAGCGGTGGGTCCCTGCCCTCTGGTCAGGGGTCAGGCAGTAGGCTTTCAGTCCACCATGATGCGATGCATTGTCTTGGTACCTACCCGAAATCCTTTTGGGAGTTAATATATAATTAAATTTTTTTAAAGTAAGGATTTAGTAGGAAGCACAGTGAAAAATCAAACTAATACAGTTACCAGAGAATGGACTTTGAGGTCAGTACATCACGGTTGTGGATGATGGTCGTCAGATAAGCACTGCCTGGAGTGATTAAGCAGAGTCCCAGATGGGTGGATCTTTTACAATTAACCACTTTCTGCATACTGAGGGATTGAAATTAGATCGAACATGACATTTCACTGAGTGTCCTTAGCCTGTGAATGGCAGTAAACCATATTCATGGGAAGAATTGTCAAGGGAATTCTGTACTTCTTTGTAACAGCTGAGTTTTAAAAAATAAAGAGGCACCAGCCTTTTTATACATGAAGAGAGGAGACAGTTTGCCAGATAGTATTAATACTTATATTTTTAGGGTTAAGTTTCTTTTTTTAATTTAAAAGTCAGTTTAATATTTTCCAGTGAAAAATGGGATATACATTCTTTTAGAAAATTTACTAAAAAGTAAAAAGAAGGAAAAAATTGTCCAAGATTTTACCACCATTACCACAATTAGTGTTAACTTTTTGGTTAAAAAGTCAGTCTTTTTTTTGTGTATGTACATGTTTGCATTGATGTAATTAGACTAAATTTACAATTTCATATACTTAAACCTTAGCATAACAAACTTATTTATCCTTGACCATTAGAAACTCTTAGTAAATGTTATTTGTAGTGATTGCATAATATTTCACTGTACTGATGTTCTGTGTTATTCAACCAAGTATAGGGCTTTAGGTTTTATGATTCAGGTAAGCTCAGAGTAGCTCTAGAATAGGGGTCCACGGGCTTTTTCTGTGAAGGGCCAGATAGTAAATACTTTAGGCTTTGTGAGCCCGAGGGTCCCAGCTCTGTTGTCGTAGCATGAAAGAGCCATAGAAAGTATGTAAACAAATGAGCATGACTGTGTTCCAATAAAACTTTATTTACAAAAACAGGCAATAGGCCACATTTGACCTGGGAACCATAGTTTGCCATCCCCTGCTTTCGAGAATGGAGCCAGGCTTTTACCTTCAAATGACTGCTAAACTTACCTGTTGGTCAGTGAACCCAAACAATAAATAACCTAGGAAAAACCTTTGCTCGGGAAGGTTCCTGTATAACTAAGAGGATGGTTTTAACAAAACTGCACTCATGTGAGGCACAGTTGCTAAAGAAAGTTATATACCTTGTAAACCGAATACAGCCTTACTTTATATGTACAAAATATGTGTACATATATTTGCTGGCAAGTATGCTTATAAATCTTATTTGATGATGAAGTAGTTGTTGGAAGACATCATTCTCTGATTTTTGTTTCATTTTTGCTTCAATCTTATTTTCAGAAACTGATAATTTTAGTAATTCTGAAGTGAGCAATTACATTACTCTCCCTGTAAGTGATTTCCTTACTCACCATATACATCAATATAGGATAAGAATCCAAAATATGTTTTTTTCCTTAGGCTGTTTTCTACTTACTAGATTGAGTGGCAGAATACCATCTTAAATTTATTATGGATATATTTGTGTGCTACTGAAATTATAACTCAGTGGTACTTAATTTGCTGTGGGACTTGCTGCAAAATAGATTGATGCCCATTGCATTGTGTGTCATGCAGTTATATTGTCTGTTAATGAAAATGGCAGCATCATTTTGGATTGAATAGAGGTCAAGAAACATGTTTCCTTCATTTCAATTAAATTGAGTAATCTCAAGGAGTTTAAATGTTAATGGCATAGTATTACCGAAAATTTGCCAGCACGGAAAGCCTTGTCTTCATCTTTGCCCAGATAGAGAGGCAGCTGCAGAGACACCCCGCCCTGCAGCTGCACTGTGAGACCCTGCATCGTCCATCCGGCTGGGCCCCGCGCTGTGTCCTGCTTGTCTCACTGCAGATGCTTGCTTTGCATTTTGTGACACTTCTGGCATTTGCTTTGTGTTTTGTCTTGAAGACTCAACCAAGAATCAGTCAGAATTACTTTTGGAAACATAAATTCCTGCTGGTGTTTGTTACTGGGGTTAACCATTTATTCTCTGTACAGTTTTCTAAAATACAACTTCTCTGCTAGAGAGCAAACTTTCTGCCTATGCATTTAATCAGTGCTTTCTGTTTGTGATCTTTTTCAGTTTCTTGTAAAAACTGAATTAAAATGAAGTATCTTATGTTTGAAGGCAGGTGATCTAGACACATTAGTGAATGAAATTGTCTTACCAGTTTACTTTGTAGTAATGTCACACTTTGCGTCATAAACCTTGGTGGTAGTAAACTTAATTTGAGATTTATTTAAACGGTTTTCTTATCTGGAGGCCCTCACAATGTGGTCATAACTGTTATCTGGTCCTGCTCCGTAAACCCCAGGACAGTTTCAGGGTAATTTCCAGTCTTTCAGGTTATGTAATTTGTCATGTGCCCACTCTGAGGAAACTATTTTTTCTCCCCAAACTAGACAATGTACTCTCAGTGTTCCTGTCTCTGACATACACGCAATTGAGATAAATATCATAATGTATTATAATAGAGCTCCTTTAAAAAAAAGTTGACATGCGGAAACCTGATTTATGCTGCTAAGAAATGAACTGAACCAGACAGAATGGCACAGGCTGCTGACTCCCTCCCCTGAGCCCAGTCCTCGGGCTGCCACAGGGGAGTAAGATTGATGGGTCCTACAGTGAGTCCACTCAACAAGTCAGAAACGGTGTGGAGCCCTTGGGGATGGTTGAGACTGTTGGGGTGGGGAGTGGAACAGGTGAGGACCAGAAGGTGCAGCTGAGGGAAGGCCGAGGGTGGGCCCTCTGGTGTGGACATCACTCTTTCCATCATTGCCCTGGACAGTGCAGCTTGCCTTGCTGTATCTGGGGCTTGGAATGAATGAAGGAAGGAAGGAAGGAAGGAAGGAGGGAAGGAGGGAAAGAAGGAAAGAAAGAAGGTGTACCACCTCTCCTTTGTAGAAAAAGCTACACCTGTAAAAATCAGAAGCACTACACTACAGAAAAATAATTCAGAGTGAGGATAAACATACCCAAAGTGATAAGAGAGAATATTGGAAATAGGAAGAAGAAATAAGAAAGATTAGTTGGAGGTATGGATCATGAAAAATACAATTGACGAAGTAAAGAATTTAGGAGGTGGATTGAAAGGCAACGTTATGGGTATAACCAAATGGCAAATTAGAGAGCTGGAAGGCTGGGTTGATTAATTCCCACCAAAGAAGTAGAGATGGAAAGAATGAGAGACCAGAAAGATAGAATTAAAGTTTGAATATCTGAGATATTGATCATGAAAAATAAGTCTAGGTTTAGGCCTCACTATGTTAGAGGTAACCACCAAAAGACACAGGAGGAGAGAGGATTTCTTCTCTCCAAAAGAAGGTAGAAAAAGAAACAAGAAAAGCATGGTAAATAGAAAATGTGAAATAAGATGGCTGAAATAAATTTTGAAATGTAAGTGATTATTTAATTGTTAGTGAGTTGAATTCACCGTTCAAAGGACAGTGATTCTCATGTTGGATAAAAATCATCATGATATAGCATGTATCACAGGATACATGTTTAAAACAAAATATTTGAAAGGTTGAAAATCAAAGGATGAAAGAGGAGAAATATGGAAACCAAAAGAAAGCTGGAGTGACAATTTTAATATGCATCAAAGAAAAATCTGAGATTAAAAAATATTGAAAGGACAAAGAAAACTTTTATTGTGGTAAAAAGAGCAGACGATCAAGAAGATACACTGATCATGGCTCTCTATGCATCAAACAATATGGCCTTGAAATATGTAAGATGGGAACCAAAAGGACTCTGGGTAGAAACGGATACACCAGGAACATAGGTACTGAGACCAAGTACATAAAAAGTAAGAAAAATAGTTTAGATTTTAATAGCAGGACTAATTAGCTAGGTCTAATATAGGCATATAGGACCATGTACCCAACAAGCACAGAATACACATTACTTTTGAGCATAGGTGAACCATTCACAGCTAACAAACAAACAAACAAACAAAAAACCTGTGTACCAGGTTCCAAAGGAAGCTTTAATAATCCCAAAGAATTGATACCATATAAACTCTATTCTCAGACCACCATACAATAGAGTTGGAGCTCAATAATGAAAGGTTAGCTTTTAAAATGCCTGAAAACTAAAAATCTTACTCTTAAAAAATAAAGTCCTTAAAGAGGAAATACTTTTAAAAAATTATGAAATACTCAAAGCTGAGTAACAGTGAGAGCACAACTTTTCATGTCTGTGGGATGTAGCTAAAGCAGAAAACGAAGATTAAACAATAAAAGGAAACTCAAATGTTCACCTTAAGGAGCCCGGGGGGAAATGCAGTAAACAAAAAGGAATATGAAGAAAGGTAGTCCTGAAGATGAAGGCAGTCCTGAGCTGTTCATAGTGTCTCCACATCCAGAGTACCTCTGGGTAGTTTCTCCAGAATTCTCCCAGCAATGAGGAGCAGCCCTAGGGCTCTATCACTCTTTATATAAATTCTGGACCAGCACTCTCATCCTTAGCTCCTCCTTCAAGTGAGTCCAGTACCTCAGTATTCATTCTTTCTGAGATTCTGCATTATGAGGGTGCTTACTTCTTTTTGGCTTTACCCCTTTGAGGTTTAAGGCTTCCATTCTCTCTCTGCTTAGTCACCACAACTTGCCCAACTCTTAATTGGTTGAAATTTTAAATTATGGTAATAAAAGTAGCTCGATCTTGTTGAGCATTATGCTGTGCCATTACATGAATTAACCCATTCAGCCCCTGCAGGAAGCCTGTGTGGCATGGCCTGCCTTCAGCCCTGCTTTCAGGAGGAGGGGATTGAGGCTGCATGGTCGTGACTGGTAGAGCCAGGATTCAAACCCTGTCCTGACCCCAGCGCTGACACTTGAGACTGTCTGTGTGATGATTGGCTTCTCCCATTTGCTGTATTTTCTCCCTGGTACTCTTTGTCCGTGTCTTACTCTTTTTCTTCCTCTTTGGAGGGAGTTGAGATCCATGTGCATGTTTAATCCAGCATATTTAAGTGGAGTCATGGGCATTTACTTAACTTGGTAAAGGCTGTACAGGGCTTTTCAGCAATATGCTTAGTGGAGAAACTTGAGATGCCCTCCCTTTGACATTGGGAGTAAAGCAAGGGTTCTCTCTGGCACTACTTTAGTATTAGAAGTCCTGGTCATCAGTAAGACAAGATACAATATTTGTAATTATCTCTGTGCATTATGGATCATCTTTCATATTTCATTGATTCTAGGATGTACATTTTCACATCTGAACATATCTGAGACCCAGTACCATCTTTTGAAAAATAATGTGCCTGTTTAGTTGGAAGCACTTTTTCTTTCTTAGGGTACATAGAAATGCTTAGAAAAGCCCACGTCAAGGTGTGTGCTATAACCTTTCTCATTGCACTGTTTGTGAAATAACTGACTCAGGGTTTATCACTAGGGATCATGGGTAAAATATCATGTTTGTAAGAGGTAAAATTACTGAACTCGGTTTACATGTACCAAAAATAATCTCAAAATTGTAATGGTGTTTATAGATTTTAATTAGGAAAGTCTAAAATTTATGGTCTAAGCTTTCTCCATAAGACCAGAAAAAGAGAAGCACATCAAACCCTAAGTATGTAGAAGAAAGGAATAAGAAAACAGCAAAAATAAACGAAATAGAAAATGTATCAGAGAAATATACAAAACCCATGAAAATAGATGAAAGTTTTTGAAAAGTTCAATAAAATTTTTAAACTCTAACTAGAATGGTCAAGAAAAACAGAAAGAAGATATAAATCCCCTATTTCAGAAATGAGGGAGCATCACCACAGATCCAACAGACATTAAAAGGATAGTAATGGAATCCTTTTAAGTATGAAGGACTTGGTGCCAATAAATTCTATGTCTTAGGTGAACTGGATGAATTTTGTGAAAAACACAGAATACTAAACCTGACACAAAAAGAAAAAGAAAATATGGATAGTTTATATCTCATAAAGAAACTGAATTCCCTAGTTAAAAGCCTCAGAAAGAGAACTGCAAGCCCAGATATCTTTGCTAATGAATTCTAGCAACATTTAAGAAAGAAATAATACCAACACTTATACAAACTCTTTCAGAAAATACAGGAAGGGGAACATTTCCCATCCCATTTTAATAGGCTGACTTTATCTTAAAAATCAAAGTCAGACAAAGATTCTGCAAGGGGGGGAAAAAAGCTACAGGTCAAGATCTCTCATGAACACCGGTATAAAAATTCTTTGTTTTTCTTTATTTTATTTGTTTAAGACAATTTTTAAAAAATTTTTGGCCTTGCCGCACAACATGCAGGATGTTAGCTCCCCGACCAGGGGTCAAACCTTCTCCACCTGCAGTGGAAGCACAGAGTCTTAACCACTGGACCACCAGGGAAGTTCCAACAGGTATAAAAATTCTTAACAAAATATTAGCAAATGAAGCCCAACCATATAGAGAGAAGATAAAGTATTATGATCAAGTAAGGCTTATCTCAGAAATGCAAGGCTTAACATGAAAATCAATCAGTGTAATTCATTACATTAGCAGAATAAAGGGGAAAACCTATATGATTATTTTAATAGATGCATAAAAAGAATATGACAAAATTCAGCACGGTTTTATGACAAACTGATTCAGCAAACTGCAAATAGAAGAGAACATTCTCAAGCTCATAAAAGGCGTCTAAGAAAAACTTACAGCTAACATTGTAGTTGAAATGATGAAAGACACTTTCCCCAGAAGACTGGAAACAAGGCAAAGATGTTTACTCTCACCGTTCCTTTCGACGTTGTACTGGAAGTCATAGTCAGTGCAATAAGCTAGAAAAGAATAAAATGGCATGCAGACTGGCAAATAAGTAAAAATCTCTTCACAGACAACATGATTATCTACGTAGAAAATCATGAGAAGTCTACGAAAAAGTCACTGGAACTAATGCATTTTAGCAAGGCTCCAAGATATAAGATCAATACCCCCAAATCAGCTACATTTCTATAAAGTAAAAACTAATAGTTGGAAATTGAAAAATTTTAAAAATATATACTATTAGCTATGGCATCAAAATTCTGGAATACTTGGGAGTGAATGTAACAAAATATATTGAAGATCTGTGCACAAAAACTATGAAACATTGCAGAGAGAAAGACCTAAATAAATGGAGAATTATACTGTGCTTATGGAGTAGAAGACTCAATATTTTAAAACTTTTATTCTACCCAGGTTGATCTATAGATGCAGTGCAATATCCCAGTCAAAATTACACCTTTTTTTTTTTTTGGAAATTGATGTTGATTTTAAAGTTTATATAGAAATGCGAAGAGTCTAGCCAAAACAATTTTGGGAAACAGGCGTGTGGTTCATTTCAAGATTTAATGTATACATATAGCTGATTCACTTTGTTATACAGCAGCAACTAACACAACAATGTAAAGCAATTACACTCCAATAAAGATGTTAAAAAAAAAAAAGAAAGAAATGTGTGTGAACAAACAACTCATGAAACGGGAACTTGAAGTGGCTATTAAAATTTTGGAAAAAAAAAGATTTAATGTAAAGCTACAGTAATCAAGACTGTGGTATTGGTATAAGGATAGCCATGTAGATTAATGGAACAGAGTATGGAGTATGGAGCAGAATTAGACCCCCACATATATGATCAATTGATTTTGGACAGAGGTACCAGATAATTCAGTGGAGAAGGGACTGTCTTTTCAACAAATGGTGCTGGAACAACTGGCTATCCATTCGGGAAAAACAAAAATAAAATCAAAACCCCAGCCGTTATTTTACACAAAGCAGAAAAATTAATTTCTGATCTTCTATATATAAAAAAACTATAAAACTTATAGATGAAAACATAGGAGAAAATGTTCATGATTTCTTACATGTAACACAAATAGCATAAATCATTAAAAATTGATATATTGAGGTTCATCAAAATAAAGACATCTGTTCTTTGATAGACACTGTTAAGAAAATAAAAAGACAAGCCACAAACTAGTTGAAAAGATTTACAATACATGTATCTGAGAATATATAAAGAACCGTATCTAGAATATATAAAGAACTGTAAAAACTCGATCATAAGAAGACAACCCAAATTTTAAATAAATGGCCAAATGATTGGAATAGACACTTGACAAAAAGAGAGAGGAAGAACCGACAGACCCACAAAAGGTGCTCGTGTGTTGGCCAGAATGTGGAGTAACTGGAACGCTCATACATTGCTGTGGGGATGAAAATAGTACAGCCACTTTAGAAAACAGTTTAGCCATTTTTAATAACTTTAAATGTACTCATAGCATACAACTCACCTATTCTATGTATTTACCAAGGAGGAATGAAAACATGTGTCCACACTAAAATGTGCAATGAATGGTCATAGTTGTGTTCATGGTGTCCAAAACCTGGAAACAGTCCAGAGAGATGTTCATCCATGGGTGAATGGACCAAATTTTGGGACATACACTTAGTCTGTTACTGCTTACCAATAAAAAGGAACAAGCTATCAATATAACATGAATGAGTCACTGCTTGAAAAGAAGATAAGCACAAAAGAGTACATAGTTTATCATTTTGTGAAGTTCTCAGAGTGAACTACAACAAGAGAAAGCAGATCTGGGCTTGCTGGAGCCAGATACAGGGATGAGATGGACAGCGCTTCTTGGGGGTGGAAATGTCCTGTGTGGGAATTGTGGTGGTTGGTTGCACAGACATAACACATTTGTCAAATACTTCAAATTATAATCTGAAATGGGTGCATTTTATTGTATGCAAATTGTACCTCATTAAAGTTGATTTAAATGTTTTAAAATGCATAATATTGGGTGAAAAAATGATACTGTTTTGTAAATTAAATGCAAAAAATATAGTATAAACAAGTTTGCACATATACTTGAAATATGGAAGGGCATACATTAAATAGATGTGAGTGCCTGTGGGGTATTGAGACAGGCTGGGGATGTAGGGAAGAAAACGGCAAAACAAAAGAGAAGGCTCATACACGATGATGATGTGTTCCACTAACTCAGGACTGTGAGCAGCCTTCTGGACACCTAACATCTTAGAAAGTCACATATATGAAACGGACTAGACAGACCACCCTTTGCAAGATACCAGGATTTTAAAATCATGTCTCCTTTTATTTCTTTTAAATATCAGGTGTCAGTGTTGTCCCAAGGCTCAGTGTAATCAATAATGGTAAAAAGCTAAGAAATATAATGTTTACAGAGTTACTGTCTAAATATTGACCAATTTGACCAAATTTTAGGCACGTAGGGCCTTTTGAGAATCATCTTATTTCCCTGAGAAAAAGTATTAAGTGAATTTTTTTTTAAAGGGCAGCTTACCTTTTTATTATTGTTCACGTTTGGGTTTATTTATCTTCTAGTAATTTGCTGTTGGCTCACAGTCTCCTTTCTCCTCCAGTGTTTACCTAACAAGAGTACGTGGAATGTATTATCTCAGACGGATCTCACTAGGCAGTTCAGTGAGTCCAAGAGTCTTTGGTGAGAGTTTGAACGAATCAGTATGTAATGTGTGTGGAAGACTCGAGGGGAGCAAGCGTGAACAGAATATTCTTTTAACATAACAGGAGTGTTCAGAAGAGAATAAAGATTATATGCAGTTCAGCTCACAGTGGGACTCTTACAGCCACCGAGTTATTAATATAGTTACAGGAAGTCAACTTTGGGTGAAATGATGCTTATAAAATAGTGTTCTGCCCCCGCCAGCCGGCCTCCCTCCCTTCCTCCCGGTCCTCCTCATGATCGTCGGCCAGTGGAAGCAAAGTCATTTGTCCTCTGCTGCTTTGATACCATCATCACTATGTTCCAAATTAGTTTTAATCCCTGTTTGAAATCATACGTGCAGAGCAACTAATTATATCACTTTTTATAAAATGATTACCTGATAACTATTTATTTGCTTATTTGTATCTTCTCCTTAAACTTCTGGGCGTTTTAACGGTACTTTGACTTCTAATCTGATTTGTGTGCCTAAGGATGCAAAATCAGTAACAGTAAATCACATTGCTTCAGAGACTGTTAATGTATACAGCTGCATACTTGACAGCACACTTTCATGACCCTTATGGACATAAAAAAGCAGTCCTTTGATTGGTGCTGAACTAGGCGGTGTATTGCATGAACCAATTTCATTCTCTTTTTACTTTGCTGGAATGATGGAATTGATGGTCCCTCTTAAACAACATCACGTTTTGAATACCAGAACAGTGTGACCACGTAAAACCCATGCAGATGGTAGCATAGTGACCCCATCAGTGTCTAAAATAGTGTAAATTAAGCCACGAGATGTCAGCCTCCTCTTTGTTTTTTTTACTTCTTTATTTTACACACTTTATTCTGAGCGTTGAAGCTGGATGCAGAGGCCATGTTAAGGCACTGAGACTGGGCGTTAAACCTCGTTCTAGTGTTAACTATTGTCACCATGGTCATCAGAACAGCTTGTTTGCTTATCCTGAGACTGAATGGACTTGTGAAATAACTTCTTTTGAACATGTGTTCTGTTCTGTTCAGTCAGCCTTATTATAAGTACTAAAATTATAAAGATCTGTGAGACAAAGTCTGCTAAAGAGACACTTTTTATCCATGCTGCTCTTGGGGTTGGAGAAGAGGATGAGGACATTCCTCTGCTCGCCGTGGAGGCAGCCAGCATTTCTGGGGGGGTCATTGGTCCTGACCTCCTGTGACGAGTAAAGTCTGGCTCAAGTGAGGAGGAAGAGGCACCTGAGCACAGTCACCGCCAGGCCACGTCTGGGCGATGGCAGAGCGTCCAGTGTGGCAGGGGCCCTGAGGACTGAGGGGGGGCAGGTGACCATGAAGTGGGAAGAGGGTGGAGCCGTGGATGTGCAGCTTGAAGGTGGGCTGTTCCGTAGGACCTTGTTCCAGGGGTATGGTGCTGGGTCTGGGGTCCCGTCTCCAGAGCCAGTGAGATGGGTTGATCTCTCCCCTCCAGGAGTGTGATGGCTGATTCGGGAGACGTGTACGTGGATTAGTAATAGAGTAACTCGAGTGCTGCTGGAAATGGGCACACGGAGACGCAGACCCACACCCGACAGGGCAGCTTCCCCAGGTGGGCGAGACCTGGAGGCGGCCATAGCAGTGGCCCTCTGGTGGGCGTGGGCGAGCTCAGGACACCTGGGTGCTCCCAGCTGGCCTCTCCCCAGCCCCACCCACCGCCCCAGTGGAGGGCAGCAGGATTTGTGGATGTGACTCATAAAGGTGTTTCAGGGCCTTCTGATAACCCCCTCCTACTAAAAAAAAAAAAAAAAAAAAAAACCAAAACCAAAAAGAAAGACGGAGGTAAACAAATGGGACTGGAATGGAGAGGTTGCTTTCCAGGTGGAGGAGATCTGAGGGCCTGGAGGGAAGGAAGAGGCGGGAGCTGGACTCTGTCGGGTGGGGCGGGCGGGTTCTTTGCTGTCTGGTGGAGGGTCTGTGGTTGTTGTCACTTTGTTTTGAGCACAGCACGTGAGGCTTGAACAGGTGCGTGAGATGAGAGGAAAGCTCGTCCCAGGGGAGTTGTTTCACTGGGGTCCATCACCATGGTTTGGATGCAGTTGAGGTTACTCATAGAGAATGTAAGCCGAGAGGAGGGCCAAGAACACAGCACCAGATTCTGCGAGTCCTAATGTAGGAAGGAAGTTGGCCGGAGGGAGTGATCGGAGGGGCAGAGTGGAGAGGGCAGCCAGACCCCCACATCCCTCTGAGGACCCTTCAGGGTTGAGGATTGGGAGAGGCCTTGAAGTTGACAGTTAGGAAGTCCTCAGTCACCTCAGGCAGTTCTAGAGCCACTGGAGTGGCAGCCAGAAGGCACAGGGCTACCCTGAGAAAGGGGAGGCAACACAGGCATAAACTATGTTAAGGAAGTGAGGGGTAAAGGGGCAGAGGATCAGTTGCTCTTTTGAGGGGAAAATGGACGACTTAAGGAAAGAGGTTGTTGGCTTTAAGTTAGTTGCTTTTTTAGTGTTCTTGTTTTTAATAGGCAAACATTTGTAGACTGGAAGGTAGGTATCTTTTAGAGAGGAAGCAATTGAGGCAGGCTGAGGCTGCCCCTTTCCTAGCAGTGGGGTTCATCTGCTTCTTGAAGCCGTGAGGGCAGGTTTGGAAGAATCTCAGTGGAGGGTAATGTCCCAAGGTCACTGACCTGACACCTAAACCAGAGTCCAGGAGTACAAGCAGGTAAAGTCAGCAAGCATGACTCAGTGAACACCCTCGTGGTGTGATTTCCAAGCTTCCTGCCTGGCTTGGGAGTCCAAGGACAGATTGTGTATCAGACGTTGTAAGGAACACAATTTACATTTAAAAGATAATTGGAAAATCAACCTGAATTCGCTCATTTGCTGCCAGAATACCAGGAATTGGCTCAGTTTCTCAGCAGAGCTCCTCCTCACCCCCGCCCCCTGGGAACTGTTTTTCTGGTAGATTCAATACCATGAGAGCACGGAGAAGCCAATGAAATGTCTGGGCTTCCTTCCCTGCACCTGACCTGGCGTTGCCAAGCTCTGGTCTGCAGAGGAAACTTGCTTTGGCCTGGTGCCTCTGCTTGTTCCCCGCACGGTCCTCAGACCAGCAACGTTATCATCATGTCCACCTGCCTCTAAGTTAATGGGCACAGACTCACGGTTCATAAAGCAGCTGGAATATCTGGTACTTATCGGGGTACTTAATTGACAAATGTCTTACAAGAATTAGAATCATATCGGTGCTATTAATGTTCAGAAACATATTTGGGTGTTTTCTTTTCCTTCAGTATAAGTGGAGACATGAGTGCAGAAAAGCATGTAGGGAGAGCTTAGGTGTTAGAAGGAACAGGAGAGGATGGGGGTGGGGGGTACAAAGTCAGTCCAACCTTAAATATGAGACCTAAAAAGCAGGAAGATTTAAATCCCGAGGAAGACAACTGCATAGACTGCAGCCCGAGACTAGACTTGGGCGGCTGGCATGCCAGCCGTGGTCCAGGCAGGAAGGAGAGACTTGACTATAGTATTCCTGCAAGGCTGTTGGCCTTTGTTAATGAGCACAGGTTGGACCAAACCTGGACCTGAGATGTGCACATTTCTCATTTGTTTGCTGTTTAAGCTACTTCTCTGTTGCCTCTATTTTACCTGTTAGACAGGGATGTGCAGCTACTTCTGTCAGTTCTCTCCTGAGCCAATGGCTGGACCACTCACCCTGCCTGGTGGCTCCCACTCCACCTGTGGCCTCCCCCGCACAGCTGGAGGAGTCTCTCTTTATAGGCTTTCATCTTACTACTTGTTCCCTCTTTTCTTCCTGCTTTCACTGCTTGAGTTTGAGACGATGCATTGAATTGTCTAGAGGAGCACAGTGGTACATCAGTTTTGAGTTTGGGTCCGGTGGCCTTAGCCCCCGTGTGAATGTTGTGGCACGTGGCTGCAGAGGTGCGCTCTCATGCTTGGCCACGTAACTGGCTGGGTAGTGTCAGAACCTTCTGAACCTCAGCTCTCTCCCCTGAATTAGAAATAATAATAGCAAACGAAGAAGCTGTCTGAACACAGAAGGTACTTCATAAATGACATTGTCCCTATCTTAATCTTCCTGGAATCCCTGGAGATGCTGCCGGGAGGACCAGCAGATGGTGGAGTCATAGCTCGGCTCACAGCTTCTGCCCTAAAACGCCAAACCCATTGCCTCTTTTCCATGTTGTGTTCTTCTTCCCAGGAGTCATTTAGGAGTTCAACCTGGAAACTGAGTCAGAGAATGCGAATTTTTTTAACGGGAAGAACTTCCCACGTTTAAAACACCTGGGGCTTATTACAGAGACTGCTCCTTGTGGCTGCTTTTTGTGTGTGTGTGTGTGTGTGTTACGCGGGCCTCTCACTGTTGTGGCCTCTCCCGTTAAGGAGCACAGGCTCAGCGGCCGTGGCTCACAGGCCCAGCCGCTCCGCGGCATGTGGGATCTTCCCGGACCGGGGCACGAACCCGTGTCCCTTGCGTCGGCAGGCGGACTCTCAACCACTGCACCACCAGGGAAGCCCCTTGTGGCTGTTTTAAAGCATGGGTTTTGCCGTGCTATTGGCAGGCGGGAGGTGAGCTGCAGCTGAGAAGCTCCCCTTCTCTCCGGGGTTGGAGTGTGGCCTCACACGCGATGGGAGCCTGGTGACCGAGTCTGAACTGACCAGGCGTGCACAACACTGAATTAACTGCTGACTGAATTTCTAAGCCAACCTCCGGCTTTCAGGAGTCTCCTTGCAGGGAGAAGTCTACTGGTTACATAGGAAAGAAGAGAAATGAACATCTGCGTTATTCCAGTAAAGTGTCTGTAACTCGCTGGAGGGGTTTATTTGTATCTTTTGATCATGGAAGGAGCGTGACACTGCACAGCTCATCTTGGTCTCCCATCCTGCTTAAAATTCCTTCCAGCCGATTTCTTCTCTCACTTGTATCTGGAGAAGAATCAGGGCTTGGCTTGGGGCCACCAGACGCGCCAGGACTTCTGAGTTCTGCAGTGACATCAGCTTCAGTCCCCTGTAATAGGGACTGACTGATTCTAAAATGATCCACGCAGGTCGCTGTGTAGCTCACGAGCACTGCTGCTCTCAGCGTATCATGGGCTTATGTTTTTAAATAGGGTCAGCTCTTTTGAAGTTGTCACTTGAATGGTAAGTGGTATGGAATTTGGTGCTGCAGCACCTTCCCTCCTCATTCACTGGGGCAGGGGTGGCCTCGGTTCACCTGTATTTCCTCCATCCTTGTGCACACAGGCATGAATTGACCCCCAGAGTGAACTTTTGGATGTAGAGGAAAGATTGGGGGTCAAGGACATAGCTTCTTAATACAGAAAGGGCACATCAGGCAGCAAGAAAAATATAGTAAGAATAAATACGGTGGAAGATTGTAATTTAAGTGGTGTTCGGCTCTTTAGTTTAAAAGAATCACTTAATTTTTACATAAATTTAACTTTCTGGGTCTGCCATGAGGCCATCCTATATCCTAGACAAGGACAGATGAGGGCCCAGCTGTTGTGTGTGAGAGTGAGTAAACAGGTGTGTTTACTGGGAAACACTCCCTTCAGCCATTTGGCCCTGTTTTCCCTTTATACTAGAGAACTTCGGTTCCCAGGGGACAGCAGCCTCCGCCACCACCTCTCAACCATTCCTCAGCACTGCCAGCGCATGAAGACGCCTACTAAATCAGAACTGTGCAGCAGGGCTCACAGGGAGGTTCCCTGGGTGAGAGGATTGGGGTTCTGTGTGTTCCGTGTGAAATTCTTGTTTTCTCTGGCCGCCCCTTCCTGACTGCTGACTCCCTCCAGGCAGGTTTGTATGTGTTCACTCCTCAGCTTTGTCAGTAGGCAGTGTAAACACAGTCCTTGTTTTCAGTTTATCAGGTAAAATTACACCTTAAGATTTGAATCAGACTGAGGAGGCTGTCCTGGACAAGCTGGATTCTAACTTCTTTATCAGGTGAATTCCATGGAAACAGGGTCCGGAAAGTTTGGAAGAACTCCATGGAAGCTTGTTGTGTGTTCTGCGTCTCTCCTGTGGTTGGGGGTCGTGAGTGTCACCTCTGTGGAAGAGAGCTGCACTTTTAGGAGAGAGTGTTGGTTTTCTGCTTTTGCAGATCAGTACAGGGGCTTTGCTGTCAGGACCGACTCTTAATGACCATGGAGATGAGCTGGGCTGGGAGGGGCTGGGAGCCCCTCTTTACATCTTGACATTCTTCAAAAACAGAAACAAACTGCTCAGGTTTTGAGAAATTAGATCTTTCCCTGGAGTGTTTTCCTGACGTTGACTCATCAACGTAGGAACATCTGCTTTGACCTCTCTTTCTCTCTGTTTACTTTTCATTGCAGGACAGTTTTCAGCCATTCTAACAAAACAGTCAAGAGAATAATAAAACAAACCCCCTTGTACTCATGACCCAAATCTTACATTTGTTACTTGCTCTATCATTTTCTTCTTATGGCTATATTTAGTAAATTACAGAAATTATGATATTTACCCTCCAATACTTAAATATGCATTTTCTAAAAGACATTTTCCTTATGACAGTTGTTTTGACCTTTTAACCTCTTCTGAACCAAAATGACAGCACCCTTGCAGAGTTAGCACTGTTCCCTTGAAAGTTCTTTCTGCTTTCACTGGGCAGGTACTTAAGGGACCCCTGGGACGTCTTCCAGGCTCTGGCCCTGGGAACAAGACAGACAGGATAGGCTCATTCCGACCATCATTCAGATGCTTGCCTCTGAAGCATTAGAGGGCAACTGAGACTGCTGGCTCCTGAACCTCATTTGTGTCTTGTCCTGGTTACTGGTCTAGAAGCTCCTGAGGAGAGTGAGCCCTTCTGTGCATTTAAAAGTGGTAGCTATTTAAAGATTGTAAATTACAAAAGTCTCTTCTTCTACTTTTTTTTCCCTAATAATACACATGGCATGCTTTTTAATTTAGTTACAAATACCAGATGATTGGCACACTGTTTCATGTGGGTTTCTTTGTTTTTTAACCTGCTACATTAAATGAAATGTCACAGAATTTGCTTGTCTTATTTTAACAGTGTATTGCCACTTTGAGCTGTTTCCCAAAATTCCTTTAAAAGCCTGACATCTCTGGCAGTGCGCTTCATGTTCAGAAGGACTTGGTTAAAATAGTCTGATCTGTGAAGCTTCCGTGGCATCTCCATCCGTGGAGACCCCAGTGTCGGCCCATAAGAAGGACTCAGCCACACTCAGTACAGCCTCTGCTCAGAACGCAGCTACCCCGAGGACTCCAGAAAGTGAGCGGCACCTTGGGGACTGAAATCAAACCGTGAATAACACTCATAGTGGGGATCAGTTCTGCGTGTCTTTTCCTGCCCTGTGTCTCCCAGCTCTGACCCAGGTGCAGACTAGACCTGCACAGGGAGTGCTGAGAGCAAGACTACTGGGGAAGCCCCTCTTTCTCACTGGAGGGGAGGGTCACCTGCATGTGGGAGAGAGTGGAGGGCACACCCCCTCCACAAAGTGCCAACCTGGAGCTCAATTCGGGAGCTCTCCGAATCTCTTTGTTGAAGATTCTTTTTAGAGCTCAGTCTCCAGCCCCCTTCCCTCCTGAGGTCAGAGGCTGGAGGTCAGCATGGGGCTGAAAGTTCCCTGCTGTTATCCAGTGTTGGTCTGTCTGGTGACCAGCCCCCACCCTGAGTCACCTCATCAGCATAAACTCAGGTGTGGTTACAAGGGGCTCCAGAAAGGAGACAGCATATGCTTTGTATCCTCAATGAAATTACAGAAAAATGGTCTCTGAAAAAAAATGAATAAATATTGAGATTGACAAAACAGTACATCAAGATGAAAAGAGAACTAGCAAAGAGAAAGTTTAAGAAATCAAATTTAATTCTGAAGTTTGTGACCTTAAAATTGGTCAGGAGTACAGGAAACAGAAAGCAGTAAAAACTAATGAGAAACAAGAAAAATAAAACAATGAAGATTCAACATATAGATGATTATCCTTGAAATATGGAATAAAACAAATGGTAATAAAATGGTATGTAAGCATAAGCCATATTTCAACAAGTATTGATGTAAGCTTTCTCATTCTCTTCATAAAGTTACCATGACTGAGGTACCAAGCCTGACGAATGCAGTGTGTATACACATACACAGACACATACGCACAAACACAGAGGCACACACATATGCATACACAGACACACACTGCAGATGAGTTCAAAATGAAATATTAGCATTTAGAATCCTGCCGTATAGTAAGAGAAGAATAAACTTTGGCCAAGTGAGATTCGTTCCAGGACTGTTGTGATGACTTTCTGTTAGGCTGCCTATTAATATAATGCATCATCTTAATAGGTGAGAAAAGAATAGTTATTTGATAAAATTAAAAATGAATTTTAATAAAACCTTATAATAAAAATAGAAGAATACTTCCTTTACATAAGAGAAACCTTCTAAACTAGCAGCTATCATCATGCACTGATGCTAAGTGACTCAAATCAATACCCTAAAAGTACAGGCTACCTCTGGGGAGGGAGCGGGAGCAGACACCATGGCAGGGACACATGGGGCCTTTTAGATTTTGTAATGTGCTATTTCTTAATCTGTGTGGTGCTTATATTTACTTTATTGTTCCTTAAACTCACATCTGTATCTTATATACATAAGTAGTATACCATAAGTATATGGTATACTTCACAATAATTTCCTTTAAATTGTTACCCTTTTTATATATTAAAAATAGCCAGTAAGGAAATGTTGGGAAGGAAAGTAAATCTGATTCACAGTAGCAGCAGTAACAATGACAAAACGTAAACAAGGGGCTTCCCTGGTGGCAAAGTGGTTAAGAATCTGCCTGCCAGTGTAGGAGACATGGGTTCGAGCCCTAATCTGGGAAGATCCCACATGCCGCGGAGCAAGGAAGCCCGTGCGCCACAACTACTGAGCCTGCGCTCTAGAGCCTGCGAGCCACAACTACTGAGCCCGTGTGCCACAACTACTGAAGCCCATGCACATAGAGCCTGTGCTCCACAACAAGGGAAGCCACCACAATGAGAAGCCCACGCACCACAACGAAGAGTAGCCCCCATCCACCACAACCAGAAAAAAGCCCGCGTGCAGCAACAAAGACCCAACACAGCCAAAAAAAAAAAAACACATAAACAAGCTAAGAGTGTATTGGATGTATGTATAGAAAATTCCATAAAACTTTACTGATTGATACGAAAGGATATTTGAATAAATGGAGGGATTGACCACATTATTATTACATGGTGAGAGCCAGAAGATTAAGGATATAAATTCTCCTTAAATTAAACCATAAATTTGTCACATATTGATAAAGTAATTTTAAAGGTCAAGTAGAAGGATAAATGTTTGAGAAGTCCCATGAGAATTTTTTGAAAAAATGTGTGAAAGAAAATTTGTCCTACTTGTTGTTAAAATGCATTTTGAAGTTTCAGGTGGAGTAAGAGCAGACATTTGAGGCCATGGAACAGAGTAGAGCGTTCCAGAAACAGAATCTGCTGTATAAGAATTTATCATTTGGAAAAAGAATGAATTACTCAATACTGTATGGGGCACATGGCTAACCATTTGAATTTTTTTAATCCTTACCTCTTACCTGAAAAAATAAACTCCAAATATACCGAGGATTTAAATGTAAGAAAGGAAACTCACAAAAGTACTGGAAAAACTGTCAGGAGACTTAAAGAGCTATAAAGGAAGTGATAGATTTTATTAAACACCAATTTTAAGTTTTGTATGGCAAAGAAAACAAAAAACAAAACTTAAAATTATAAATTGAGAAAAATTGTGTAATATATAACAAAACCACTGTTGGTTCCGTTAATGTATAAAGCACTTTTAAACTCAATAAGACAAGAAGGGCATAAACAGGAAACAAGCAAAAGAAAAATACAAAGAACTGGAAAACTTATTAGCTAGCATTTAACCTCAATAATAATCAAAGAAATTCCAATGATGTGTCATTTCTCACCTATCAGTAGAACAGAGGGTTTGTTTTTCTTTTATTTTGATAAACCCAGTATTTTCCAGAAGTTAAAAAGTGGGTATATTCAGCCTTGATGAGACAGTAAATGGCACTTCCCTCTGGAGGGCATCAGATGAGTGGTCATTCAATATGTGTACCCATTCGTCAGGCAGTTCCATTGCTACGAATGCATCCTGAGGACAGCACACTTATGTTCATGAAAAAGGTAATGTTCTATGCATCAGCTTTTATATTGTCCATGATACACAAGGACAAGTTACAGAACAGAATGTATAAACTACAGTCTTTTCATATAATGGAATACCAGTCAGCAACAAAACAGAATAAATTCATGATACAAACAAAAACATGGATAAACATCCAAAACATTATGCTGACTGGAAGAGGCCTTATACAAAAGTACATACTTGATGAGTCCATGTATGTGAAACTCTAGAACAGAGGAACGAAAATAAGTAGAAAAATCAGAGCAGTGTTTTTGCCTCTGGGCGCAATGGGAAGAAGTAGGAATTGGCCGAGAAAGGGTGAGAGAAAACTCCCTGGGATGTTGGTAGTGGTCCCTGTAGGAGCTTGGGTACACGGGCATGTGCAATTGTCAGAACCTGGTGAACAAACAATTAAGATGTGTGTACTTCATTGTATGTAATCTTACATCAAAAGACAAAAACAATAAACAGATATTGAGATCTCAGTATGTGTGCTGAAGAATTTAAAGGCAAGTGTACCATATCCTCTGTCGCACCAAAAATGAGATGGATTAATGGACGGAGAGGCAGAGATGTGATAAAGCAAATGCAATCAAATTCTGATGGTGGAACCTAGGTGGTGGGATGCAGGAACTTACTCTAAAATTCTTTCAACTTTGTTGAATGTTGGAAAATGCTGGAAAACAAATGTTTAAAAAAAAAAAAAACCACAGCTGTGGTGTGTATGGCAAATTCTCTTGTGGTAAGAAAGAAAACTGAACAAAACCCAAGGGTAGATATTGGTTGTGCACGTGTGCTGGGCACATTCTGGATGCAGAGGAGCAGTCAGCAGTGGTCAGCAGTGGAATGGGGCAGCAGGACAGACTCTTAATTTTCCATTACACACATCTGTATTGTTTGGGATGTTCCAGTGACTGTGACTCCTAGAACAAAATAAATCAGCATGATTCAATTTTCTCTCAGAGGTAAATGTGAAAATGTTAATGGTTATCTTAGGTTTGGGGGTAATTTTTACTTGTAATTTTCTGTACTTTTAATTTTTTATGGTAAATATGTGGGGAGTTTTCTAATTAGAAAAAAAATTAATGTATTTCCATTCTCAGAAACAATAGCATCCAACAGTTATATGATAGTGTACAAGGTTACACAGTTGAGTTTTTTTAACGTTAATTAATTTGTTCTGCATAAAAATCTTGAAGCCACTCACTTTCAAGAGCAACAGGAAAAAAAAGATATATGTGAAATATTAGAAATTAATCTTATACCGTATTCACTTGTTGACACATTTATGGATTATCAAAACTATATATTAAGGCACCCTTCTAAGTACTGGGGGCACACTGATGAACAAAATAAGAGAAGTCCTTGTACTCATTGAGCTTATCTTCTATGATAAAGACAAGCAATAACAAATATATAATAAGGTAGCAAGAAATGTTATTTTTAAAAAGCAGGGTATGCAGGTAGAGAATGAAGGTGTTGTTTTCCTTAGGCTGGTCAGGGAAGGTAGAAGAAGTCCAAACAAAAGGAGTAAACCTTCCAGTTATCTGGGGCAAGAGTGTTGCAGGCTGAGGGAACAGCAAGCGCAAAGGCCCTGAGGTGGGGCTGTACCTGGCGTGTTGAAGGAGCAGGAAGTGTGTCAGGGTGAATGGAGCTGGGCAAGCAGAATGAGAGTGAGGAAGTGAAGTTAGAGCAGTGACTGGAAGCCCAGGGCAGGGCCTTGGGAGGCTAGGCAAGCACCCTGCATTTCATCCTTCATGGCAGGAAGCCTCTGGAGGGTCAAGATGAAATGACTTATCACAGCATTTCCTCTTAAAAGGGTTGCTTTGCCTGCTGGGTAGAGAATTCCTGGGAGAGGAATAGGAAGCACAGGCAAGAGTGGAAGCAGAGACTGTTCTGGAAAATGTGAGAGACACTGGGGCCTGGCCTAGGGCTGTGGCCTCAGTGGGGTGACTCTGCCCCGCAGGGACATTAGGCAGTGTCAGGAGACATGTTTGGTTGTCACAACTGGGGTGTGGTGCTGCTGGCATCCTGTGGGTCGAGGCTAGGATGCTGCCCTTACAGCAAAGAATGATCTGGCCCTAAGAGTCCTTAGTGCACAGCTGAGAAACCCTGGCCTGGAGGGTCAGCAGGCAGGCAGTAAGCAGTGGTCTGGTGCTGTGTAACTGTTCACTCGAAGTTCGGAAAGGGCAAGTTGGACAAAGAAGATTCAAAAGTGGCCAGAGCCTGTTGATGAGAGCTCTAGCACCAAGAGTAAGCACTAACCGACTGCCAGCTGTTGTGTTTATTGTCATAATTACTAATATCCAATTTTGTGGGATTGTCAAGCCATTTTTATTGCCTCTGATTTTGCCTGGTGCGAAGGAATAAATATTGGCTGATGTACAATTTGTGGCTTGTCAGTCACTGGTTTATCCATGCTGCTCTTAATGCATATAACCATATCATAGATATTTTAAAGTTGCATCATGGCCCTATTTTTAATTTCCTACTTAACGGAACTTTGTATTTTCAGCAGATTTATCATAATACTTATTTCCCAGTTAATAATTATTTTTATAATTTTAAAGTCTAATTCCAAAATGTGGCCAGCAATGAATCTGGTTTTATTAACAATTTTTCTCTTGATTTTAGGTAGAATACTTTCCACTGTGGATGAGACACTGAGAAAGTCTGGATTCTGTTATCTTCCTCTGAGGAGTATTTAGCTCTGTTCTTGTAGATGGTTTAATTGATTGAGGTCTCTTAGCTGTAGGACTGGCCTCCTTTGATTTTGCTCCTAGTTCTGGGGTGAGACTCTGAATCCTGGACCATGGTTGTAACTGTAACTGTAACACCCACAGGGTGTCAGTGGAAAGCCCCAGGTGTTGATAGCCCCCTAACGTGGCACTGGCTGTCCCCATCTGCATGCATGTCTGCTAGTGAGCAACTGTGGAAACCTCTGCCCATTGTGTTCAGCACTTCAGCTCTGGTGTCCCCGGGGCTCCTCGGGGTCTGGGCCCATGCCTGTGCAGTGCCGGGCTCAGCCCAGGGTCCTAGGAAAGCTTGCTCGCAGAGTTTGACTCCTCCTTTCTAAGACTTCCCCTGAAACTCCTGGCAGCCTGGGGTTCTGATCTCCTTTCCGTTGAGCAGTGTCCCCGGCGCTGTGTGAATTGGGGAGCACGCCTGGGAAAAGCTGGTTAAGGCAGACCTTGTTATTCTTCTTTTAAGGGTCATGGCTTCCCTTTCTGCCTGTATTTGTTTGCTCTTTGGTGCTTTCAAGTGGTTGTTTTTTATATTTTGTCCAGAGCTTATTGTTGTTATTGACGAAAGGATTAGTCTGGCACAGACTATCATTATGGGAAGGCAGAGGTCCAGTCAGTAAGTGCGTTACAGAGAGAAAGATGACAGAGCAGCCCTGTTTGCATAGGCCTCAGAATTGGACTGGAAAATGTGTTTCCTGTAGACCATTTCTATCCACGGAGAGATCCTGATTCACATGGAGCCGCTGTCAGAGCTGCATGTGGGCTGGTTCGGCGGTTGCGGTGATGCGCGGGAGCGGACGGGCCGAGTTCTCCGCCAGAGGAGTAAACAGAAGGATTTGTCTGGAGGAACTGACTGGCCCGGTGGAGCAGCTGGTCAGCCCAGCCGTTTGTGCCGGTGGGAGGGGCCTCTGTCTGTGTAGGGCAAACACAGCCCTCATTTATGTTTCTTCTGCTCCGTGAATAGAGAGCACCGACCGGCGCAGCCACAGCCAGGAAGATAACTTCCTCTGCTGGCTGAGCGAGGCGTTGCTCTCCGAGGCCATGAGCCTGGCGGGGCAGGGTGCACAGAGTCCCCTCTTCCCCTACCCCCACCCTCCCCCCGCTGGAGGGCTACGTGTTGGGAGCCAGTGGCCCACCAGACGCCATCTTCACGGCCTTGTCTGTCGTCTTCCAGCCTCTGGGTCTCTCTCTGTCTCCTTGTCTTTCTCCCCCACCTCCACCCACCCACCGTACACGTCTCACTCCGTGTGTCCTGAATGTGGCCGGTTCCTTGTACTCGTCCCCTCCCTTGAGCCCACTGGTATTCGCTGACCTTCCTCCACTTCTCACATCCACTAGTGATACTAAAACGCATTTTGTGGGTGTATTTGCTGTGTGCCTGATGCTGTTTTTATGGAGGGCATTATTTGTTCTTAATTTTTAAAGCCGATGAATTAAATGTTTTACACTTCTCCTGCAACTGATACTAAGTTGCCTCTTCACTCCATGCTACCATTGATTCTGTCCTGCTGCGTGGCAATAGCCCTGACAGGAAGAAAGAGATGGTCCGAGACCTCTTGTTGGTGCGTACAAATTAGGTGAAGCCTGGACAGTCCCACCCTAGCTCTCCAGGATGGCTCTGCAGTGAAGATTAAGTCTCGCAGCTCGGACTCCTATGATTTTATGATAATTAAAATGATATAATTGAATTCACTTTTGTCTTCTCTCACGAATTTCTTTTGTGTACCTGGGGGTGGTTCGCTGATTCTTCCATCACTCTCCCCAGCTTACTTGCCTAAGAAGGAAAAATAGAAAAGTGGAGCCTGTTCATCATCTAGGTGGAACCTTCCTGTCCTGTGGAATCTTGTGCGCACATGCCCCCAGCCCCTGCCACAGTGGGGGCTCTGCCCCGCCATCCCGTAGACTTGTTTCTCTCCTTCCACTGAAGACCTGTGGTTGCAGCTCGGTGTTCCTGCCCCTTTGAGAGGCTGCAGGGAGATTTTCTTCATAAACCTAAAAGCTGACAGAATTAAGAAAAACAGGGTTTACTTTTTCACCGTGGCAATCCCCATCCTCACCTTTCTCTCTTTGCTTTTTCTGTGGGACTGTTGCACTCTCTTGTTAAATATCCTATTGCTGTGATTCACTTTCTTTTCTTTCTCTGCAGGTTTTGCATGCAGAAATGCGTTAGTCTGGTGCCTGGAGTCACACTGGATTTGATAGAAAAGTAAGTCAGATTTTTAAACTATTGTGGCTTCTGGTGTGAGGGGAGTCTCCTTTTTTCACTCTTGGTTCTCAGAAGTACTTCCTGTCCGCACAGGTTGTTTCCCTTTCATGTGGGTGTGTTCTTTTGTTCTCTGATTAAGGCCATGTTTGTGATTGTTACATAGAACACAGCTAAATTTGGGGCCATATTAAAATGAAAAGAATAAAAGCTGAATCCTTTTGAACATTTAAAAATACTTCCAACACTGAGCCAAAGTAAAAACATATCGTTACACATACAGACCAATCACTTCACATACAGGTCACTGCCATTCAGATCCATCACTCTGCACATAGAGATCATCACTCTGCTCCCCAGCTGCAAACGTCAGATCACAGCTTAGCATCTTCCCGATGTTCTTCAATGTTCCCTTTCACGTTCTGCAACCTTCCATCCCCCCACCCCCAGTTTTACATTCTATCTCAGGGCAGATGCAGTGGTCCCTGCAGGAGGGGTCCTTCATGATGTGCTGCGGTTGCTCGGCCTCTGCTTGTCCTCCCAGGTCACAGGGCTGGCTTGTCTGCTCCTGTCATGAGCCTCTTTGGGTCAGTACACCATCTCACAGCTCTAAACTTGACCTGCATTTTTTATTTGTTTGCGTGTTCATTTCATTCATCCTGATTCACCTAGGTAGTTCCTAATGCTTCTGTTCCAAACCCCGTTTCTTCTAGAATTAACATGCAAATTGTTTCCAAAGTCTTGATATACAAAATCTTGTGCTAAAACAGCTAAAGCCTGATTTTAATTACATTAGGTAGGAAAAGCAAATCTTCTAGTTTTCTCTCCTGGAAAACAACTTGCCTGTGTGTCAGGGGAAATACACAAAAATATTATGCCTGAACACCCACTGTAAGGGCACAGTTCACTCAGTCATGTGCATTCTCGCGGGCAAATACGGAGAATGTGGTGGCTACCCTTGAACTGACAGGGAGTGGCCTGTTGGACATGTTGTTAAAGACCAACACCCGTGGTGGGCTGCCGAGCACATGTTTGAAACCGTGCATAACTGTGTGTGTGTGTGTGTGTGTGTGTGTGTGTGTGTGTGTGTGTGTACCTATCAACAAGGCATGAAATGAAATAGTTACACTTCACTCTGGGTAGGAAAGTGGAATTTGGAGCAAGAAGCAGGGAGGAGCAGTGTTACGGACTGATTTTTTTCCATCTTGTTTAATTTTTTTTTATAAGAATATAGACATGGAAAACATAGGTACAAATAAATTTAAAAGAAAGAGTCAACAAAATACAATTAGGATACCTGCAAACGGTTCAAGTATAATTTCTTCCATTAAATTTTGGATAAACGTTTAAGGAAATCATGTGACTGGTCACTGCATCTGTTTGCTTCAAGATGCTTTTGTCCGCAAGCAAAATGGGATATTGTGACAAGAAAGAATTAGTGTAACATTGATCAGTGCCAGCAGGACAAATGGGAAGACCTGGTGGTCCCCTCTGCTCAGAGTGGGTCTTGGTTACCACTGCCCAGCCCACAGCTGATTCTTGGTTACCATTGACCAGCCCACATCTGGGTCTTGGTTACCACTGACCCACAGTTGAGGAGACTTTGAAGCCATTGCTGGAAAGGCAGTGCTGGCTGAGGCAGGGCCAGAGGATGCGCTGATAGATTGGCACTGCAGGCTGGGTGGGAAGCAGCGGGAACTTGAGGTCGGGATTGGGACCAGCAGCGGAGCTGTGTTCGGGGAGCTGGTTGTGCTAGCTCGGTCAGAGCAGGGACCGTAGACTTCAGTGTGTCACATTCGCAAGGGTCAGGGAGGGCGGAGGTCTGGCTCTCCGTGTGCCCCCACCCAACCCCCATATGTAGTGTAAGGCACACCGGTGACTCTTGCTCCTATTCGAAACTGTGCTGCTCTGGGCATGTGCAGCTGCTGGTTTTCTCCAAATCCGAGTGCTGGTGCAATCTGGTGTCAGGTGGTGGGGAGAACGTGTTGCAGCCTCGTGTCCCCAGTCCTGTCTGTGCTGGGCAGCCCGGTGCACCAAGGGTCACTGCAGTCGGGAAGCAGAGGGCCAGGTGGCCAGGCGCTGAGTGCTTTTTTAACTGGGCTCCACGATTGCCTTGTCCTGGTCACGCTCGCACAGCTCTCTTCTAGAGACAGAAGGCTCAACACCCTGCCACTCAGGGGAGCTGCTCCTCCCCGTTCTAAGCCAGCTTCACCTCCAAGGTGGGCTGAAACCAAGAAAACCATTTACAAGTGCTGGACAAACAAGGCAACCATCGAGAGACATCACACGGAGAGAAGTTAGAAAATAAGAAAATGCTAGATCTGCCTGGTTATCCGGCCTGTTTGGTTCAATTCCCTGATGAGATTTCAGAGTTTGGAAGCCATCCCGTCAGAGTTCGTTCACCAGCACTGCTGTGCTGTGTCTGTGGGTCTTTACTTCTCTCCATTTCTGAGTGACAGAGCCTCTGTTACCTGTACCACAGATCTCCATAGACATGTAATTCTCAAATAAACCGTTATCCATTAAAACTTCAATAAAGTTACATTCTTTCCTAGCGAGGTGACGTCTGGTGACCAGTTCAGACGGTTCTTGTTCTGTTTAAATATTTTGTGAGCAGGGCTGGGTTGTCTCCTTCTCCCACTGGGTGGGGCGGCTTGAAGCATGAACGCAGCCCAGACCCTGTCTCACATGCTGGGTGGTGTACCCTCCTGGTCACTCAGCATGGTTGTGACCGTCCCTGACTGTGCTGTGCTCGTATGGTGCAGGTGGGCCCAGACAAACAGTGTCACGTGTTCCGAGTTCTCCAGACTAAAAAGAACTGTTAAAAACCACATAACTTAAAAATATATTTTTTTAGGTTATTTAGTTAAACCCTGTGATATTACTGAAGAGGAACCTGGCTTTGGTTTGGTTCAGCTTCCTCGGTGACATTTCCCGCCTGGCGGTGTCAGGCCCGCCTGGCGGCCAGGTCTCTGGACGTCTCTCTGTGGTCTTTCCCATACACAGGCCCTCCCTTTTCCAGACTTTGGTGTCTAGACAGCCAGCTCCTATCCTGTCACTTTCTCAGACTTACAGTGTGCACAGCAACTTGACACCCTAAGCCTGATCCACAAAAGAAAAGAATTGGCAAATTGGACTTCATCAAAATTTAAACTGTTTACTCTGTAAGACACTGCTAAGAGAGAGAAAAGATAAGCTACAAACTTGGGGAAAATATTTGCAAATCACATACCTGACAAAGGACTTGTATCCAGAATATATGAAGATATCTCAAAACTCAAAATTAAGGGGAAAAAAAACAACAAAAAAAAACAAATTTTAAAATGGACGAGAGACACTTTACCAAAGAGGATTTAAGGTTGGCCAATAAGCACATGAGAAGATGTTCAAAATCATTAACTGTTAGGGAAATGTAAATTAAAACCACAGCAAGACACCATTGCACACCTATTAGAATGACTAAAACAAAAAAAGGCTGGCGGTACCGAGTGCGGTGAGAACTGGGATGGCAGGACTCCCGCACGTTGCTGTGCAAAGGCAGAGCGGTGCAGCCACCCTGGAGAAGTGCGTGGCTTCTTGTCACTTTAAACATACCTTACCGGGCTTCCCTGGTGGCGCAGTGGTTGAGAGTCCGCCTGCCGATGCAGGGGACACGGGTTCATGCCCCGGTCCGGGAAGATCCCACATGCCGCGGAGCGGCTAGGCCTGTGAGCCATGGCCGCTGAGCCTGCGCGTCCAGAGCCTGTGCTCCGCAACGGGAGAGGCCACAGCAGTGAGAGGCCCACGTACCGCAAAAACAAAACAAAGCAAAACAAAAAACATACCTTACCATATGTCCCCGCAGTCCCAGTCCCAGGGGTTTACCCTAGAGGAATGAAGACTTAGATTCATACAAAGTCCTGTACAAGCATGTTTATAGTAGCTTTGTTCATCACCATCCAAACCTAGGAACAACCAGAATGTCCTGGGGGTGAATGGATAAACAGGCTGTGGTGCATCTGTACAGAGGAGCACCACCTCCAGGGGGAAGGGAGGCCCCTGGGTCCACAGCCACGAAGGGTCCCAGAGGTCCTTCATGGAGTGAAAGGTGACACAGATCTGGTTCTATTCATGTGGCATTCAGGAAGAGACAGAACTGCAGGGTCAGAGAACAGGACTATAGAGAGAGGCTATGAAAGTGATAGAATGTTCACTATCCTGAGTGTGGTGCTGGTTCCACAAACCTACACATGCTAAAATCATAGCGCCGCATACCCCAAACCAATGAACTATACGACAACTTCAAAAATAGGATTAATATAGAATGTGGGGGAAATAAGATACCCTGTAAGAGATACAGGTCAGAATGACTAAAGGAAGTCATAGCAGAAACACCTGAACCGGGGAAGCGGGGACCAGAGGAAATGGAGAACAGAATTTGAGAGGGGAGTGGCCTTTCTACCATGAAATGTGCTCCATTGTTTCTTGGGGAGAAACCTTTATTCTTACTACTTAAACTGGCTAATGAGGATTGAAATGTAGAAGCAAATACCCTTATATAATAAGATTTTAGTATTTTTCATCAAGCACAATTTTCCTAAATCAGGACTTCAGAGTTTGCAGCCACCAGTGTTCCTGGAAACACCCAGTGTTGACCCCTCAGGGGTCAAGACCCCAGGGCTAAGTGACTTTCTCAGCTGGTGAGTCTACACTTTGGCCTATGAAGGTTGTTTCACAGGGTCCTCTTTTCTCCATCTCCCCATCTCCTGTGCCAGGTGATACTACAACGCTGGTGAAATGCTAAAAGACTGGGAGTCTGTGTGTTTTAATTTAAAAAGAAAAACATCATTAATAGCATCCTGAGTGGGAATGGAGGCGAGGAAGGGGATGTGGTGGAAAGACTGCAGATGGACAGACGTGGCTGGGGTCCTGGCCTCACCCTCAGGAGTCACACTCGCTGGACACACCCCTGTCACCCCCACATCTGTCCCTGTCATACAGGTCGGACTGAGGAGCATGTGGTACTGTCGGCTCTGTGGGCGTCAACCCACAAATACTTCTGTTGTTTTACCACTTTCCGCCGAGCTGCAGTGGGGATAATGGTTAATACTACTTTGCATTTCTGAAGCCATTCGGATTTCTGATAAAGACTGAAGGGGGAGGGCTTCCCTGGTGGCGCAGTGGTTGAGAGTCCACCTGCCGATGCAGGGGACACGGGTTCGTGCCCTGGTCCAGGAAGATCCCACATGCCGCAGAGCGGCTAGGCCCATAAGCCATGGCCGCTGAGCCAGCATGTCCGGAGCCTGTGCTCCGCAACGAGAGAGGCCACGACAGTGAGAGGCCCATATAACGCAAAAAAAAAAAAAAAAAAGACTGAAGGGGGAAAGTGTCTTTCATACACCGGCCCTGTCCACCATCAGGTGAATGCTGCCACACAACTTTTGGAAGATTGTGTACCCAAAGTCCAGCTAGCTATGCAATTTAAAAAGAGATCATTCCCGGGGCTTCCCTGGTGGCGCAGTGGTTGAGAATCTGCCTGCTAATGCAGGGGACTTGGGTTCGAGCCCTGGCCTGGGAAGATCCCACATGCCGCGGAGCAACTAGGCCCGTGAGTCACAACTACTGAGCCTGCGCGCCTGGAGCCTGTGCTCTGCAGCAAGAGAGGCCGCGATAGTGAGAGGCCCGCGCACCACGATGAAGAGTGGCCCCCGCTTGCCGCGGCTGGAGAAAGCCCTCGCACAGAAACGAAGACCCAACACAGCAAAAATAAATTAATAAACTCCTACCCCCAACATCTTCTTTAAAAAAAAAAAAAGAGAGATCATTCCCATTCCAGAGGGGTTTGCATTTTAGAAAAGCGTGTTGTCCAGATTAGTTGGGACAGGCTACAAGCATCCAGAATGAACCACACTTTTCCCCCCAGATGGAGCTTCATTTGGGTGGGTTTGTGACGGTGGTGACAAAAAGAGAGTAAGAAGAAGACATTTTAGAAACCTCGAGTTTTTATTGTGAATAACTTTTCAAGGTACATTGATTTGGGCCTGAGTCATCGTTCTCTGAATACAACTTAGCAAAAGTATAGTTCAGTTGAGATGCACACACATTATCGTTTTCAGTTGGAGGTGCCACGTGGCTTGCTCCCCTCGTAGCCTGGCCAAGGTTAGAGTGAATGTGTGGGGTTGAATTATGTTTATTTTTTATGCCAGGACAAACTCCAAACTTTAGTTATATGGCGCTAGTAGAAATCCAGATGTGCAGCTCCTTAAGATACCCAGCCACTAGAACCGTGAGATCTATTTCTGAGTAGATACAAGTTCTTAATTTCTGTAGCTTACTTGAGAGACTTTTCCATTTAAAATGCTATTCTGTTTTTTTAATTTTTAGATTTTTTTCCCCAACTGTGCTTACAGTCTGTAAGAAGAAAAAATTTCAAGAAGCAGATGTGATTTTGCAGTTACAAGGCTAGAGAGAAATGCAGCACGTCTGTGTTCAGTAGAGTCTTCCAGGCTGCTGAGGTTTCTGTATTCAGAGAACATTCCTGGGGACAGTGTCTCATTATTTTTCACCTATTTTATCATCATTTTCTGGAGATTTCTGGTCAACATATGCAGCTCTTGGATATAGCGATCTCTTGGCATCCACCTCTCTGGGGCTGTGTTTGGTCTCCACTCGCTGCGCTGGGGCTGCTTGGGGTTCCGTCAGGGTCATAACTCGTCGTGATGTTTACCTGCACGTTGGTGAAGCAGGTCCACTCGGGAACTGTCTTGTGAGGTGATTCCTTACTTATGAATCCTTGCCATGCTGAGTGCCTGAACTGCTGCTCTGGGCCAGGCTGTCCAGGCTGATTTACCCTTTTCCTCCGTCTTGTCGGCAGTCCTCTCCTTGGATGGCCATTCTCACCATATCAAGTGCCCTTTGTCCACTGGATGCCCCTCCTCTGCACAAGCCAGCCCGCCTTTGGGACGTGGCTGTGACTCACCAGAAGAGGTGCAGGGAGTGTTCAGCGGAGAATCGTGGATGCTTCTCCCAGGGAGGTTCACCCCACCCTCTTGGCAGCGTGACTGAGCAAGCTGAGCCTTCAGGGGGCAAAGTGAGACCTTCACATGGGCTTCCAGTGCAGCTCGTTTGTGGGTCCAGGTTAATTGGCAGGATAACTTGTGCTTACTTACAATTATAGGACCAAACAGAAATTGGCTTTTTTGCTCAATCCCTTGGTCCCATTTCATTTATTCTTCAGCAGTTCTTTATTCCTAACAAAATCCTAAGCACTGTCGATTGGTGGAGGAGAGGAAGAAACTCTATCAGCAAGGAAGCACCTAAGAAAGTATTCCTGCATGGAAAGTATCCGTGTGTGGATGGCGTGGGCTGTGTGGATGGTGTGGATAAACCCATGTCAGGGAGCTCCTGGAGACATATCAACAGCGATGATGGGGCTTCCACTGACATGTTGCTGGTTTCACCAGCATTTTTTTTTTTTTTCGGTACGCGGGCCTCTCACTGCTGTGGTCTCTCCCATTGCGGAGCACAGGCTCCGGACGCGCAGGCTCAGCGGCCATGGCTCATGGGCCTAGCCGCTCCGCGGCATGTGGGATCTTCCCGGACCGGGGCACGAATCCGTGTCCCCTGCATCGGCAGGTGGACTCTCAACCACTGCGCCACCAGGGAAGCCCTCACGAGCGTTTTAAGGCATTTTGCATCCAGTGTGACTCTGGTTTCAGCTCACCACATGGAAAATCTTAAACTTGAGAACCTCTCCGTCACCCCTAAGTGTGAAGGTGTCCCTGATCACCCTACCACCTGACTGGGGTGACAAGTCACAATACAGAGATGAAACAAAACAGGAAGGGCACTGGCCTGTGTTGTTGGGTTTTGTTTCCTTCAAGTTTAATGACCTGCAGAAAATAAGAATAATGTCTATCCGGTCCTCTGCCCACCCCTTCCCTTCCCGGGTGCCTGCTCTGCATGTGTGAAGGATGGTCCTGGCACAGCCTGGCGAGTGGCCATGCCGAGGCCTGTCGTGTGTGGACCGGGATGGCAGGCACGTGACCCGAGCTGCCACTTCTTCCCCTGTGTGTGGCTCTGTGCACACCCAGGTTTCCAGGGCCACAGCTTGTTAGGACCGGCGCCGGCTCTTAATGTCAGCGTGAGCTGGTGAGGGAAACCTGCCCTGCACGCTGCATGGCAGGCGACCCCATCCAAGGAGCGCCCGAGAGCCTCGGGGTCGGGAGCGTCAGGCATGGGGACTTGAGGGTGGCGCCAGGCTTCACCTGCGTGACCTGCCTTTCCAGCCATCTTCCAGCACCTTCCCTTACTCCCAGTAGACAGTCAGAAATGCAGCCCGATCCTGTCGTCGCCCTCCTCTTTGCCATCACTGGAGAAATTGATTGAAAAGTTTCACACTTCAGATTCGCTGCATGGTAATTCTTTGATAAATGTGGTTTGTTTCAAACAGCTGCCTCTGTGCAGCAGCTCAGCATAAGGTTCCGCAGGATATCAAGGATTAACCCCTTCCCAGTCTTGGCCACCTTTGTCAGATGTGCAAAATGTGTTGTTTAGAGTCTCAGCACAAGATCAAAGAGAATACATGGGCGGCGTGTGTGTTGTAATTATTTAGCAATCTTTAAAGCTAGGCAAGGAATTTGTTTTCTAATTAAGCTGCTGTGTCTAGAAGTAAATTATAGTGAACCTTCTCTGAGAAATCTCCCGATTTCTAATTATCTAAGCGAACCCAGCAGCCTGATAAATAGGCATGTTGCCACTGCGGTACATATTTATATTCTGACAATATTCTGAATCCTTTGAGAGACTGGCAATAAGATCCATGCTTGGAAATTAAGGGACATTTTTCAGCCCTGAAACAAAGTAATGAAACGCTTAAACCGTGCTAGAAATATTAGGATACTCAGAAAGGTCCCGGGAATCAGAAAGACGTGGAAGCTATTCCATGAGGCTGTTAGGTGGTATTCTGATCACTGGAGGCGCAGAGCGCACCAAAAAATTATTCATAATTAACATCTATTGTGTAAACAGCATATTTTAAATAACTAACAATCCACTGTCTTGAATAAAGTGAATTGCTGTGTCCTGCTTCCTCAGAACCTTGAATAGCAGTTTAGCCCCTGTTTAGTCCAGGAGCAGTGGCTGAAGCTGAGCCTGGATTTGGAGCTTGATTTTCGGTTGAAACCTTGAACGTTTTAACTTAGCTGCAGTCTCCATCTTAAGCATCCTGGTCTTGGGCTTCCCTGGTTGCGCAGTGGTTAAGAATCTGCCTGCCAATGCAGGGGACACAGGTTCAAGCCCTGGTCCGGGAAGATCCCACGTGCCACGGAGCAACTAAGCCCATGCGCCACAGCTACTGAGCCTGCACTCTGGAGCCCACGAGCCACAACCACTGAGCCCACGTGCCATAACTACTGAAGCCCGTGCGCCTAGAGCCCATGCTCCACAACAAGAGAAGCCACCGCAATGAGAAGCCCGCACACCACAACGAAGAGTAGCCCCCACTCGCCGCAACTAGAAAAAGCCTATGCGCAGCAACAAAGACCCAACACAGCCAAAAATAAATAAAGTAAATAAATTTAAAAAAAAAAAGAATCCTGGTCTCATCTGAGTCCTGTGGATACAGTGAGGAAGAGGTAAAAACATACATGAATTGTGGCTTGAGAATACAGGGTAACCCATGATTCTTTAGTTGAGAATTAGGAAGAATAATAGGTGACGTTCATTGGGCACCTGCTATGTGCCAGGTACTGTGTTAAGTGCATTACTTATATTAACTCTCTAGTCCTCCCTAGAGCCTTTCGAAGGGAGATGCTATTATTGTCCACATTCCAAAGACGGGGAAACCGAGGCGCCAGCAGGCAAGTAGCCAGCCCAGTGTCTGACTGCCCGGGCCTTGCCGAATGACCTGTTCCAGCATCGTGGCAGGAGGGGAAGCGGCGTCCCATGGGGCTGGCGTGGGCAGAGAAGTCCAGGGCTGATGGCTGCTGCTCGGTAGCTGATTAGAACTTACTCTGCTATCAAGCTGTAATTGTACACATGTATTATGTTTCAAAGGAAAACTGTCAAAAGATACCAGTCTTGATTCAAAAAGTACCTTTCTTTCCAACATAAATATATTGTATTGGCTGGTTGAAGGTGAAAATCAGTAATTCATTAACGCCTGCCAGTCGCTGAGAAGAAGAGTAATGATTCACTGGAAGCTAATTTGGAAATGAAGTGGGGAAAACAAAACCCCAAGAGATGGTGCAGTGGAGAGAATGTGAGTAATTGGCGGAAATATGGGAACACTGAGGTGGAACAGAGTCACAGATCCTCCCCAGCCCCACAAGCAGGCATCAATCAGCCTGGTCTTGGAGTGCCACCACCAGAGAGAGTGACTGGGCGGGACCGGGCTTTTCTGCGCTCTGATCCTGATCAGGTCGGAAGGGGAAGGAGGGTGGGTCCCCACACCCCTTACGGTCTCTCTGGCCTCTGCTGAGCAGCCAGCGTGAAGGAGGCTTGTCTGGGAGGAAGCCATGGATGAGCTGCCCGGGGAGCATGAGAGGTTCCTGAGGCCTCCGTGGGGCACCTGCTCACAGTGCAGAGAGAGTCTGTTTCCTTCTCAGTGGGACCAAATCCTGGCCTTTTGTCATCCAAGCAAAGGCTGCACAGGGCCGCTCAGGGCGTTTAAACATCTGCGGCACTCATTTCATCTCCTGGCGCCTGGTGCCCTCAGCGCCCCCCTGGTGTCCTGAAGAAAATGTGTCTGTGGGTCTCTAATGGATGCTGAATCCGTGAGATCTGGGGATGCAGATGGCAGTGCAGGCGGCTTTTCTTAATCGAAGGCAGGTGTCAGGGGGTGAGAGGGGAAGGCTACTGGGGGCTCAGCGCGTGCCTACCAGTTACTCTCAGATTGGCCTTCCTTGTGGTGACATTGTCTCCTGAGTCTTGCTGGTGACTCCGGGGACGCTTATTGCAGCAGGCCTGTGACGGAGAAGATAAGGCTGAGTCAGTGCCTCATCCCATTTCTGTCCCTATTGAAGCTGGCACTGCTTCCCTCCTTTCTTAGTCTACTTCTTGTTAACCTGTCTCTGAGAGCTTGTTCAAGTCCAGCTCTGCAACACGATCCTCTCCCTTACAGCCCAGCAGTGGGCGCTGCTGCATTATGTTGCGGTGGGGGGCAGTTACACTAAGCTGTGGTCCCTAGACCTGTCCCTCAATACAGGACTCAGAGCCGCACTGTCACCCGTGTTGGCACAGGCCTTGGTGAGCCCAAGCTGTCGGAGGTGCATTGGCTCTTTGGTCCACACACCAGTCCAGGGAGTGACTATTGGCACCATCTCCATCTCAGACCCTGGAAACCAAGACGAGAGGAGGTTGAGTGTCTTGCTCAGTCACTTGTAAGTGACAAAGCCAGCTCCTGCCTGCTCCATCCGCCAAACCGCCTGGTCATTGTGCCGGGTTTTCTTTCCAGAGACAGCACTCACCCACACTGATCTGAGCGCGTCTTCTGAACTAGAAGCCAATGAGTCACACGTGAGATGCCTACTTTTGAGAGGGGCATCTGAGATTCTAAGCTTAGATGCGCCTAGGAACCAGGCATCTCTTTCTTGGACTGTTCATTCATTCATTCAGCAAAGAGTTGGTGTGTGCCCTTGCATTCTTATCAGGAGAAGGAAACATGAAAACATAAATTTAAAAATATGAAATTACAAAGTGTGCTAGATGGAGCCATAACGTAGTTACTGGTGCTTCTCTGATGGAGCAGCCAGGAAGGCCTGTCTCCTGGAGGGCGATCCACCTGGCCAGAAGGAGCCAGCCACACAAGGTGGGGGACAGCATCCCAACCGGGACCCTCGCAGACTGAGTTGGGCACAAGTTTGGTGTGCTCCAAGTGCCACCCTGGAAGGGCATTCGGAGGTCTGGTATTTAGAATTAATGCACTTAGAGGGTTCACAGTGGCCTCTCAAGTCTGACTCAAATCACTACTTCACACGGTAAAGCTGAGCACTTAGTAGCTTGGTTAGTACCTAAATAGGGGATGGAGCCAGATTGTTTCCAACTATAGTTGCTGGGTTGCTGTACGGGTATGCGGTGACGTTTACGCTTCCATGCCAGCCACTGGCAAGTGTTGGAGTGCCGGTGGTGTGTACCACACCAGTTGCTAGGGGGTGATGATGGGAGAAGACTAACAGTGTATGAGATGGTGTGTCCTCAAGACACACTGATCAGGGTGTCTTGATCAGTAAAAACTGATCAGTAAAAACTGATCGGGGGCTCAGGTTCATATCTGTAGAACCACTAACAAGGAAGGCCTGAGCTCACTAGGCTGCAAGCCTCTTGGAGCTGAGATTGGACTGGACGCTCAGTAAGAGGTTGGTAAGAGGTTGGTTGGCCTCCTCTCCTGTGTGGACAGCGTGTAGTGGGCAGTCAGTGAATGCCTGTGAGTGGATAGTTGTCCAGAGAGGAGAGAGCCCTCGGCAAGCTGGAGATTCTGGGGCCAACTCCATGGAGGAGGACCCACGGGCTGGGCTTCACAGAGGAGGCAGTATTTGGATCAGTGGCAAGGAACACCGGCCATGCTTTGCTCTGTAAGTCTGTTAGCTGCAGCTTTCCACCAAAGGGAGTGGTAGTACAAAGCCTGATGGATGCGCTCTGTTTGCAAGATGGAGAATGGGTACAACTGGAAAGCCACAGGAAGGGTTGTCCCTCATCTTACTGGAAGAAGGGGGTCAGCTGGTCCTTTTGCGAGATCTGTAAGATTACTTCCATTAATGATGGCCCAGATCAATTTGGTGTGCCATGTAGCATATCTTAGAGCTGTAAAGCTTTGCTTTTTACCACTGGGATCGCAGCCAGAATGCTCCTCCTTCTATTCCAGGTATAGCAGGAGTCAGTTTAGATGTGACAGCACCAACAACTCGCCTCACCATTGCATGATCTTTATGATGGCACCATTCTTCTGCTACAACAAGCATGCGTTTAATAATTAACCATAGAAAGTAGAGCAAAATGATGCAGAAAGTTTTCAGAAATTCAGTTCAACAGTAACGATACTTTATTAGAAGTAATGAGAGCTAAACTAAAAATTTGCTCATATTAAGAAAACTTTGAGGTGAACCCAATACTAGAATATAAAAAGGTCTTGACAGGCTGAGTAGCTAAATGCAGATGATCGGAATTGTGTATATAGATCTCACAGTGGTCCCCAGAAATCACATGTATAAGTATGGGATTTGGAAAATTTGATAGAACACTAGCCCCTGTGGAAAAAGTCAGTATTTTAGTAAACTGAATTTAATTTGGGTCAACTCTTCGAAATGACTGCTCCAAAAATAGAAAAATCTAGAGAAGGGAGGTGATAGACCCTGAGGGGATGGGGTGGGACATGGAGTAGGTGGCCATGTGAGAAGCACTTTAAGGAACTGGGATGTTTAGCCTGGAGCAGAGAAGGCTCTGGAATGACAAGTAACTGTTTTAGATAATGGAAAACTCATGAGATTCAGGTGAATTACATGTATCTGTCTGGTACCAAGAAGTGCTAGCGTCAGAGCTGCTGGGCGGGAGCTTCAGCGAAAGCGGTCTTGGTATCCCGAAGAACCGCCCGGTGGTCAGAACCCGAGACGAACTGAGTAGCAGGGAGCGCACACCAGGCAGAGTGAGTAGCAGGGTGCGCACTGAGTAGCGCACACCAGGCAGAGTGAGGGCTGTGAGGGGCGAGGTGAACCAGGAGGGTGGCTGTACTGGAGACGATGTGTAAGGCCCCTCCGACCCAGGCAGCATGAGTTTTGCGGATGCCAGGAAAACCAAGAAATAGATTACTTCCAAGTGGAAAAAAACTACTGGTTTATTAAGGGAAAGAAAGGAAAAATGGGAAGAGAGAAAATTTTACATCTACTAAAAAGTAGAATTTGGGGAAATCCCAGGAACTAATATCCTGCAAGCTGTATGGCACAGCCAGAAAAAAGAAAAAAAAAAAAAAGTAGAATTTTAGTGTAGCAAAATTAAGTAGCTCAACAACAAACGATTCTCTCCCGCTTGCCTCATTGTTGGGTCAATGCAGAAAACATGACATTTTGAAAATAAAGTGGGTTTTGTAGTATCACTTATATATCCAATTAGGGCATTTGAGGGGTTTGTCTTTTTTTTCTTTTTTTTTTTTTTTTTTGCGGTACGCAGACCTCTCAATGTTGTGGCCTCTCCCATTGCGGAGCACAGGCTCCGGATGCGCAGGCTCAGCGGCCATGGCTCACGGGCCCAGCCGCTTCGCGGCATGTGGGATCATCCCGGACCGGGGCACGAACCAGCGTCCCCTGCATCAGCAGGCGGACTCTCAACCACTGCGCCACCAGGGAAGCCCTGTCTTCTGATTATTGAATTGTAAGAGGTCTTTATATATCTTGGATATGAGTTCTTCTCAGATATATAATTTGGGATTATTTTCCCAAAGGCTCTTTACAAGTTACAAAAGTGAAAATGTGCTACATGTAACTTAGGTTGCTCATAAAATTATCATGTTTGTTATATTAAACTTAGGGGTTGAGTTTATTTGTGTACTACCAAAATTTCTGATTTGATTTGTTTTAGAACTTGTGGGGGTTTTGTAGCAAATAAATAGAAGCAGCTATAAATTCTGAGCCCTTACGATGTACCAGGTTTTGTGCGAACTTGTTAGGTGTTAACTTATTCCACTTTTTACTTCCTGTGGGGCTGGGTGGTACAGATGATGTGACTGAGTCGCAGAGAGGTTAGGTAACGTGCCCAGAGTCACACAGTGAGAAGTGGCAGAGCCTGGAGGGTTCACACGCAGGCCTCTCTGATTCCACCCCCTTATCTCCATGCTGCGAGTAAACTGAAGGATCCCTTAACATCCTGCAAGTTCATGTGTGGATGTTGAGAGGGAGGAAGGGTTCATTTTGGTTGGGGACATATCAGGAAAGGTCTTACAAGGGAGGTGGCATGAGTTTCATGAGTCTAGGTGTCTGGTCTCCGGGGCACCAGGTACCTGGGAGGAAGAGGAGCACTCATGTCTGTTTAATGCAGCCCTGCCAGGAAAACCTCAGAGGAAAATTATCCCGGAAGATCAAGAACAGCAAACACAACCTGATGGTATTTGGAAACTATTGTTTCTGTGGTGTTTTAACAAATTGACAGGAAGAGACAGAATTTCCAGCAAGGCTGCCGGCAGTCCTACTCTGCACGAGGTGTGGAGTTAGGATCAGTCTCTATGAAACACTTGGAGGCATTACATCCAAGTCTGCTGCTGAGCAGGCCAGCTCCGCCCTCCACCAGCCCCACCCTCACCCTCCCCTCCTCCCACCTTCTTTACAGAGAAGCTCCCTGTGAGGGTGCTTCAGTACATTCAAGGGGGGACGCCTGGAGAGCACAGCCTGAAGGTAGGGGAGCATCTCAGGAGGGAAGTGCTCCTTGCTCGTCTGGATTTCACCTCTTCCCCTCATTTTAGAAGCTGCCTTTTCCGAATGTTACAGGCTTTTTAGCAGCTTTTCAGATAACTCTGCTTGGAGGAGACTTCTGCTTGGCTCCTGGGCCTGTAGCTCTCAGTAAAGGGTCTGTCTGAAGATCAGCCTTGACACCAGGAAGGCCAAAGAAAATCAGGTTTTTTCAGGGAATGCTTAAAAAATAATCTTAGGTTCAGATTTATTTCTGTACTATTTAATAGAAAAGAACCTATTTTCATTGTGTCGTAAACATGTTGAATAAGCATGTGGGAAACTGCTCCTTCCCTCTCTTTGACCCCGTGTCTCTCTGGTTTTTGTTCTCAGTCTCCAGAGGGACTCGTGCCAGTACTGGTGCTGTTGTTGGCTGGCTCCGGGAATGGACAATAGTTTATCATTCTGTAATAAATTCAGTAAAAGGGAGATTATCTTCAGTGTTGTTTTAACTCCTGCTCACCACTGAGCCTTGGAAATCATCACTCCTTTGCCCCCAGGATTTTAAGATACATTTTTTTACATTTGCTTCACAAGTAAAGATTGGCAGACTTCTGTTCTGTGGGAGCTGTTAAAGGCAGAAGGAAAGGGATGTGAAGAACAGCAGTGCTGCACACATAAACCATTCGATTTAAAGGCTCAGTACATCCGGAGCCTGTGCTCCGCAACAGGAGAGGCCACAACAGTGAGAGGCCCACGTAAAAAAAAATTTAAAAAAATAAATAAATAAAATAAAATAAAGGCTCAGTACAGATTTTTTAAAAATCATTAGGAAACAAGCTGCCTGTGTGGCTTTTGAAAAATATCAGTCAGCTTATTCAGAGGTAGAATTATGTAATTTTCTAATCTCTCACATCTCTCAGGTGCTTTGTTCACCATCAAACTATTTTGATAGCCAATATCTTCCAGGAGAAATTAACAAGAGCTTCATTTAAGTCAACATTTTTTTAAACTGCAGGTCATAGTTTATTAGTAACTGTAAAATCAGTTTGGTGGGTCACAGCCTTGCATTAAAAAAAAAGAGAAAAGGTTAGAAAATATCCTTGTTTTTCTAGCAACATGAATGCTCTCTGGCCCTATTGTTTGAATGTGTATATTTACGTATGATTGTGTATATCAGGTCACCATGCAAAACACATTCCTTACTAGGAGTTGTGATCAAAAAAGTCTGAAAGCCTCTTATGTTCCCTAAGGACCTGGACATACTGGCTCCCTAATGGTCCAACCTCGAGTTGTCAGTGCTCTTAATATGTAGCTCATCTTTTCCTATTGGTAGTCCCTGTTGACGCAAATAATCAATAAACAATCTATAATAAGGGATAGAAGAGAGTTTTATTTGAGCCAAACTGAGGACTATAGTCCAGGACAGCCTCTCAGTAGCTCTGAGGAGCTGCTCTAGAGAAGCATGGTTTTTAGCACAGTTTTATATCCTGTCAGAACAAAGAATATACACCAAACATGACAGAGGTACATCCCTTCAAGGTTTCAAAAGAGACAGATTAACAGCTACACTGCAAATCAGCATGACCTTGGCATCTGAGAAGGGAACTTATCTTTGAAGGAGAACTAGCATGGGTGTCATAGGAAGGGAGGCATTTATCCCTGTTTTCAAGTGGACATTCTTCTGGATACTCTGCATTTTTTTTTTTTTTTTTTTTTTTTTTTTTGGCCGTGCCACATAGCTTACAGAATCTTAGTTCCCCGAGCAGGGCTTGAACCTGGGGCCCCAGCAATGAAAGTGCCAAGGCCTAACCACTGGACCCCTAGGGAATTCCCTGGATATTGCATTCTTTTCTTTAGTGGTTAAAGCAGTTGTACAATGTATGATAAACAGGCCATAAGACAGGCTGTTCTAGTTAACATAAACTTCAGGCCAAATCATGTATAAGCCAGAATGACTTACCCATACCTCAGTATGTGAAAATTTCTTCCAGCATCCTGAATGCCTGTTGTGCCCTCAGCCTAATGCCATGTTATGGTTTCCTATAACCTGCCACATTTTTAATTAAATGATTGCTGATACATATACCTCAACTTCCTCTTCTCTTATTGTTCAAGAAGTAATTTTGAAAATTTATTGTCATTTTACTTTAAATTAAAAGCCCATTCCCATTTTGACCACATGCTTTGTCCTTCAGAACTGCAGAAGGACACATTAGCCATGACTGATTTCCCCTTCCTGGTAGAATGAATTGAACCTTTTGTCACCAAGAAATGTCACTCTTCATCTCTGGTAATGCCTTTGCCATAGAGTCCACTTTGTAGGATAGTAGTGTACCCATACAGCTATCATTTGGTTAGTGTTTGTAGAGTGTGTCTTTTCATATGTATATACATAATATGTGTGTACATAATTTTATGTATGATATATAAATAATTTTATATATATTTAAGCAGGTATCTTTATATATATTTCTATAGCTTTATATATTTAAAGTGTATCTGTTTTTAGCAGGATGTAGTTGACTTTTGTTCTGTTTTTAAATCCAGACTAAAAATTTTTGATTTTATTTTTTATAAATTTATTTATTTATTTTTGGCTGTGTTGGGTCTTTGTTGATGCACGAGGGCTTCCTCTAGTTGCAGCTAGCGGGGGCTACTCTTCGTTGCGGTGCGCGGGCTTCTCATTGCGGTGGCTTTTCTTGTTACAGAGCACGGGCTCTATGCACGCAGGCTTCAGTATTTGTGGCATTTGGGCTCAGTAGTTGTGGCACACAGGCTCTAGAGCACAGGCTCAGTAGTTGTGGCGCATGGGCTTAGTTACTACACGGCATGTGAGATCTTCCCGGACCAGGGCTCGAACCCGTGTCCCCTGAATTGTCAGGTGGATTCTTAACCACTGAGCCACCAGGGACGTCCCCAAAACTGGTGACTTTAATTGAAGTATCAAGTTTTTTTATAGTTGATATAATAATTGACATATTTGAGTTTAAATCTGCCACCCTGTTTCTTTTTTGTTTTGTCCCCCATTTCTTTTTTACACCTTCCTTTTTTTCTCCTGCATTGCCATATTTTGGATTGATTAACAGTTTTACTACCCTTCCTCCCCTTCTTTTGGCTTGTTAACTATGTGTTCTTTTCCTACACTCGAGTGGCTACCCAGAGCCATGGTCTCCTTGTGCTTTCTGTTAAAGGCCAGGCAGTGAACACTTAAGCCTCTGTGAGCCACATAAAGTCTCTGTTGTTTATTCTTCTTTATCTTCTGTTACAGCCCTTTAAAATTATAAGGCTTGTTATTAGCTTTCAGGCCATACAAAAAATAGGCTGCTGGCTGGATTTGGCCCGAGGGCCATAGTTTTAGCAACCCCTGACTTACTAAAGTCTAATATAAATTAGTACTTTTACCACTTTCCAGGTGATGCAAGGACCTTAGAACAATTAACTTCGTTTACTCACTTCCTTAGTTGTATACAATTACTGTCATATATTTTAACTCTCCATATATTATCATTTCCATAAACATTATTAATATTCTACAGAGTTAATACTTACTTTTACCCACATATTTACATCTTCTATTGTCTTTCATTCCTTCCTGCACCTCAGAGCTTCCATCTGAGATCATTTTTTTTCTTTATTTCATTTAGTGCAGGTTTGCCAGTGAAAAGTTATATTTTTATTGTTTGAAAACGCTGTAATTTCACCTTCATTTGTTTTTACTTTTTAAAAAAATTATTTATTTATTTTTGGCTGCGTTGGGTCTTTGCTGCTGCGCGCAGGCTTTCTCTAGTTGTGGCGAGTGGGGGCTACTCTTTGTTGCAGTGTGCGGGCTTCTCATTGCGGTGGCTTCTCTTGTTGTGCAGCACAGGTTCTAGGTGCGTGGGCTTCAGTAGTTGTGATGCGCAAGCTCAGTAGTGTGGCTTGCACGCTCTAGAGTGCAGGCTCAGTAGTTGTGGCTCGCAGTCTCAGTAGTTGTGGCTCACAGGCTTAGTTGCTCCACGGCATGTGGGATCTTCCCAGACCAGGGCTCAAACCCATGTCCCCAGCATTGGCAGGCAGATTCTTAACCACTGCGCCACCAGGGAAGCCCCTGTTTTTACATTTTTAAATTGGCATTGTTGAAGTATAGCTTGCATTCAATAAAATGACCTCACTTTAAGTATATAGTTTGATGAGTCTTGGCAGCTTTATACACCCATGGGACCACCATCACACTCAAAATATGTCCTAAAAGTTCCCTTGTACCTCATCCCAGTTAATCCCCCACCCTAGCCCCCAGGCCCAAACAACCATTGATCTGCTTTTTCTCATACATTAGATTTATCTTTTCTAGAGCTTCAGATAAATAGAAGATGATACTGTATTCTTTTGTGTCTGAAGAATGGAATGGCTGGGTGGTATGGCAGGTGTATGTTTAACTTTATCAGAAACTTCCCAGCTCAGCATTCGCCCCAGTCATGTGTGAGTGGTCAGAGGTTCTGCATCCACGTTGATACTTGGTGTTCTTAGTCTCTTTAATCTTAGCTGTCTAATGGGTGTGTGATGCTGTGTCCTGTGGCTTTAACTTGCATTTGCCTAGTGACTAATGGTGCTAAGTGGCTCTTGGTGTGCTATTGGCCATTAATTTATATTCTTTAATAAAATGTATATTCATGTCTCTTGCCAAATTTTTAATTGTGTTGTTTGTCTTCAAGAGTCCTTTACATATTTTGGATATAAGTCATTGTCAGATCTACATCTTGTGAGTATTTTTGGTCAGTCTGACTTTTGTTTTCATTTTCATAGCAATCTCCTAAAGACCAGGAGTTTTTCATTTGGATAAAATCTGACCTAATAGTTTTTTCTTTTATGCTTTATACTTTTGTGTCCCACCTAAGAAATCTTTGTGTACCCCAGGGTAGTGAAGATTTTCTCCTAAAACTGTTATGGTTTTAACTTTTATGTTTAAGTTTATGATCTGCTTCAAGTTAACTTTTATACGTGACGTGCAGTGAGTCAAGGGTCAGTTTTTTCTGTATGGATGTACATTTGTTCCCACACCATCATGGAAATAAAGTCTTTTTCCCATTAAACTACTTTGGTACCTTTGACAAAAATCATTTGAATATAATTGTGTAGTCCTTTTGCTTTGTCCTATGACATAGATCTCTATGTCTGTCCTTATGCCAGAACCACACTATCTTGATCATTGTAGCTTCACTGGAAATCTGTTCCCTTTCAAAATGGTTTTGGCTGTTCTAGCTCCTTGCATTTCCATGTCAATTTTAGAATCAGCTCATCAGTTTCTAACAAGCCTGCTGGGATTTGTACTGTGATTGCGTTGCATGTGTAGACCAATTTGAGGAGAATTCGGAGAATTCTCGTCTTAACAATACTGAGTCTTCTGATCCATTAGCGTGGTGTGTCTCCCCAGTTAAGTCTTTTAAAAATTTACTGCAGCAATACTTTGTAGTTTGTTGTTGTTGTTTACTTTTAATTTTAATCCCATGAATTCATCAAATGGCATCAAACATCTCTGACTGTGACAAATGCAGTATAAAGTGAAGTTCTCTGTTGAGGGGAGTGGTCAGAGCTGTTCAAGGGGATTCCGAGGGGATACATCTTACAACGAGGAAGTCAGAGACAGGTGCTTCGAGGTCACTGTGTGAGAGCAGGAGAGATCCTCAGGCCTCTGCCTAGTTCTGGTCAGAGGTCTGGTCAGTGAGATCAGGATTGGGTGTCCAGAGAGAAGCTTTCAGTCAACAGTGCATGTCACATGCCCAGGAGGACATTAACCCCCATCATGTAGTGATGCTGGACCAGATCTTCCTCTTTTGTTGCTGACTGTTGTATTTAGTTTCTGGAATTTTAAGTACCGCAGAGAAGTGACAGAGCTGCAGGCATCTGCTGGACATTGAGGCATTTCACCTGTATCACCATCATTACTGAACACTCTTGTTGTAGTTCACTGGGTATCCTCCCAACAGTTCTTTCTTTTCTTTTTTTCTTTGGCCTCACTGCACAGCTTGTGGGATCTTAGTTCCCTGACAAGGGACCTTCCTTGAGAGTCAGTTTATTATTAGAGCTGTATGTGCATCTACCTGAGTACCTACTATATATCAGCCATTGTGCTTCACATACATCATCTCATTTAACTTAATCCAAAAAAGTGGGTCCTGGGCTTCCCTGATGGCGCAGTGGTTGAGAGTCTGCCTGCCGATGCAGGGGACACGGGTTCGTGCCCCAGTCCAGGAAGATCCCACATGCCGCGGAGCGCCTGGGCCCGTGAGCCATGGCCGCTGAGCCTGCACGTCCGGAGTCTGTGCTCCACAACGGGAGATGCCACAGCAGTGAGAGGCCCGCATACCACAAAAAAAAAAAAAAAAAAAAAAAAGTGGGTCCTTATTGGCATTTTCAAGGGATGGAGCATAAAAGAAGTAGAGTCATACAATAGTAAGTAAAAGTTCAAGAACCAAACCCAAACTTTATAGCTGCAAACTTGTGTTTTTAACTGTGGTATATTCCCTTCTACCCTTTTCTAGTTCTTGGAGTCCTCAATCTAATTTAGATGTTTATTCGTGGTGTTTCTGTAGCACTAAGTGGGTTCATCTACCATGATCATTATCACATACTGACTTAGTTGTCTTGATGCTTTGTAGTTTGAGCTGTGTATATTTTGCAAATAGTTTGTTAAATTAATTTCAGTTTTTAAATTGTTCAATGATAGCATGTAGAAATACATTTGATTTTTGTATACTAGCCTCATTTTTCTAACTATGCTAAACTCACTAATTAGTTCTGATACCTGTTTTATAGATGCCTTAAGATCTTCTATGTATGTAATTGTGTCATCTGCAAAGAAATACAATTTTACTTCTTCCTTTCATATCTTTATGTCTTTAATTCCTTTTTCTTACTTTATTGCACTGGCTAATGCCTCCACTACAAAGTTAAATAGAAGTGATGAAACTGAGCCTCCAAGCTGTGATCCTAATTAAGGATCAGTTAGGGGAAAACATTTTATCTTATATCACTAAGGGTAATGTGAGCTGTGAATTTTTCATAGATATCCTTTATCAGGTTGAGGAAGTTGTCTTCTGTATATAGTAGTTTCCTGAGAGTTTTTATCATGTACAGCTGTTGAAATTTATCAAATGCTTTTTCTACATCTATTAAGATAATAATTTATTCTCCTTTGTTCTGTTAATAGTTTCATTACATTATTGATGTTCAAATGTTAAACAAACCTTGCATTCCTGTGATAAACCTCATTTGATCATGGTGTATTACCCTTTGATATACTGCTGGATTTGACTTACTAATGTTTTATTAAAGATTTATGCACCTGTATTCTGAGGGATAATGATTTTCTCTATAATCCAGTGGGGTGCAGCGACACCCTCTCCAGCAAGATCTAAGTCGTAGCCTTGGGTGGGGCCTCTTCCAAATTTCCTCCTTCTTTGGGTGTACTCCCTGAGCTGAAGAGGTAGTAGCTGCTCCCTACAGATACCAATCCTGTCTTTTTTAGAGTTCTTTTTGTCCTTCTTAGTAGTTAGTTAATCTCCATATTTTAGTTAAAGCAGTTAATATTAAATGCTTAATATACTGCTTAATATCTCTGCTTAATTTACTGGCATGGTTTTTGTCTCCTGACGAGACCCTTACTAATACATGTTCCCTTGAAAGCTATATGCATTTTTTCCTCTATTTTTAGGAAGTTCTCTTTGTCTTGGATTTTGGCGGTTTTATTTTGATGTACCTATGTGGGCATTATTTGTGTTTGTCCTGCTTTATGACTATGGCATTTCTTCAACCTGAATGCTATAGACTGGATTATGGCCCCCAGGAAGAGCGTCCTCACCAGAACCTGACCATGCTCGCACCCTGATCTTGGACTTGTAGTCTCCAGAACTGTGAGGAAATAAATTTCAGTTGGTTAAGCCACCCAGTCTATGGTATTTTGTTACGACAGCCTGAGCTCACTAAGACACTGTGCCTTGATGTCTTTCATCAGTTGTAGAAAATTCTGAGCCATTGTATTTTTTTTTAAAGAGTGACTCTTTTCTTGCATTATTTAAATGCTTTTCTTTTATTTATTTAAATATTTATTTATTTATTTAGGCTGTGCCAGGGCTTAGTTGAGGCATGCGGGATCTTCGTTGCGGCATGCAGGATCTTTAGTTGCGGCATGTGGACTCCTAGTTGCGTCATGGGGACTTTTAGTTGCGGCATGCATGCAGGATCTTGTTCCCCAACCAGGGATCGAACCCGGGCCCCCTGCATTGGGAGTGTGGAGCCCAGCCACTGGACTACCAGGGAAGTCCCTGAGCCATTGTGTTTTTGAATATTGCTTCTATTCCATTTTCTCTTTTGGGGATGCCAGTATGTACATGTTAGGTCTTTTCACAATATCCACTCTTTCTTATTGTATTTTTTTCTTATGTCCCAATCTCTTGTCTCTTTTGCTTAATTTTGAGTATTTTTTTTCTGACCTGTCTTCCATTTCTGTCTTCAATGTTGTCTGATCTGCTGTTCAGCCCATCTATTGAGTTTTTAAATTTAATATAGTGTATTGTTAAATTCTTGAGGTTCCCGGATTTCCAGAGTTTATTTTATAGTTTCCAGTTCTCTACCAGAGTTTTTCATCCTGTGCATTAACTCCACGAACATATTAAGTAAAATTATTTTGAAGTTGGTGTCTGATATTGCCATTATCTGAATCCTCTGTCCATCTCTTTCTCTTGTCAGTTGTTTTTCTTGGTTTTAAACCTAGAAATGCCTGGGGGTGTTTTGTTTGTTTTTTTGTTTGGAGTTTTTTTGAGATATAGTTGATTTACAATATTATATTATTTTCAGGTGCACAATGTAGTGATTCAAAATTATCGATTATATTCCATTTATATTTATTATAAATGCTTGGTTATTTTTTACTGAATGTTGCAAATTGAAAATGGAAATTGTACAGAAATCTGGGATGATTTGAGGCTGTGAGGTTTGTGTTATTTCTAGTTCATCCTTTGCACCCAGCTCCAAGACTGGGGGTTTTACCTGAGCTCCATCTCCTTGGTGGGCCCTCAGTTTTTGTTCTCCAGCCTGTGAGTCCACCAAGCTCAGCTTAGGCTCTCTGCCTCTCAGAGTTGCCAGGTACCTCTGGAACAAATGGAGCCCCAGGTGCCGGCTCAAGCCTGGGGCTTTTCTTTCTCAGGTTTTGGCCCCACGATTCCCCACAACCTTGCCAGCCTTCCATTGCCTTCAAAAAGATTTACACACACACACACACACACACACACACACACACACACACACCCCTACACACACAGCCTTTCTGGTTGTTCTCAGTGGGAGAATGGTCTGAGTCACCTCACCTGCCATTGCCAGGAGGTCTTCTAAACCCTAAGAGAGTAATTGAACCGTGCACCCCAGGCTTTGCAGATGTAATTTAGGGCCCGGCTGACTCAGCACTAAGATAGCATCCCAGTGGCTGCACAGTTGAGTGTCTCTGGGTGAGTGTTGAGAGCTGAGTGCATCATCCACAGGCTTTCTGCATTTAAACCAGTGTGGCTACATTTCCAACCAGGCTTTCTCACTGCGTGTTTCTCATTTTCTTCCTCCTGACTACTCAGACGTAGTCCTGCAGTCCAGTTAAAGGGGGACTCCTCTGTAAAACTGCAAACCATTCAGGCTGCAAACAAACCATATCACACTTTATAAACTGCAGGTTCCATACACACTGAAATGGACTTGGATGATCATCACTTGAAATCTGTGAATGGCTAGAAAAAAGCCATTGTGTAATAGGAAATACAGATAATATTAGTGTTGAATTGTACACAATTTTAAATAAAGAGACATTAGAAAGAAGTCTAACAGAGATGTGGCTTGGTCCGGTTCAGCAGAATGTCAGCATATGAAGAAATATGTCCCAAAATGTACTATCTAGGGCAGAAGTTCCCAACCTTCATTTATGTCAAGTAGTTTTCTTTTCCTACACAGCTGAATTTTTAGAATGATTGAGATTGTGTGTGTCCGCGCGCACACACATCTGATTTCAGTATAGCATTAACTGATTGAGAAAATGTACCTGCATACATATTCAGGGACTCCTTTTGGTGACATCATGCATGAGCACTGTCCCTTACCCCACAGGTTGAGAACCCTGATCTTGTTTATCTGTCTTTGTCTAACCAAATATCTAACCAGTACATACGGACCTGGATATTCAAAAGAATTATTTTTTTAAAAAATTGCTGAGGATTTCCCTGGTGGTCCAGTGGGTAAGACTCCATGCTCCCAATGCAGGGGGCCTGGGGTTCGATCCCTCTTTGGGGAACTAGATCCCACATGGCATGCCGCAACTAAGAGTTTGCATGCCGCAACTAAGAGTCCGCATGCAGCAACTAAAAAAAGATCCCACATGCCACAACAAAGATCCCGCTTGCTGCAACTAAGACCTGGCACAGCTAAAATATAAATAAATGAATGAATGAATGAATTTTTTTTTAATTGCTGGGTTCACCTCCCCATTTTCTTAGTCACAGAGCATTTCTAAGTAATGAATTATTTGCATTAAGTAAATGAATTAGCCCAAAGTTCTCTGCACCATCATTTTCATAAAGCCATTTAAAGCAGACAAAGTAAAAGTGCATCCTCCTTTATTTGAACTGAATATGAGATCATGTAAATTCATAAAACATGAAATTTTCAAATGTTTTCCCTTTTCTGGTAAACTTGCTTGGCTTCCCTCTTATTAAAAAAAAAGTTTTATTTTTCTTTATTATGCAAATAGTGTGTTTTCAGCGTGTATATTATTAAATACAGATAAGCAAAAAGAATTAAAATCATCCATAATCTCTACCATGCCAAGATAATCGTTGTTACTACTTTGGTGCAGACCTTCCCAGACTTTTTTCCTAAGTGTATTGGTGGATGGTTTTTTTAAAATATTTATTTATTTATTTATTTATTTTTGGCTGTGCTGGGTCTTCATTTCTGTGCAAGGGCTTTCTCTAGTTGTGGCGAGCGGGGACCACTCTTCATCACGGTGCGCGGGCCTCTTCACTGTCGTGGCCTCTCGTTGCGGAGCACAGGCTCCAGACGCGCAAGCTCTGTAGTTGTGGCTCACGGGCCCAGTTGCTCTGCGGCATGTGGGATCTTCCCAGACCAGGGCTCGAACCCGTGTCCCCTGAATTGGCAGGCAGATTCTCAACCACTGCACCACCAGGGAAGCCCTGTGGATGTTTTTAACAAAAATGTAGCATGTCTTTTCATATGGTTATTTCAGTGCATTTAAAATTATTTGATTTTGTACATAAAGAGATATCTGGAGGAATGGTCACCAAAATGTTTCTACTGGTTCTTAGATGGTGAAATTTGGGATGATTTGTGTTATCTTCTTATCACTTGAGTATTTTTAGTGAGTTTGTGTCATTTTCTTGGAAACCATAGTTTTTCATTTAGCATTTTATTTACACAGAGCTGTGATCATGCAGCTAGAATCCATCCACTCACTCATCAAATATGTATCTGTTATGCATTAGATGCTATGTGTGAACACTGGGTTAGCACGAGGAAGCACGTGGGCCTGCCGTCCAAGAGCCCCGAGCCTAGTGGGAGATGTAGCCTGGGCACCAGCTGTCATCTGCGGAATTCTGTGGGGGCCTCAGAGCAGAACCTGAAAGCCTGGGGGGACCACTGGGCCAGGGAGGCAGGAGGGCGTCTGCGCAGGTCTGGAGGCATGTGAGCTGTTTGAGGAGGACAAGTTCTGTGTAGCTAGACATCGGCGTGTTGGCGAGAGAGGAAGCTGGGGAGACACAAAGTGACGAATGGAGGTGAGGACAGGCAGGGTGAGACACCTACCCCAGACCGCGGTGCTGGCTGGTTGATGGGGGCAGACACAGAGACAAGGGACACAAGCGTATTGGGGAGAAGCACGGGAGGGAGGCGAAGAAGCAGCGGCCATGATGCTGAGCTGCAGAGCATGGGCCGCCTGTGGAGGCCCTGCACCTCTGCCCTGGGGATCATCAGCTGAGGCCAACCTGACAGCTGAGACGGGCTCGTCTCCCAGCTGGACGGTGTACCCGAACATACTCCTCCCGCCGAGCAGCCAGCCCCTCTTGGGGGGTCTGGGCGGTGCCCCTCCATGTCAGTCACTCCACCACACGGGGTTCAGGGAGCTGCTGGCCAAGTGGGAGCAAATGTTCTTAAGTAGGGAAGTAACGTGAGTCAGATGTGTGGGCTGTGAGCTCGTGCATGTGCTCAGCACTCTGCCAGAATCTGTGAAGAGACTGATTTACATCGAGGAAAGTAAGTCATTGCCTACAAGGAATTTATTACCTAGTTACACAGATAATTAACATGCATGGAGCAACACTGAATAAATAAAAAGAAAAGTAAGCAATTGGTGGGCTGCCAAAGAAATCCCAAGTGAGATGCAGTTGAAAAGGACCTGAGCAAAGGCTGCTGTGGTCAAGACATCTTCATGGACAGGGAAGTTGGGCTTCGCTTGTGAAGACTGAGCCAGAACCAGCCCAAGACACGTGGGAGGCTGTTCCAAGTGGGCAAATGAGAGGAGACTGAGTTTGATATTTTTGTCCAACTGCGAGGTAATGGACCCAAACAGAGGGAACTAGTTTCAGAGTTTATTGTGTCAAGGTGATGGCTTTGAAGCCAAGTGGAAACTTTCTACCTAAGTCCATTGGCAGAGTTTTCACCCTTGCTCCTTGGAGGCCTCGCGGTGGCCCATCTGGGGAGGCGTGGGCCACTGGGAAGCTGGTGGCTCCCAGCCCTCACCCCTCCAGCCATAGGAACTCTGCTTTCCTTTATTCCAAGTGAGATTTTGTTGAAATAGAGGGAACTATTTGAAACCACTGCAGCAGTAAGCAGAGAACCCTGTAGATTTTTGAACAAAGGTATACCGGGGGCTGTCACCCTGCCTAGTATGAATTGGATCAAGAAGGCCATTGAGGATACCTTTGCAGTGGGAGTGGTTACCAAAAGGCAGTGGAAGAGGTGCCTTGCAAGAAGCAGGAAACACGAGCTACACTTGGGGAAGAGATGAGTGGGCCCTGTCTCTGAGGGTTCGAGCTCTGATGGAAGAGAATCCACGGGGACTCTTGGAGTGAGGACACATGCTACAGGGGAGAAGAAGATGGCAGTAATGAGGATGAGCTTGATTTTAGACATGTTAAATTTGAGCTGTGAAGACAGCAAGCAAGGGGTGAAGGCAGGTTGGGTCATCTTGTAAGATCCAGAAGCAGAGTCGCCGTTGCTGCAGTCAGGCTCCACACAGTGGGCAGTGCTGGAAGCTGTGGGTGAACCCAGATGTCGGAGGAGGTGAGAATAAATCCAATGGCAGACAGCGGTGATGAGGAGTTTGAGGAGGTGGCATGCATTTTCCAAGGAAGTCTCTGCTGGCTCTCTGCTGCATCTCCTTTGGAAGTGCTATCCACTTTATTTTGATCTCCATTTTGCATATGAGGTTAACCTGGGTGACTCAGAGCAGAGAGACAAGACACCAGAAGTTACCCAGACATGCACTGCTGGGACTAGAGTTCGTTTTTCTCATCTCCCAGTTCCATGATCTGTTCCTAAACTATAGCCTTTTGTGCTTTTCACATAAAAGTTAGTCCTTGATTAACACTGTGGGTTTAAATTTTAAAAGAACCACCTTGATTATTAATGAAATTGGGGGGAGGGGTAGGTGAAAGAAACTTGTGTAATGAAATGTGTCCTGGGCTTGACACTCTGTGCTGTGCCTTTCTTCGTGGCCCTGCATCGCTGACCCAGACAGCTTCCAGAGCGGGTTGGGTTTTGACGTCCTTAGGATCAATTACAGAAAGGAAAATGGAAACAAGTAGTTTCTGAAGTGACTTACTTCTTTCTTTATTTTTTTTTTTGAAGTGACTTAATTCTAAATGACATGAAAAGGGAGGGAAGCGGGACTCACTTCCACCTTTGTCATCCCAGGCTGCCGAATGCAGATGGGTCTTGCAATGATTGGTTGATTGATCACTTTGAATGGTTCCCAGGTCTGTCTGAAATCAGTCGGGCAGATGGCTGGGTCTGTGGTTTCATGATGAGCTTTAGTGAAAGACATCAGTAGAATTTTCAGGAGATCATAGTGGGAGTCTTAGTTTTGCATTTATCTGCCAGCGATTGTCACAAGATGAGGATTTAAAAAACACACCTAAATGCACACTGACCTCCACCTGACAAGGAGTGGCCTCTGTTCCCTCCGATGGCTCGGCCACAGTGCCGGCAGCAGGGCAGCTCCTCACTGCTGGGGACGCAGCGGCCTTTCCCAAGGGTCAAACCCCAAGGAGCCAGCTGGGGCTGTGTTGCTTCACCTGACTTAAGGGGCACTGCACACACCCATGATGCGCTTGGTCCAGGTTTGGAAATAGACCTCAGCAGACCCTCCTTCTTCCAAGAACACTGTCCTGTCACCACCAGCTGTCAGGGCGAGAGGCAGGTGAGTGGGCAGAGGAGTGGCATCCAATGCTGACTGCGTGCAGATGTGAAGACAAGGAGAGTGTCGCCACTGCCTCACTGCGGGGCTTTCCTCCTGATCGGCTCTCCTTGTATGTGTTCTGTGTAATTATGACGGCACGATATTTGTCCCACTTCTTTACTTAATGTTACAAAGCAGTCTTTTCCCCATATCATTAAAATATTCATAAACAACAGTTTAATAGCTTGTAGTTATTTCATTGTGGTTGTTCCATAATTAATCATTTCTCTATTATTGGTCACATAGGTAGTTTCTGACTTTTCACTGTTATAAATAAAACACTGCAAAACATACCTTGTTTCCACATTCTTCGTTTCTGGTTCAAGATTGATTCTTGGGAGCAGACTTAACTGAGGAAAGGATACAGATGTTTTCTGTCCTTCATGTGTCTGTCCTTTCCAGAAGGATTGTGCCAGCTGATACACCCAAAGGCGTCGTATGTGAGTGGCCACAAATGGAGCACCACTCAAAAGAGTGTCGCCCAGTTGTCTGTTGTGTTTTTTCTTCCTGTGCTCGAATTTCCCCACAGGGGGCGGGGAAGCAAGCCCAGCTCCCCTCACACGCCCCACTGGGAGGCCTGTGATGCTGCTGGCCCACCTCTCACATCCTCACCGCTGGCATTTTCAGTCCAGCGATGCTGCGCCCAGGACTACGTGTGAATTTAAGAGGTGGAATCTAGGCCTGACTAGGTCTGTTTTGATGTTGAACAGGTGAATGATTGTGTGGTGAAGAGCTGGGCCCACAGAGGTCTTCCCGTTGCCCTCAGCTTCTGGGAGGTGACCCGTGTCCTGCCTGACAGGAGTGTCTTGATTAGGGTGTGGGGCCCGTCCACTTGGAGGCTGAGAGCAAGGCTGTGGGGGGCTCCAGGGCCCCGGGGGCCTGCCTGGTCGGCAGAGCTCTGTGCCTGCTGTCACGGGGGTGCCAGAGGGGCCCACCCGCTGCTCCTGTGCAGATGGGGAAGGGAAGAAAGTGAAGTGGAAACTGAGTTTTAAGATGTGAGGTTAGACGTACGGGAGTCTCAAAGATCACAGCAAGGCAAGGAGGTCCTCCTGGCATGGCCAAGTCGCCCCCCAAGCCCCTTCTGACGCGTCGTCGTCCCCTCACCCCTTCTCTTCCCACCTCCTCCTGCCTCTGTCACCTGTTTCCATCTCCGTGACTGTTTTGTGTTTCCTAGGATTCCCGGGCGGCTGAACGACAGGAGGACCCCCCTGGGCGAGCTGAACTGGATCTTCACGGCCATCACGGACACCATTGCATGGAACGTGCTTCCTCGGGGTGAGGCTGCCCAGCTGTGGACTGGTGGGAAGGCTGCTGCCCCGGAGTCAGGAGACTCTGGCGCTGGGATGTGAGAGAAGTCAAATGGGAGGACTGAGTTCCCCTCAGTGAAGAAACCTGAGGATGTGGGCGGGAGAAGGCAGGGACCCCAAAGGTTCTGAGAGGATGAAGGGAATCGCGCATCAGGTCGAGAGCAGTGCTGCAGGGCTAGTTCAGAGTGGTATCTGCTCGGGTCCTTAGTGTTTTCGGGGCAGACTCAGGGCTCATCTGCCTTCAGAGTCACACACCATCCATATTTCTTAAAACCCAAATTACTACTATAGTATAAGACACGTTTATGTTTTTCTGTGACCAGTTGGTTGGGTTCTGCTGTTTGTTCACATTACGTGTGTCATGTAGGTGCTGCCAGTGGAGAATGTGCATGTCAGTTCCAACCTGCTTGTTGCAACTTCTGGTAGAAGGATAGTAAATTTGTATATTTGGCTGTAAATGCTGGACGTGAGTCAATGAAGTCACCTTTTTATCTGTTCTCTGCCCTCAGATCTCTTCCAAAAGCTCTTCAGACAGGACCTATTGGTGGCTAGTCTGTTTCGAAATTTTTTATTGGCGGAAAGGATCATGAGGTCATATAACTGCACCCCCGTCAGCAGCCCACGCCTGCCCCCCACGTACATGCACGCCATGTGGTAAGTGTCTCTCCCCAGACCAGCATCAGATTCTCTAAGGAGCATGGTTTTCCCGTTTCTGCGATAGTCCAAGTGTAAGGGAATTATTTGAACAAAATAGGAAGACGGGGCTCCAAACGTGGAGGCCTGAGTGGTGTACACGAGTTAACAAGGTCGACCCTCAGCTCTGCCTAAGTCCCCTGCAGAAGTGCAGGTGCCTCTAAGGGTCATCCAGGGCTGAGCGGGACCAGTGCCTACAGAGGCCCTGCAGTTCATAGCTCGGGGCGGAGAGGGCCTGCGGGTGAGTTTCTGACTCTGTAGGGATTTGTATTGAGGAAAGAAGCTGCCAGCTGAATTCATGAAGTGTATCCAAGATTGCTCCAGAGAATTAAAACTGTTGGGTTCGTGACCACTTAATTTGCATGCTTATTGCACACATATACACATGCTGTCACACACACACACGCACGAGTGTGATCTTTATGATACTTGTATGTTGATTATAAATTTCCTTCAAAACTGGATTACTGGGACTTCCCTGGTGGTCCAATGGTTAAGACTCTATGCTTCCAATGCAGGGGGCCTGGGTTCAATCCCTGGTCAGGGAACTAGATCCCGCATGCTGCAACTAAGAGCCCACATGCCGTAACTAAAGATCCCACATGCTGCAACGAAGATTCCAAACTAAGACCCGGCATGGCCAAATAGATAAATAAATATTAAAGAAAAAAAAACTGGATTACTGCTCTTTACACTACTGCTAGTAGTAAGTACAGTATGATAACAGCAGTAATAATGGAAATTGTTTTGAATCTAGACATTATATCTGAAGGTGTTTGGTTTCTTCCTGTTTCCTTGCTTTTGTGACACAAGCAGAATGTGAGGAAGTACTAAAATGGGGCGGTAACAAAGGAAAATGTGTCTTAGTCACATCCAGAGAGAAATCCTAATACAAAATACCTAAAAAGAGTAGTGATTTTTTTTTTTTTTTAATATGTGCATGACCACTTTCCCCCGACTCTGTAAACCCAGAGAACTAAGAAGGAGGTGGTAAACTCACCTGCTCTCGTCCACTCAAGGAAAATCAAGAGTTAACATTCTTATCTGTGAGATAAATCAAGATGCACTATGCTGGCCAAGCACCAGACGATAATCAGAAATCAAGTTAAAACATGCCTCATCCATACCCTTTGGAAGAGCTTATGGAATAAACTGGAGAAACAGAGAAATAGGAGTAGACCTCACGAAGAGTCTCTGTGCAGCAGTTTAGATCCTGTGTGAACAGACTGGCAGGACAGCAGACGCAGTTTCCTTCACTCCATGAAGATTAGAACTGGGGAGGTGGGGTTGAAAAGCCTCTCTAATGCTTAGGATAAATAATTAGAAAGAAAACCCACATTTCTGAAGAAGGAGATCCTAAAACAGCCTTATCCTTTAAGTAAAGTGATGCCTTAAATTCTATTTTTTCTGAACCAGGTTTTTATAAAACATTTATTATTAAAAAGGAAAGAAAAAAGAGCTGAACAGGGTCAGTGCTGCGACTAGTCATGGATGGAAAACTAGTTAAGCCACAGGAAATGGGCATCACACCAGCTGCCCAGTGTGAATGGCCTCCTGGGTGACTGGGGCCACTGGCCAAGCAGTTCCCCCCAGGAGGAAGAAATACAGGGTGGACGCGAGGCGCCAGCTTTTAGCGAGCTTTTAGTCCTTCCCTCCATCTGCCCACCCCACCAACAAGTCCGTGGGACAGTCTTCCTTCTTGTGCATGTTTCTCTGGATATAAAACTGCCTCCTCTAAGATGTGCTCAGCTGCAAAGAGTAAAAAACAACGTGTTGTCCCGGAGAAGAGAGTAAGGAGCACAGCCTGAGCAGAGAGCAGACAGAACAGACAGGGAAGATGACAGCAGGAGAAGGGGACCCAGGGAGGAAGCACGCAGAGATGGCTGGTGCGGAACAGTCACACCTGTCTCTCTTCATCATGCCATAGATCCTTCTCTAGTATTGGCCTCTTAGAACATTTCTGAATTCTGGGATTTGTATAAGTGCTGTTTAATATAAGGTCCAAAGTCTAACAGCAGTGTCTCATAATCCCTCCCGTCTCTGTTACTGATACCTTTCCATGCCCTACTCTAAAACTAGGAATATGGCCCTCTTGCCTGCAAGTTTAGCTCTCCATGAATCTCATAAAACAAATCCTCATTTGTATTTATTTGTTGTACAGAGAAACGTGAGCTAACACAGCAACCCACAGAGGCCCAGATGAACATGTGGAAAGCCTCCCGGGTATCCCGGGGCACATGGAATTGCTAGCAGTCATACATGCACCCTTGGGGTCTTTCTACTTCCCTGGTTCCAACCTCCCTGCGCATTCCAGGGCCCCTCTGCAGCTGATATGCACCCTGAAGACTTGAGTACAATCTAGTCCCTCAGCCTGCATGGTCCTCCATCCTGCAAAGCTCACTGTCTGTGGCCTGATACCCTCCCGCTCCCTTTTAGGCGAATCCTGGTTGTTGCACGTTGGGTTCTGTGGGAAGCGGACTCAGAGGTGGGGGTCAGCATTAGGATGCTGTGAGGGAGGGCTCTGGGGATCACAACCCTGGACAGGGAGGCGGCCTGACCCCTGACCCAGCCTGGACCAGCACATTCCCAGCCGGCATTGTTGGACCCTGACATCTCCCGCGTCACTCCAGCCCCTGCTGCCCTGTCCACCTTGCATCCACCCATTCCAGCTCAGGAGAGGGACTAAGCAGGTTGCTGAGGAAGAACCAAGGAACGGGACTGGTGAGACAGTCAGAGAGGCTTTGAAAAAGAATGCCGTTTGTCAGAATATTAGCTATAAAAGGGGAAACTGGGGAGAATCCCAGTACCTAACAGAATGGGGATGTAATTGAGATACATATATTTGAAAAAATGTAAGCCATCTTAAAACTTTGTGAAGATTATTTATTATTATACAAAATATATGTTAAATGACAAAAACAGAACACCAGACTGTATCAGCAGTATAATTACCTCTATATTATGCATGGGAAAAGGGCTGGATAAAATTATAACAAGATGCTAATGGTGCTAATACCAGGACAGGAGGATTGGAATGAGAATGCTCCCTTTTAAAAGTTGGTAGAGGGCTTCCCTGGTGGCGCAGTGGTTGAGAGTCCGCCTGCCGATGCAGGGGACACGGGTTCGCACCCTGGTCCAGGAAGATCCCACATGCCGCGGAGTGGCTGGGCCCGTGAGCCGTAGCCGCTGAGCCTGCGCGTCCGGAGCCTGTGCTCTGCAACGGGAGAGGCCACAGCAGTGAGAGGCCCGCGTACCGCAAAAAAATAAATAAATAAAAAAAGTTGGTAGATATTACTTTTGTAATTAAAAATCTACGTGTAGATGTTTTAAGCCTTTGAAACACTAAAAGCTATTTTTTAAAATTAAGTTATTCAGGTTGAAGTCTCCCTTGTCAAAAATGCAAAGCTGGAGACAGAAGAATCATTGTGTGCTTCTTTGCATGAAAAAAAATGTAACTAGTAGAATTCCCTGAGGTTTAGTACCTGCACTTGATCTCATTTGGTATTTTTTAAATGTTGTAGAAAGAGCTCATTAAAATCCTGAGTTGGAAATCATTCACATGCATTAGACTCGTCCCATATTTGTTACTGTACAGCAAATGTACAGCAAACCAAATGGGATTGTTACTGAAACAACAGTTGCAGGGATAATTTAATTTAACAAGTAGTTGCATACTCACTATGCACAGGGCATTGGGAGGCCTTGTAAAGAACATAAAAAGCCGTTCTAAAAAGGCATGAAATCATGCCTGAGTATTTATTGAGTATCAAGCACTGGCAACCCAGCCTGGGCACATTGTGCGTTTCCAGGTGGGCGTCACGCCCTTGCACACCCAATCCTCCTCGTGTCACTGCAGACACAGACTCAGGGTCGGACCATGTGGGGTCCTGGTATTGTGTCCAGCTGCCACATTTAACATGGCCCTCTGATTGGACCTTGCTACCGTGTTGTAGATCTAGGGAGGAGAAAACCACTCAGGGTGAGTGACAACGTTTATTTCTTTATGACATCATGCAGAATTGTCTCATGCCAAGTCAGAGACCAGAAATACTTGGTGTAAACACTGGGTCAGGCAGCTGTATAGGGCATGCAGCCACGTTGAGGGCCACTGACTTGGTTAAGATGGAAAGACTGCCACATGTTTTCCCTCCTCCTCTGGGGATAGTTAGAGGTAGTGGTTGGAATATCAGTTGGTAACACCAGATCCAATGGCTTTACAAATGGGGATTTGTTCCTCTTTCCTGTGTGGCTGAGTGGCTCACAGGAGGGACACGGATCTCTGCTTTTCCCCGCAGCCGTGTGTGGTGCCTGGTCTAGGGAGGCTGGGGATGTGGTCTCTGTCCTGGGTGGCAGGTGTCCTGCTCAAAGTCCTGGCCTTAGGGGAGGTGGGAGAGCGGAGGGAACAGGCAGTGGGCTCAGATGCAAAGGCAGGAGAATGTGAGGCCCGGAAACCTGGAAGGTCATGCTCGCCTGCACTCAGGTTTGCCAGCTGCCCCTGAGGTCTGAGGCGCCGCATGGGCTCCTTGCCAGTGAAGCGTTGCCGTGGGCTTTCAGCAGAGCTCCTTCGGGTGCTGAAACACTCAACAACAATGCCCATAGCTCTTTCTCCCTCCTCGTAAATAGACGAAAGTTTGTACGTCCCCAGGGAGTGCACGGCCAAGGTAGTCGGAAAGAGCATTTGGAATAAATAATTTGCCATCTAGTTACTATATTCCTTGGGTGGTGATGGAGAGGTTGAATTTTCAGCAGGGGGAGGAAGGGAACAAAGCCTAACAAAAATTGAGGTTAAAACACAAAGTCATACACATTCACACTTTGCTTCAGGCAGGGGTGCCAATGATGAAATGCTCAGCACCCGGCTTCTGTTTAATTTTTGATGCAAAGCCACCAGGGAGCCGTTTGCCTTCACTTTCAATTTCAGCAGGTCCTGAAACCTTGCATTTCTCCATGGTAATAACCTGTGCGTTCCTTCCCATCGAGCGAGCCTGGCTGGCTGACTGATCGGTGCAGATGGAGCCGGGCGCTCTTGGAAGGCTGTCCTCCCAGCCCACTCCTTGGGTGCCTGCCATCTTAGGCCCGTTTCCTGAAAACCCGAGCTCTTGCCTGGATGGCACGTTCTCCAGGCCGTGATTCATCGGCAGCCCACGGCTCAGAGCCCGGCTGGTCTGCGCCTCGGGGTGGGGAGGCCCGGGATCCTCCCTCCCTGGGGGCGCAGCCTGTGCGGCTGGTCACAGGGGCTGTGGGAAGTGTGAACGCGGACACCTCCCAAGTTCCATGCTCGCCTGGGTGCCATGGCTCAAGGTTTTACAGGACTTGCTTTCCCACTTTCCCTTAGTGAGAATCCCAAATTAAGACTCCAAGTTTGTTTTGATTTTACCCTAGAAAATGTAGCCACTTTTAACCAACTTGAGTAAATGCTCAGCAGAGGGTACCGTTGTGCTGCTGAAAAGGCTGCCATGTGATCTAGGGCTTGATGGGAACTCTGAGGTCCCCAACCTGACCCTTTCCTTTTGTAGAGAATCAATGACCACAGGCCCCAGAGGGAGGCCGGCTAGCCCGGTGCCAGCCTGCTGCTCTCTGCCGGCCTCAGCCTGGGGCTTGCCGCAGCCTCACTGCTGGCTGGCAGTCTGTTTGGCCACTCGGTGTCCAGTAGATCTTAGGTGTTCTCCCACGTCCTCTGCTTTCCTCCTGTCCTCCTCGGTGCCTTGAACGGAGTCCCTTGTCACCTCTCAATTAGACAGCTGTGCCCCTCCAGTCATGGCCCTGCCTTGGTCCCGGTGACAACAGGCGGATCCCTCCTCCGGGGCTTCCTTTCAAGCCAGCAGTCTCCTCTGAGCTGCTTTTCTGGCACAGAAGAGTGCGGCTGGTGGGGACTCAACCCCACTGAGTGATTGGACCCAGGTGGGGGGCCAGCCCTGGGGAGCCGGCAGGCCCAACGGGCCACACTCAGAAGATTTGCGCCCAGGCCCCGCTGCAGCTGCGTCAGGTTTTGTTTCACTCCTTGGAAAGGACTGAGGCCGCCCCAGTAGGTCTCGCTAGGGCAGCCTAGTTCCTCTGATACTCTGTCTAGGACACCCCAGTAGGGACGTCTTTAATGGGTTAGAATTCTTCTTGCCTCGTGATTTTGAGGAGATGGTTCTGAAAGAGGGCACAGAAGCCAGCTTTACAGAAGGTGCAGTTTCGGGGTGCCCACTGTGTAGCAGCTGTAGCAAGACCATCAGCTGCCCTGGACCCCCTCTGCCCACATCACCTCCCCCCAACTGGTACACACTTTATTCTAACTCTTAAAGTTAAAACTTTTTATTTGATTAAGTTCAAGGAATCTTTATAGAGCTTAATTGCAATAACTGACTTGACTTCTGCCTTAACAGAGAGTAAGTGTCTCCCTCAATGCTGCAGAATAACCATTTTGCCTGCAGTCTGGGCACTTACTGAGCATATGGGAGCTATTTATTGCCCGCACTTTGAGGAACTTTTGATTATCTCCTGATTGCCTCTTAATTAGATTGGTGCGGGAAGGGCGTGCTTGTGCAGAAGGGGCCAGTCTGGGAAAAAAGAAATATATTCCACATATTTGAAAAATGAAAACGAGTTCTCTACTCTTTTGTTCATCTTACATTTTTACTGTTTTTCTGCATGTTTTCATTTTTCATTCTTGTTTTGATCCTTTATTAAGACCCATGAATAGGTGCCTCTTGCACACAAACAGGCAGTTATTAGTCTAAATAAACGTAACATGGAATCCTTGAGTGTGTCAGGAAATTGCGCTGGGAAGAGATTGCAATACCAGAAACTAAACCCCTTGTTCTGACCATCACTTTCTTTCCACGAGGAGCACGTTTCTAAAAGAAAGGGGGGTCAGAGTTAGAAAATCGTTATATCCTTGGGAATCCGCACTTGAATCTGGGACCACAGAAAAAGTAAGAGGATCGTTTGTGTCCAGTTTAGAATCGGTGTTAAACGTTGCCAGGAAATAGTAGGCCTCTGTGTGTGTCCCTCCGTGTCAGCCACCCTCCGAGGCCTTCATGGGACCCTGTGTGGGAGACGCTATCTTTAGCCTGCCTCACAGGTGGTGAAACTGACCCTGGGAAGGTGACACCATGACCCAGTCGGCACCACCTTGTCTTGCACATCTTGTAAGCGTGCGGAGCTGGGTCCGGCGCCACAAGAAGTTGGAGAAGGTGGCCAGGACTACTCATCAAAGAGGCTGCTGCATCCCCAGCATACAGAGCACCACCTGTCTTGTCCCAAGTGGTTTGTGTTGGGCACAGGTGCCGACCACCCACAGAGGGGTGCAGGGGCCTGGCAGTGGGTGGGCCGAGGCGGACCCTTTCTCCCAGCCCCACCTGGCCCGTCTCTGGTGAAGCGCCTTGGCCTGACCATGGCTTTTCATGGCAGGTTTGTGTGTGATGCTGCCATGGTCCGGTCACCCAGTACCCCAGCTGCCATCAGCATGGGCAGGCTGCCGCGCTAGGTGGGCTCAAGTTGGGGGAAGAAACTGCATTAGAAAGTGGACAAGTCTCTTTATTTTTCCTGAGCTTTTTCTCCTTTCAATTTGAAGAGAAAAACTGTCATAAACAAAATGGCTTTAGCTAGCTGAGAGTTCCTCACCTCCTGTGCCCTTCACCAGCGGCTCTGCCCCGACTCAGCCACCCACAGGCTGCTCTGCTGTTGGGTCCCTCTGGGTGAGCCCGTCAGTAATGCTTTTTGGGTTCCTCTCTGCTCTCCCCAGGCAGGCCTGGGACCTGGCTGTCGACATTTGTCTCTCCCAGCTGCCGACCATCATCGAAGAAGGCACGGCATTTCGGGTGAGTCCTCCCAGGGCATCCTGCGTGGTCCACTGCGGCAGCTGCTTCTCTGGCCACCTGGTCTGCAGAGCCCCTGGTCGGGTGTCAGAGACAGCCCTCACCCACCTGGGAGAAGATGCATTATCCAGAAGCTTAAAAGATTGCACCAACCAGGGGTTAAAGTTAGATTATGAAATGGTCAGCTCTTAAAAACGTCATCTCTGCAGTGTTGCTGTCATAGGTCTGCTTTTCTTGACGTGCACTCCCTGATCCCAGGTTCTCAGCCTTTTTACCACGAACGGATGCTCTCGACTTGCGGCCCTGCTGCCCAGTGGCCAGGTGAAGCCTCTAAGGCTGAGGCTTGGCCCTGAGGGGATGTCTGGTCCCCATGTACTTTCCTAGGTGGTGGTCTGGTCATCCTCGAGTTAATGTCGTTTCACTTGTGGCTCCTGAGGCAGGCAAATCGACTCTCCCCCCACCCCGCCGGGGGTCGTTACATCAGCTCACCAAGAACCACCTGTTGCATCCCCTGCACATACAGCCCCTCCTGTTTTCATTCAAGATTTGTTCATTTGATGAGCGTTTGCTGTGCGTCAGACACCACGTCTGGGTGCACGTGGGTGAGACCCGGTCCCTTCCCTCAAGTAACCATTGAGAAAAGAGAAAAGCCACCCATCAAGTTAGAGCACAATTAGATCCCCCATCTGACCCTCCAAGGGACCGGGCAGGTGTTCAGGACTGGGGGAGTGGTGGGGGGAGCCGGGAGGAAGCAGGTGGCTCCAAGCTGTCCACTGAGGGGACGGGTTGGAGGGTGGGGCTTGGAGATCGGAGTCACTGGCCTTTTCTCCCCACACCGTCGTCTCTGGGCGCCATTGGAGAGACCACAATGGGCAGCTTAGCCCCCCGGTGCCTCAGTTTCCTTGTTTTAAAATGGGAACTATAGTTGTATCCAATTCAAGGAGCACGTGAGGACTGGAGGACAGAGCCTGGTACGTGGTACATGCTGGACACAAGGGTTCCTGGCCCTTGGTGTATTCACAAAGCCCTGACTGCAGCCAGAGGCACCCACGTCTCACTGCAGAGGTTTTTAACTTTCAGTGCACATCACATCAGTAAGATTGAAAGGGAAGCTTTCAACCTTACTGAGTCAGGGGCCTGGGTGCGTGTGTGTGTGTGTGTGTGTGTGTGTGTACACATATGTATTTCTGTGGGGGGTGTATGTGCATATATATTTGTGCGCCTGCGTATATCTATGGGGTATGAGTGTGTGTGTTCTCTGTGGGGTGTGTGTCCGTGTACATGTGTATACGTGCGTGTATGTCTGTGACGGAGGGGGAGGGTTGTATGCATGTGTGTTAACTCAGGTGATTTCGATTCCCCCCGAGACTGGGGTAACTGGGCTATGAGGCCCTCCCTCTCTATCTTATCTTTCCTCCTTCATTGCTTGAATTTTTTTCCCATTTTATTATGAACATTTTCAAACCTACAGCAAAGTTGGAAGAACTCTGCATCGAGCACCCGTGTGCCCACTGCTGGGTTCTCCACCAGCACTTGCGGTGCCTGCTCCAGCAGCTCGCCGCTCTCCACCCACCTTTCCTTTAACGCACTTACAAGGGAGTCGAAGCCAGCCTTGCGTCTTGAACCCTGAAGTGGGCGCCGGCAGGGCCTTCACTTGGCTCTCGCCTATATGTTCGGCATTGCCTGGGAGACCCTAAACCCTGAGGCAGGGACAAGTCTCCATGGGGAACAGTCCTGGCCTCCAGCTCCTCACACGCTCCACCTCCACAGGGACAGGGCCTGTCACCACAAACATGTGTTCGGGAACCTCGTTCAACTCATGCTTTTTTGTGCTGTGTGCCTGGTTTTCCTTTGTACCGTCAAGGGGTCAGAGCTGCACACCTCTCAGATAAAGCCCCACGGTTCTGTCCTCACCCCTCCCTCCAGTGCCAGGCCTCCTTTCAAGCGTCTTCAGCTTCATTTCTCATCTACTAGATTCAGGATTCTGCCTCTGGGAATAATCTCACCAAATTGTCACTGGGAGGGATACCTGGTGGAGGCCACACGCTAGCTGTTTTATTTAGTTTTCATTCTTTTGGAAGCATAACATACACATAGAAGATTGCAGGCATCGTAACGTGCAGCTTGGTGAATTTACAAGTTGAGCGCACTCGCGTAACCAGCACCCACTTGGAACATCAGCGGTCCCCCGATGCCCCTCCTGCTCTGGCCACCACCTCCGCCAGGGTGTGTGCTGCCCTGAGGGGTTGGTACTTGGGTAAATAGAATCCTTGTGTCTGGCTGCCTCCACTCAATGCCAAGTTTGCTCCATTCACTTGCAGCTCACTCCTATCACAGTGTGGAAACCCCAAAGGTCATGGTCTATCCCATGGACCTCACGAACTGTGCTGGCCACTGCCCAGCCGAGACGCTGGAGCCTGAGACAGAAGGAGAAATCAGTCATGCTGGACCTGTCTTTCTATGAAATTTTGATATTTTGTTCATTATAGATTTTTATATTAATTTTTATTTTCTTAAATATTGCATTAAGGTTTTTTTTATCTGAATTACTATGTTTTTTGGTGCCCCCTTAAATTTTGTGCTTGAGGCGAGTGGGTGGGTGTGGCCAGGTACCGCGAATTCCTCGTGCTCTGGTGTGTTAATGTCAGGTGTGCACACGCGGAGTGGGATTTCTGGTCACCAGGTGTGCATATTTTCAGTTTCAGTACAAACTGCCGGACAGTTTTCCAAAGTGGCTGTGAGTCAATTTCCAGTCCTTCCCACGATGTATGAGAGTTTTAGTTGTCCCATGTCCTCATCAATACTGGATGTTTTCCACCTTTTGTTTTTTCATTTTGGCTATTCTGGTTCATTATGTAAAGGTATTCATTGAGATTTATCTTGTATTTCCCCGATGGTTAATAGAGTTGAGCCCTGTTTCGTGTTTTTATTGGCTTTTTGAATATCCTCTTTTATAAATTGCCTGTTCAAGCCATGTGATCCTTCTTCTTTTGCGTTATGTTTCTTATCGATTTGTAGTGGTTCTATTTATATTCTGAATACAAATCCTTTGTCACACATTGTGAATATCTTCATTCTGCAGACTTGATTTTCACTTTTTTAATGTTTTTACTTGATGAACAAAAGTTTCTTGTTTTACCATATCCAGTTTACCAATGTTTTTTCTTTTATGGTTAGGGCTTTTGGTATCCGTTTAAGAAATCTTCACTTACTGTGAAACAGCCAACATAAGTGTGTTTGGACTGGGGATGGCAGGTGAGAAGAGTAGGAGTGTGTTGAGATGAACTAGCTCACCTCCCTCCCCACAGTGACCTCACAAGTCACGGTGGATTGGCCCCAGGGTCAGGCGTAGCTCTTTGTGCTCAGAGCTGGCCTTTCTGCTCTTAGTCCTTCACGCTTGGCGCCTGTTTTCAGACCCCCCAGCCCGTCTGACACATGGGCTAACCACAGGGTTGACCACCTGGCATCAGAATCGTCCCAGGAGGCCCAGGCCACATGGCCACATGACTCAGAGCCTCTGCCCACGATCTGTGAGCTCTCCTCCAGAACACTCATCCTGGGTTCTGCTTCTTCCCCCCCAAGAATCTACACGGTATTTCCAGGAGGTAATCATGAAGATTTGGCCCAAAACATCAACTCTGTGAATAATCTCAGGCACTCATGGGGCAACTCTTGAGCTGTTCTGTGAAGTGTTACTTAAAATGCTGAACCACACTTACGGTGGGGTGCTGATCTGATCTGTCATCTTCCCCGTGGCTTTAAGAAGCATGACAAACCTCACAGCATACTTCGATGGCCAAAGGCTTTTCCCTCTTTGTCAGCTTTAGGTGAAAAGATCAGGAATGTTTGTCATTCGGGACTGAGCGGCTTCTTCAGCAATGAGCAACGTGTTTGCATCCATAAGGCAAAACTAAGTGAAGGAAATGGGGGGAGGTGGAATTATCTGAGTTTCCCGACTTCCCCTCCCAGACTGAAGGTCCCCCTCACTCAGTACAGCTGGGGAGGGAGCATTTAACAAGATTATTGTTTTTAAACCAATTTGTGAATAACTCACACTTAAAAACAGGAAAATCACTTTGGGGGCTCCATCCCAATCCCCAAGTTGCCCTCCAAATTTGATTAACTTCACGTACACTGACTTTGCAAGAACACGCATTCCTAAGTGTGAAAGTCCTCTGCCGAATTCTCATGCAACACTGACTTCTTTACAAGGGCATGCACCATGGCTCTGACCACCAGGCCCCTCTGTGGAGGGTGCGGTGGGAACACACCTGGTCTGGCTCACAGCCCTGCTGGAGCCGTGCCCACGGTTTGAAGTCCTCTATGCGCACACTTCCACACGTGCAGGAACCTGGGGTTGCAGCCCGCATCCCTGCCTTCCCACCCACCCTTCCTTACACAAACACCTGCTTTCCCCCTGGGGAGACAGAGTGGGACAGAGAGGAGTGGGCTGGAGGCAGAGATTTGGAATTCTTTCTGTCTGGAGCTCAGGGACAGCAGAGCTGGGTATTAAGTGGAAATGCCTATGTAAGACAGGGAACCCAGCAGTCCTACTGCTTGGTCTCTCAGTTCCCGGACCTCCTTCTGACAGCCTGGGCCCCCTCCTACCTGAGCCGCTACTTCTGCAGTTTCCCTCGTCCTCGTCATCTCCACTAAAGGCATCCCCTCCGCAGTGCCTGCGCAAGGACAAGCCACCCTCCGCACCCCCACTGCCAAGCTGGGGAAGCCCACTGTGACCTGCTGCGGTCACGACCCTCCAGGTGCCTTAAACGCTGCCTGGCAGGCTGCCCGGACGCATCTCCTTCCTTCCCGTCGCCTCTCCGCTCGCTCTTCCCTCCATCCACAGCACCTCCTTTTCCCACCTCGCTGAGAGACAGGAGCGATAGAGGGATCCTCTGTAAGTCCTGCCACATTGGCCTTTGTCCTGCATCCTGGCCCAGCTGTGTTGCATCTCCTGCTCCCAGCAGTGCTACCCCCAACCTGTGCGCCAGGCGTCCACTCGCCAAGGCCCTAGCCCAGCACCTCCCTCCTTCATCAGCAGTTTCCCCCTCTTACAAATATGCCCTTATTCTCCCACCTTTAAAAAGAAATTCCTAGTCACGTGACCCCATCCGCTTTCCCGCCCCCACCTCCCCATGTCTCTCCTTCCCCTTTGCAGCCAGATTCCTGCAAAGAACTGTCTATTCTTGAGCCTCTGAATCATCTTTTCTTCTGTTTGAACCCAGTCCGGTTGTGCTTCTGCCCACTACCAGGGCCCTCCTGTTACATCCTTAATGGTCTCCAGGGCCCTCCTTGTCACCATCTGCTCTGGACCTTGGTCCTGCCTGACCCTGTACAGGTATGGAAGGTGCCGACCATGTCCTCCCCCTAAAACACTCCTCCCTGGCAACCTGGCCACCACCCACTCCTGATCCCCCTCTGCTGGCCTTACCCTTGTGTCTCCACCTCCTTGGCCTCTCGCTCTTGGGGGGCTCCAGGGCTCAGCCCAGGGTCCCCTCTGTTTCTCATTTAACTTTAAACTAGATCTGTCTCTCCAGCCCAGACCCATCTCCTGGACTACGGGCTCACGTGGGCCATCATCCCCCAGATGTCTCGGTCGGGTGTCCAGTAGGCACCTTAAACTCAGTGTGTCCAAGCTGAGTTCCCCACGTGCTCCTCCCAAACGTGCTCCTCTTTCAGTCTTCCTGCCTCAGGTCTTGGGACCCCGCTTCCGGGTGTTTAGGCCCAAGCCCCGGCATTAACCTTACTGCAACCCTCTCTTACCCACACCCAGTCTGTCCTTGCAGCCTCTGGCTCTGCCGTATGAAACGTCCTGGTCTGACCATGTCTCACCACCTCCTCTGGTATGGCCCAGCCCTGTGTCCCCTCGCCTGGATGGTGGTGGCCGAGTGGAGTCAGGGCCTCACAAAGACACACGGCTGAATCGATGGTGGGGGTGGCGTATAAAGGCAGAGCCGGATGAAGAAGGAGAGCCCCTGACTAACCCTCTGCTCGTCCCACAGCACAGCCCCTTCTTTGCTGAGCAGCTGACCGCCTTCCAGGTGTGGCTCACGATGGGCGTGGAGAACAGGAACCCACCTGAGCAGCTTCCCATTGTCTTACAGGTGAGTGTCTCCAGGTGAGCCAGATTGATGAAGGAGCTAGAAAACCCCGCAGCCGCCCAGGAGGGAACTAGTTTATTGGGGCTGAGTGTGCTGGTGTGTGACAGCCCTCCTGCTTTGGAGTTAATGCCTCCTTGTCTCCTGGGCTCGCCTGGTGAAGTCACTGAAACCTCTCCCCCCCCCCAGTTAAACACTGATCTGGGCTGTCGTCAGCTGCCCTCCCCTCTCCCCCCATTGCTGCTGCCAGCAAGCTCCGTTCCAGCACGGCTCTGGCATCAGTGCCCCTTCTCTTTGGAAGGACATGAGATGCAAATCAACTGCAGAGAAAATGGGAGAGCCTGAGCAAATTACACACGTAGGTCGTGGCACCGCTCCCGCCACCTGTGGGTTGCTCACTTCCAGGGGGCTGTGCCCCGCGGTAGCTGTGGGCTGTTGCACTCTCTGGCTGTGCCGTCAAGCGCAGTCACCCATGTGGCCTGTGTCAGTGTTCACGCGGCACCTGGTGCCCCACGAGTGGTTTGGGAGATCAGTTCTGTGGGTCTCACCCAGCTAAGTTTTGGGTAATGAGATGGCAAAATACCAAACTTCGTCACAGGCAGGAAGTTTAGGAAGTTTTCACAGAACTTTTGTTTCAGTTAATGTATATTTATGGGGCAGGTGTAGGGACCAGGTCATGACATAAGCAAAGCTGTTTTGCTCTGAGACAGTGTCAATTGAGATGTAAAACCACTGTCAGTGTAGACACCAAGGCCTAATAATTCACTTTAGGCCCTGGAAGAGATTGTGTGCAGTGGGGATGAGGCAGTTGGACTTGGGTGAGAACTGTGGACGGTTGTGGGAAGGGCCGTGCCCGCAGCAGGAGGGGCTGCATGTCCAGTTAGGAAGTGGGGTCTTAAATTCTGAGAGCTGGCTGGGAAGACCATCACCTTCCCCTCAGAAAGCTGATTAGGTTGCTTTGCCTCACCTGCCTGAGGACGAGGCCTTGCCTCCCCCCAGGAGGGCCCCACTTTCTCACCATGCTGCTGACCACGTCTCGCAGAAGTACCATTCATCTTCACTGGGCCCAACGCGCTCTCTGAGCGGCTCCCGCCGCCAAGGACAGTTTGAAAAATAGGTGAATGGCTGATCCCTGTCCCACCTGGAGCGTGGCGGGCCCCCTCCCTGCATGGTCTGCTCTCCTGCTCTGTGCTGACCGCATGGTGGGCTGGGAAGGTGCCTACGACAGAACTGCGGTCTCATCTGGCTCAGGACTGTGTGCCGGGACCCAGGCAGCAGAGCAGTGAGAGCAGTTTGTGCAGTTGTGGAAATGCCACCACACAGCCTTGTCCTCGTGGCTTGATAATTACGTGGGCACAGGGTGTTGGTCAGGATCCTTCCCTGGAGATATTTTGGTGCTTTTTCTGTCTTATGACTGCTTATTTTCTGACATTGTGAAAAGAATGCAGAAATTATTAGTATTCCTCATGTGTGTTTCTAGATTAGTTTGACTATCTTGAGTTTGCAAGGTGAGCAATAAACAAATTTTCAAAACAAAACAAAATGAAAAGCAACGATAACAACACAACAAAGAAAACTCGCCATTTGGCAGGAGCCCACGAGTTCTCATGCAGCGAGTGGAAGGCTGACGGGGCTATGGGACAGCAGTAACCGGTTGGTTGCTGTGCTCCCCAGCTGCTAGGGTCATCCGAATTTTCATGAGAGGAGACTGTAGCCAGCCTCCACTGACCTTCCTATTATTTCAATAATGTGATAGATAAAATTGGTCCTTTCCAAGCAGGGGCACAATGCCCAGCACTGAATCCTGCCTGGCAAACAATCCTGTTGTAAATGGCCTCCTATTGACTTTTTCTTTAATGTCCCATTTACAACCCACACGCCCTCAGGGAAAGAGAAGACCCAACTTCCTGATGCCAAAATGAGGGAATGACTCTGAAAGAAAAGAAAGGGGCATCTTCTGTGCGATCTTTCAGACGAACGAAACCATAGGTTCCTCATCATTCTGATGGGGGATCTGTCTGGGCTGTGTCCCACCTGGATCAGTGCAGGAACCTGTACTTAACAAGAAAACCCAACACAATGCAAAGGAGAGCTTGCTTCATTTGGGGTAGCCTGCGGTGTTGGCTTCTTTCTCATTAATTCAGTTATTTTACCAGAACCTGGGCCCCATTATCCATAAATTATCCCCAGTGCCTTGGCGAGTCAGGAAGTGTTGCTGAAGGGAAAAAGAATTTTAATACAGAGACGTCACAGCTTTTCCAATCCCTGCTACTTTTTCCACTGCCAGAGAGCGTTTTCTCCCTCCGAAAACTCAGAGGCATTAACTGAGGATCATTGGGGTAAAATGAACTGTCTCCTCGGGCTGATCTGCAGCCTCTCGTGTAGATGTAAGCGTGAACGTACGCTTTTCCTGACCAGTCCTGATGTCCTTTTTCACCTTTTAAAAATACAAATCAACAGAAAGGACGGGAAGGAAGATTCTTGAGCCCTGCCACACTGCAAGGCCTGGCCCCGTGGTCTCCTGGTCTGGTGGCCCTGCCTGGACTCAGCATTACTGTCTGCACTCCCTCAGTGGCCCATGTGCAAAGAAGCCCCAGGCAGAGAAGGAGGAATCAATGTTGTGGAAAAAGAGAGGGAAGAGAGAAATTTTACAGGATTCCATGTTAGTACCTTTATACAGATACTACAAGTCAGTGTGGGCATTTCATTAGGAAACCCTGTTTGCTTTCATGCCATCATTTTATTTACAAACAGAATTTTTGGTCTGAAAGTACAGGATTATTATTAGATGGCATCAGGATAATAACTGGGATGTTATTATTACACATGTTATACTCATCGGTGGCTCCAGAGTCTCTGATCATCAGATTCCTGGGTCCACCAGGCCAGGACTGGAGCTGGAGAATCTGGTTTTTAAGAAGCGGCTCTATCCAGCGGTCTCAGCGCAGAAGCCTGAGCGCGTTTTTGTGCACAAAGCAAATGAGAGGTTGTTGCGCTAGCAGCTCTGTTTTAGTTTGGGTATTTGTATCTCCATTATTAATCTTCAGTTTGGGTTGCCACAGACAGAAAGAAATCCCAGTAACTCATTTAGTTCACCAACGTTTATCTCTGTAATTTCCCCGGGGCCTGAGGCACACTGAAACAGGAATTTTTTTTTTTTTAAGTACAAATACAAACAAACAAAAGCCAGTCCTTTTTTAAAAAAGTAATTTTAATTTATGTTGGGCCTCAATATTTTTAAAATGTAAATCAACAGAAGGAATCACAGGAAGCAGTAACGTTTAGAAAAACCAGTACTTGACATTTTCCCTAGGACTTGTTATTGATGCTGTTTATTTTCCAGTGAAACATCAATACCCACAGCACAAAACCCTGCATTGCTGAGGGTCTCGAGTCTCTGAGACAAGTGGACTGTCTGTTGATGCTTTAATGTGTGTTTCGTCAACACGGACAACAGAGTCAGGAAAGATCGCATTGCAGTAGTGATTGTGATGGTTTCCCTTTTACTTTTGCCATCTGTAAATAACGTTGTAATGGAGACCTCTTACTGCTGGTCAGTGCACATGAGAAACAAACAATGCGAACTACGCGTGGTTAGGTTTCTTGGCCCAAGTTGCCATTTCTTCCACTGCAAAGTGCTCTGCTATTTACTTGAAAACACAGAGCTTTATTCACGTTGACAGTGTTTTAAATAACAAAGGGAATCAGTAAATAGAATCTTTACAAGTGTTAGATGTGTTTGATGTCTTTGATTTTTGAGGAATTACACCTGCTTTCACAAACCTAGTAAATGGAAGGTTCTGCTCGCCCTGGATCTCTAGAGACTTGAACCTCCAGCAGTTCCGTTTTCTTTAAAAACAAATAGGGAAAAACAAATACCGTATGCTAACACATATATATGGAATCTAAGGGAAAAAAAAAAAAGGTCAAGAAGAACCTAGGGGTAAGACGGGAATAAAGACACAGACCTACTAGAGAATGGACTTGAGGGGGAAAGGGAAGCTGTGACAAAGTGAGACAGTGGCATGGACATATATACACTACCAAACGTAAAATCGATAGCTAGTGGGAAGCAGCCGCATAGCACAGGGAGATCAGCTTGGTGGCTTGTGACCACCTAGAGGGGTGGGATAGGGAGGGTGGGAGGGAGGGAGACGCAAGAGGGAAGAGATATGGGAACCTATGTATCTGTATAACTGATTCACTTTGTTATAAAGCAGAAACTAACACACCATTGTAAAGCAATTATACCCCAATAAAGATGTTTAAAAAATAGGGAATTCCTTGGTGGTCCAGTGGTTAGGACTTGGCGCTTTCACTGCCAGGGCCCAGGTTTAATCCCTGGTGGTGGAACTAAGATCTCACAAGCCACACAGCACGGCAATAAATAAATAGTCAATCAAATCGCTTCTGAGAGATGGAGACATCCTGTAGCTGGATGCTGACACCGAGACTAACATTCATCACACCCCTCATACCAGACCGCGTTGTACCAGACAGGCTGCATCTCATTTGATTCTGAAAATAAGCCCAAGTCACATGTTATCTCTCCTCTTCTTGATGAGGAAACTGAAGTGTCCAGAGGTTGTGATTTAAGCCACACTGTGAGGAAGTGAGATAGTCACATCAGCTTGACTCCAAAGCCCATGCCTTTCAGCCATCTAACCTTGCCCTCCAGATCTGTCTTTCCGCTGCAGTGGCATGAGATAACCCATGAGTTAAACATGGGAAAGGGATCAGGGCCCGTTCAGATAGGCCCCTGTGAGCAGCCCCACATAACCTCTCCCAGCTTCTTGTTTGGAGAACCTCAACTTCTCCAAACATAAAATGAACCACTCGATCATCCGTCTCGAAATAGCGATGTGGAAACAGGCTCCAAACCAGTGGGAAATGACATTCCAGCAGCTGAACCCAGCCACCTCCGCTTCCCTGACCCCTGGGCTGTCCGCAGGCTGGGAACACACGCTCTCGCCTCCTCTGCAGCCATGGGCCGCGCGTCCACCTGGGGAAGCTCCCCAGCCTCCCCCCTCCACCCGGGAACCCCTCCTCAGGAGCCTCGTGCTGCCGGGACCCTCCCCACTTTCCACTCCCTCCAGCATCTCCTGCCACCTCCTCTGTCCCCCACCTGCTGACCCTCCCTGCTCCCCACCCTCCTCCCGCCAACCCGTATTCACCCCTCAGAGGGTAGCCTCTTGAACCACTGCTCTGGCTGCACCATTTCCTCACCCCTGTTCAGTCCCGACACCACGGTCCACATCCCTGCAGCCAGAGGGTCCTCTTCACGAGTCCCACTACTGATCCTCACCTCCCGGGAGCAGGTACACAGTTAAAACCTCCCCGCCTTCTCTCCCACCTCCCTCGCTGGTCTCTCTACCCAGCTTCTCCCTTGCAGACCACCCCAGGCTGGCTGGTCCGTCCATCTGTTCTTTCCTCTTGCCTCATTCCAAATCTTCTCTTTCAGCGGCTCCTTTCCCTGACCCCTATTCCCCCTCCTCCAGCAGGCTTTGTCGGTCATGCCCGCCAGCTGTCTTGGAGTCTGTTTCTCCCCATCGGTCATGGCCACGGTCAAGTCCACCCATCCCACCCCTCCATCCATCTTCCTGCCAGCCTATTGCCCTCAGCAAGCACATTGGATGGGTCCCTCTGCTGCTCTTCTTAGGAAAAGCTGAAGCCCTTAGCTTGGTCTGCAGGTCTGGCTGGTTCTGGAGCCTCCCCCATTAGACTGGCCACCTGCCCTTCCTTGGGGAAGGCCCACACTTTCCCAGCCCCTCTGCCTGGAACCTAGGAACCCCACATGTCACCCACTGGGAGGGAGAGCTTTCAGACCCCCAGAGTAGGGAGTGGCCCCCAGTTGTCTGTTCGATGGTTATTGCAGTGTGGCTGCGGAATGTCTGTGTCTGGGCCAGGTGGTGATGGGAGGGGCCCTGCTGTTCCCAGTTGCACCCAGCACCGCACCCGCACACAGTAAATGCTCTGTTCATGTGACCTCTGGGTAAACATCGTGAGGGAAAACTCAATATAAATGACTCCATTAAAGTTTAAAGCTTTGATATAACACAGGAAGAAAGAAAAAAATACGTGGCAGAGGTCGCTGTTTTTAATTTACAAAGAATCCTTTCATATCAAAAAGAAAAAGCCAGACATTTAAGTAGGAAAATAAGGACATGCATGGCCAGTTTACTAGAGAAATAGCCTATTAACCTATGAAAAAACATTTAACCTCACTTGTAATCAAAGAAATTCAGATTAAAAGAGCATTTTATTATTACCTATCATGTTGGGAAATAATAGTGTAACGTGGGCTAATATTTTGCTGGTAGCTTTTAATTTGATATTTAATAGAACTCTTGTGGGTGGGTCTTGTGTTATGAATTAGGAAATTAAGGTTCAGAGAAGTTATTTTCCCAAGGCCAAGTAGCCCGTGAGCACCAGAGCAAACATGTCCTGGTGCCCGGTATTCAGCCAAGGCTTGGTGGGCAAGTTGGTTCAGCTGGAGGGCAATCTGGTGATATAAGTGTGTATGCTCTGACCCTGTAATTTTACTTCTCAAGTTTATCCTAGGGGAAGGGGAAAAAAACGTAAATGTGCAGAGATCTACCTGGTAGAATTTTTATCACAGCATTGTTTACAATAGCAAAAATTTGATAATAATTTAAGTATCTAGCAATGGGGAGATTGTTTAAATGAATTATGCACATTTACAGAAAAGTTCAGTGCTGCCGTTGGCAGCCATAATGGTCAGACGTATCTAGCTATGTGGAGTGAGAGTGAGGGTGTATCATTTAGTCAGAAAGGAGATGAGAAACACAATAGTATCTTATCGAATTTAGAACAAACGGGACGTTGTACATAGAGAACAGTGTCTGGAAGTGGATAGACCAGTGTCATCAGTGGATATTTTCTTAAATGAGGTTATAAAGTGTCTGTTCTATTAGTTCCTACAGCGTACACATAGTTTACCTGTTCATGAAGAAATGGAGCATTCCCAGCCTGTGTAAAGCATGAGCCATAGAGAAAGGGGCACCTGCTGACCTGGGAGAACAGCCCCTGGGGATGCTCATCCTGGCTCCGTGTTGCGGGGCAAGGGGTGTTGCGGTGACACCGCCTCTTCTCCCTTCCAGGTGCTGCTGAGCCAAGTGCACCGGCTGAGAGCCCTGGACCTGCTGGGAAGATTTCTGGACCTGGGTCCCTGGGCGGTGAGCCTGGTGCGTGCTTCCTGTGTCCGCAGTGGGGGGCACGAGACTCCACGTCACCGTCTGACAAATCAAGGGACCTTGGCCATGCGGCCAAGGATGACTGTGGGGGTGGCCGTTAAGCCCGCAAGCTCCCGTGGACCTCGCTTTTTGCACCTTCATTGTCACATTGTTGGGCGGCCCTTTCCCATCCGCTGTTAGGCTTCACCTTTGCAGGACAGAAAGTGTCCTTTAGGGACACTCTAAGGAGGGGCTCACCCCTGCCAGGCCAGGAAGCTGGCAGCCTCTGGGCTGAGTCCCCGGCCACCCGCGGCGTGTGTTCTCCTAGGAGAAGCCTGCGAAGCCTCACTCGCCGTCCTTTCGCTGCGGTTTTAGGCACAACTCTGAAACGCTTTTCTGTCATTCTATTCACAGGAGAATGGAAACAGCCATTCAAAACACTGACAAAAATAGAGTCAAAAGTGATCCATTTTTTCAACACATAAATCACCAGGGAAAGAGATCAGGAGGGACCTAGAGATAAAAGGGGATTCAGGAGATCCACCACCAGGTGCAGGGTCTGGACCTTATAGGGCTCTATTTGCAAATGAAAGTTTGAAAGTTAAAATTTGAAAAATTAATAATCATGAAACAATTAGAAATTTTACATGAACTGAATATTTTATGTTATTAAAGAATAATTGTTGAGACTTCCCTGGCAGTCCAGTGGTTAAGACTCTTTGCTTCCAATGCAGGGGGCGCAGGTTCGATCCCTGGTTAGGGGACTAAGATCCCACATGCGGTGCAGCGCAGCCAAAAAAAAAACAATAATTGTAATTGTTCATTTTTTTAGGTGTGGTAGTGGTATGTGGTCATGTTTTCATAAAAGAGACCTTATTTTTTAGAGATAAACACTTAAGTGTTTACAGATGACACAATGTGATACCTAAGACGTGCTTCAGAACATTCAGGAAAGGACGGTGGGTAGGGCCAGCCAGGATGCCGCGCCCTTTCAGTTGATGGCGTTGAAGCCAAGTGATGGGCACATGGGAGTTCAGCATATTATTTTATCTCCATTGATGTATATTTAAGATTTTTTAATTGTATATTGTCAACCAAGAGTCATAATGGATAGTTCAACATGAAGGAGAAGAGGGAAAACCTAAAAATTAGGAAGAATGCACGAGCAGTCCTTGCTAGCCCTCTTATACTCCCAGGTGCCAGCAGGGAGGCCGTATGTAGCTCACCACAGGTAGACTCAGGTGGAGGCCTGGCATGTCTCTTAGCTGCGTGAGCTCATGCAGCCCAAGCAGGCAGGCCTGGGTCGCTTCCAGGAGAAGGACTGGAGGTGAGGGAGGCACGACCCTTCCCCATGCAGCTCCGTTAGTGCTGAGGACGCCATGCGCTCTGCTCCCTCCGGCGCGGGGCTGACGTGCTCTCTCTCGCAGGCCTTGTCTGTGGGTATTTTCCCCTACGTGTTGAAGCTGCTCCAGAGCTCAGCCAGGGAGCTGCGGCCTCTCCTTGTCTTCATCTGGGCCAAGATCCTCGCCGTGGACAGTGTGAGTAATGTCTGTCCCCTCCCACCACAGGAGAGCTGCTGATAGTAGGGCGGGGGGCCCGGCCCCACCGTCCATTCTCCCTCCTCCTGGCCTCACGCCCTCCATGGCCTCCCTCCCTCCCAGGAAAGGCTGTGCTTCCCCTGGGCCCAGTCCTGGTCTGTCACGCTGGCCCTCGGCTCACCTGTTGTCTCTTGTGCTCTGCCCCCTCCTCACCCACAACCACCCCTCCAGCCGGCGAATGACCCTGCCCGCTTCCTTCTTGACGCTCAGCCCTACCTCACCCCATCAGTCTCCTGTCTCCAGCCAGTGTTTTCCCTCCCCAACCCTGACCCTGGGAACAGTCCCGTGGAGGCCCAGGCTGTCACCTGTAAGGCTCAGGCCGCGGCACTAGCGGTCACTTCTCAGCCATGACAGCCCAGCCCATACCACGTCTCCAGCTCTGCTCCCAGTAGGCACCTCCCCACCCCTGTCCTCGTGCCTGTGGGTCTGCAGTCACATGGCCACTGCTCGAAGTCCTAGGCAAGGCCCTGTACTCAGAACTGTGCTGAAGGCCATAGGTGTCGCAGAGCTCAGCCGTCCCTGCCCACGACACTGTCTACTGGGGACAAAACCCTCTGCTATGAGGCCGAATCCGCACACATGCCTGGCATGAGGGTGACTCTTCAAAAAGTCGAGAAATCTTGTGGGCAGGGCTGCATTTGTGTGCCTCAGTGTAAAGGAGATTATAATGTTAACCCAGGTGGCAGGGGGCCACCGTGGCCTCTGCTGCAGGAATTCATGCCCAGAGGGAGGAGTGAGGGTGGCCAGAAGGTGGGGGCTGCTGGACAGGAAGGGCCAGGGTAGGGGACGCACAGCTAACAGGAGGGCCAGGCAGGTGTGGAGAACAAACGGTTCTCGAGTTTGAACCTGTGTGGGGAGTGGGCCGGCTGTGTCAGTGACAAAGGGGCGCCGAGCGGGGAGGCGTGGTGAGGGGAGTGCTCAGGGGACCACTGGTGATGGGGCCTCGTGGCCTGGGAGGTGGAGACTAGGGCCCTCGTCTACCCGATGACGATGGCAGGCAAGTCCTCGAGGGGAAATGTGACACGAAGGCCCAGCGCGCTGAGGGCTGAGCTTCGGGGTCTGCTCTTCGGGGGACAGAGAAGGGAGGGTAGAAGGAGGTTGTCAGAGAGGGGAAGGGTGGGAAGTCTGATAACAGGACATGAAGAAGGAGGCTCCGGAACAAGGGAGAGCACTGGGAGCGGGACAGAGACCCTCAAAGAGGCTGCTGCACTTGGCAGTCAGGCTTCAGAAGTATGTGGGGAGGGAGGCAGAAATGGGGGCTCTGGGGAGGAAGGACAGGGTGCGGCCTTCAGCTTGCTTGAGGGGTTTGTAAGTGGGGAGACGAGTTGGCATCAGTGGTTGGGTTTGCTTGCTTGTTTTGAAGGAATGGTGACTTAAATGGTCTCTAGTTGGGAGAAAAGAATCAGCAGAGAAACAGCCATACATCTAATTGGACTTTGACCCGCTCGCTGTGTACATGTGCGTGTGCACACATGTGTGTATCTGGGTGACACCCCGTGGCAGGGGCTCTTGTGTGAAGATTTTCTTAGATCTTGCATCAACTCCATGCTATAAGTGTGGTTTTGTAGATTATCTGCAGATAAGAAAATGCTCATTTAAGGAGCTGCCCAGGAGCCCATAGCAAACCTGTAACAATTTGCTGTGAGCTGAGTGGAGCCCTTTCCACCCACAGGAAAGGGGGATCAGCAGAGCCACAGAGAAGGAGGGCAGGAAGCAAGGGCATCACCATGCAAAGGGAGAGACCATTCTCTGCTCTGCAAGGGGTAAAAGGAGAGAGTGGGGGACCTCAGCTCAGAGTGTCAGCCCCTCCTTCCTGTCCAGGACCCCTGCGCCATTGAGATAGCCCTGCAGGCCACCCGCTACCTGGGGCTCTTTTCAGCTCACACCCCCCCAGGGCTTCCACTCCCTAGCACCGGTGGGCCTGGAGGTGACAAATGCGTCAGGCAGATCTGGCCACCTGGTCCTGTCCCTACCGCCTTCGTGCATCAGTCCTGCACGCTGCTGCCCGAACCCATTCACGTGACCCTCTTTGCTCCAGTGGTAATAACTGTGGTAATAACACTGCCTGCAGTATGGTTACAGAGATCAGAACTACGGTGTATAAAGCAGTTTTGGAAATTTTAGAGTGAAGGGAGTAGCGGTAAAACCTCATTTCTACCCAGCCCGTCTCTGCTACACTAAAGCCTTTTGTTGCTGATCGGAAAGCCTGGTCTTGTGGCTCAGGAAACTGTACCTTTTGGTCATTTCTACTTTGCCCTTTGTCAAATTTAATTGAAAAGCCAAGCTACATAAACAAGAGGGCTTTTCTGGGGAAGTTGTTTCAGAACCTTCCTTGCTTCTCTCCTACTTCAATACCTTTGTCATCTGTATCACATGTTTAGAAATTCACTGGCACTGCTCTTGGTACCTGGCCATTAAGGACCATGTGCAAAGGTTCTGGATGCATAAAATGGAGAGACTACCATGACGCAAAGCCCAATGAAGGGGAGGGACAGAAAAGATTTCCCCTAAGAGATGAGGGGTGGCAATCGGCCACCCAGGCCTGCTCCCCGGGGCCACCAGTGCTACAGTAGCAACACCTTCAGCCAACTGTGATTCTTGTACTCATCAGGATTTTTAGTAGCTTTTAGTACCTGGAAATAGAGAATGTCTTTATATTTAGTCTTTGGAGTGGCTATTTCTGCTTTAATTTTTTTTCTTTACATGAAGGTAGATGACCCTTCAGAACTGCACTTTGCTGCTGAATTCTCATGGAATTTGCAGTTAATCATCGTAATCTGGTTTGAAACTGCCTCTTGGTCACATTTGTCTCCAGGGGTCTGTTTATCTCTGGAGCCCAATATGGGAGAGCTCGTCGACAGCACAGATGCTGCAGTGCTCCTCCATTACACCTGCTCTAAGGCCATCTCAGGGCCTGCGTTCACTGTCTGCTCGATGCTGGAGGAATTACACATTTAATAACACTTGAGGAGCTGTTCCTGGGCCCAGCTGGAAATGTCTTAGCCTGCAATGTTCTTGTAAGTGCAGGCGCTGGGACCATCCTCTGAATTAGTTCCTTAACCAGCTTGTAGCACCTGTTTATTTAAGGGCAATCATCCCACTGAGAGACATTTTTTAGTATTTCCGATTGAGACAGCATCATTTACTTCATCCTTCCTTTTCATGATCACCCTGGCCTGAGTTTCCAAGAGATTAAAGTTCCGTGTGTTTCTGAGGAGTTGTTCCTCCCCTCCCCTCCTGGCATCTGGCCTCCGCGTACTCATATGGTATGTGCCTCCCGCAAAGCTCAGAGCTCCCAGAGTGAGTCCTTGATGTGGCCACCATGAGGGTCAGAAGGCATGTTGTTTGTGACAGGGACGCCCACCTTGGGATGAAGGAACCTGCACAGAGGCACAGACGAGGCGAGGCGTCCCAGCACTCGAACACACTCAGCTGTCCCTGGGCTGAGGAGCTTCCCACCCTCAGGGCACTTCCCCAAGAGTTAAGAAGGTGTGGGCCCCACTCAGGCTGTACTCCCAGCTAAGGGATGAGTCTTGGGCCCCCTCTTTATCCCACAAGCATATGTTGAGCACACACTATGTGTCATTATGTGAGGGGCTCCTAAAGGATTCAGAGAATTACCTGGGTTTTTTTTTTTGAGCTCAAACGTCCATTTATTTCAAAGCAGTAATAATTTAAAATTATAAAAACCTTCCCGCCGTCGAACACGTAGAGGGTGAGGTCGGATACAAACGGGAAGGGAGTCAGACGCCCCGCCCTGGGGAAGCCGGGCTCCCTCCGCAGCCGGGAGGGGCAGGTCCTCCAAGCCTCCACCGCGGCAGACCCGGTGGCACCGCAGTCCATGGGCGTGAGGGGTGCAGGGGGCCGCAGAGTCCGCAGTCCTGGCCCGCGGCCCAGTGCTCGCCCTGGGGGCCGGCCAGGATGCTCAGGAGCTGCTGGCTGGGTTCTCATTACCGGGCGAGCTGAAGGAGGAGGACAAGGAGGAGGAGAAGCTCACCACCGCCAGGCCCGGGGGTGGGGGGTGGTGGTCGGTGGCCATGTTCTGACCTGTGAGGCTTTTTTGGCAGATAGGGCAGCTGTCCAGCCAGGGCACGATGCAGCTGTCGTGGAAGAGGTGGTTTCAGGGCAGCTGCCGCACGCACTCGCCCAACCCGTAGTCGTCCTTGCACACGGGGCACTCCAGCCTGGAGCCTAAGTGCTCCTTGGTCACGGGGTCGGGGTGGGGAGGGCCTAGATTTTCTTTTTGTCTGCGGGCAGGGGGCCCCTGTTTTCAAACTGATTGAGGCACAGGAATTACCTCAGGCTTAGAGAAGGTAGGCTCAGTCTTGGAGGAAGCAAGGAGGGGAACTCCAGAAAGAGCTACAGGCTCAGAAGGATCATGTGCCATTTGACTGAAGGGGCAGTGTGCACTGTGGGGGCACTGATGTACAGAGAAGGCGTGCCTCGGGACAAGGAAATCTAATAACAGCACATTAGGAAAGCCCTTTCCTGTCGTCTCAGTGCCCTGATAATCTCCAAGAGATCTGGTCCCAGAGGATCTCTTTTTAAATCACCCATACACCATGTTACTCTACACTTACTGCTACCAAGCAAAAATTACCAGACATGTGAAGAAGGAGGAAAATATGATCCATAATGAGGAGAAAAAGAAAATGAGTCCACTGAAACTTATTCTGAACTCTCACAGATGTTAGAATTAGCAGACAAGGACATTAAAATGGTCATTAGAAGTCTGTTCCATATAAAAAAGCTCCACTGAGACATGGAAAATATTAAAAGGACCCAACTCAAACTTCTAGAAATGAAAACTATCATACGTGACATGAAAAGTATACTAGATGGGATTAACAACCGATTAAATGTTGCAGAAGAAAAATTAGTGAACTTAAAGACATAGTAATAAAAACTCCAAAATGAAGCACAGTGAGAAAAGAAACTTTTATAAAACTAAAGGAACATCTTTGAGTTGTGGGACAACTGCAAGTGACCGAATATATGGGTACTGGGGGCCCCTAACGGGGGATGGCAGAAAAAATATTTGAAGAAATAATGGCTAAGATATTTTCAGATTTGATGAAAACTATAAACCCGCAGATCCAGGAAGTTCAACAAACCCCAAACACAAGAAACATGAAGAAAACTACACCAGGGCACCTGATAATCAAATTGCTTAAAAAACAGCAAGTTAAAAAACTCAGACAATAAGAAAAGGAACAAAGAAGCAAAGATAAGGATGACAGCAGATCACTTGTCAGAAACAGTGACCAGAGGAAGACAGTGGGGCTGCATCTTTAAAGTCCTGGAAGAAAAACCATCAATGTAGAATTCTGTACCCAGTGAAAATATCTCTAAAAAATGGAGGCAAAATAAAGACTGTTTAAGACATATAAAACTGAAAGAATTCATCACTCATAGATCCACAGTATAAGCAATGTTAGAGAAAACCCTTTGGGCAAAGGAAAATAATACCTGGAGGAAACATGCATGTACACCATATGGTGAAAAGCACCAGGAAAGAATGCTCCACTGTTAAATGTATGGGGTTTATTTTCCTTGTTATTTAAATCTCTTTAAAAGATAATTGACTGTTTAAACAAAAAGTAATAACAGTGTACTGTGGAGTCTGTAGCATATGTAAAAGCAAAATGTATGCTAACAGTAACAAAAAGGTTGGGAAGAGAGAAATTGAGGAAATACTATTGTTAGTTTCTCTTCACTTTATTGAAGTGATATCATATCACCTGAAGGTGAACTGTGATAAAATGTAGTCTGTAAACCTTAAAGTTATCACTAAAAATTTTTTTTACTATAGCCAATTAGCTAACAAAGGAGATAACATGAAATCATAAGTATATACAAGCAACACAAAAGAAAGAAGAAAAGGAGGGAAAGGGAACAAAGAATAGATGAGATAAATACCACAAACATAAGGCAATAGGTTTAAGCATAACCATATCAATAATCACAATGTAGATAGTCTAAATACCCAATTAAAAAGCAGAGAGTGTCAGATTGGATTTAAAAGAAAAAAAGAACAAATTATATGAGCCTAAAAGAAATGCACTTTCAGTGTGAAGACACAAATAGATTAAAAGTAAAAACATATCATGCTACCACTAAGCAAAAGAAGGCAGCAATGCCCCCGTTAATATATCAAAGTAGGTTTCAGGGCAGAGAATATTACCAGAGACACAGAGGTGTTTCCTGACACTAAAGGAGTCTACCCATCGTGAGAATAGAACAGTCTAAATGTTTATTCACCTAATAACAGTATTTCAAAACACATAAAATGAGAACTGGTGGAACTGCAAGGGGAAATAGGTAATCCATAATTACACCTGGAGAATCCAGCACTCTCTTCTCAGTAAATGACAGAACGAGTAGACGGGGAACCAGGGAGGTTCTCTCAGACACTTGAACAACACCATCCACCTGCTGGACGAAACTCCACACAACTGTAAACTACATGTTCTTTCCAAATGCCAGGGACGTACACCAAGATGGACCTCATCCTGCGTCGTAGAACAAACCATGACACATTTAAAAGAACTGGAATCTTACACAGCATATTCTACAACCACAGTGGAATCAAATGCAAAATCAAAAGAGGTAATAGGGCAAAAAAAAAAATTTTTTTTTTAAAAAGAGGTAAGGGCTTCCCTGGTGGCACAGTGGTTGAGAGTCCGCCTGCCGATGCAGGGGATACGGGTTCGTGCCCCGGTCCGGGAAGATCCCACATGCCGCAGAGCGGCTGGGCCCGTGAGCCATGGCCACTGAGCCTGCACTCCGCAACAGGAGAAAAAAAAAAGAGGCCCGCGAACCGAAAAAAAAAAAAAAAAAAAGGTAATAGGAAAATCAACAACACTTGGAAACTAAACTGCATACTTTTAAATAAATGATTAAAATATTTTAATTATAAAAGTTTAATAAATATAAATATATTGTATAAAATAAAACAATATTAAAGTATAAATGTTATATAAATAAATGTATAAGCAGCATAAATATGTAAAATCATATTTATAATTATAAGTATGTATAAAATAAGTGGGACTGCATCAAACTAAAATCTTCTGCATAACAAACAGTCAACAAAATGAAAAAACAACCTTCAGAATGGAAGAAAATATTTACAAACATCTATCTGATATGGGGTTAATATCCAAAATATACTACTATAAGGAACTCTTGCAATTCAAAAAGAAAAAACCTGATTAAAAAATGGTCAAAGGACCTGAATAGACATTTTTCCAAAGAAGACATACAGCTGGCCAAAGGGCACATGAAAAAGTGCTCAACATCACTAATCATCAGGGAAATGAAAATCAAAACCACAATGAGGTATCACCTCATACCTGTCAGAATGACTGTTGTCAAAAAGACAAGAGATAACAAGTTCTGGCAAGGGTGTGGAGAAAATAAGGGTGTGGAACGCTTGTGCACTTTTGGTATGAATGTAAATTGGTGCTGCCACTATGGAAAATAACATGGAAGTTCTCAAAAATTTAAAAATGGAACTACCATACAATCCAGCAATCTCACTAATGGGTGTATATCCAAAGGAAATGAAGTCGGTAGTATCTCAAAGAGATACCTGCACACCCAAGTTAGTTGTAGCATTATTCACAATAGCCAAGATGTGGAAACAACCTAAGTGTCCATCATCAGATGAATGAATAAAGAAAATGTCACACACAAACACACACACAGTGGAATATTATTTAGCCATAAAAAGGAGGGGGAGATCCTGCCATTCATGACAACATGGTTGAACCTGGAGGACATTGTGCTAAGTGAAATAAGCCAGACAAGAGAAAGACAAATGTATGATCTCATTCATTTGTGGAATCTTAAAAAAGTCAACTCGTAGAAACAGAGTAGAATGGTTTTTGTCAGGGGCTGGGGAGTGGGGGAAATGAGAAGATATTGGTCAAAGAGGACAAACTTCCAGCTATAAGATAAATAAGTTCTGGGGATCTAATGTACAGCATGGTGACTAGTTAACAATACTGTATTGTATACTTGAAAGTTGGTAAGAGAGTAGATTTTAAGTGCTCTTCTCACTCTAAGAAAAAAGAAGGTAACTATGTGAGGTGATGGATGTATTAACTCTATTGTGATAATCATTTCACAATACATACTTTAACCATGACATTTTACACCTTAAATATATACATTTTTGTTAATTATACCTCAGTAAATCTGGGAGAATATTTATGTATATTTTATAACGTAATTGATATTTATATACTTTAGTATAATTTGTATATAATTATAAATATTTATAATCATATAAACATTTATATTAATACGTAAAATAATGAAATAAAACTTTTTAAAATAATTTTTTTCAAAAAGGAGGTCTCAAGGGAAGTAAAAAGTACCTTAAACTGAATAAAAATGAATATACAACATATCAAAACCTGTGGGACACAGCTGAGCAGTGCTGAGAGGGAAACTTCTAGAACTAAATGCATACAATAGAAAAGAAGAAAGACAACATTTAGGCAAAAACACAAGGTACAAAGTGATACATAGCCAGGAAAAATATGGGTTATCTTCACTAATCATATTAATTACATAAAGATCAAATATCTACCTTTCTTGGTCCTGTGCAGATATGACTTTAGACAGATCTAATCTTTCTTCTGATATTTTTCACATACTCTTTTATGCAGACACAGGGAATAATACACAATTCTGTGTCATAAAAATTATTCCAGAATCTTTCAAGGGAAGAACTTCTCGTGAACATAATTTTTTAAATGATAAATATGGAAGATTATAATTACTTATAGTCCTGTAAAGGTAATAAAGAAAGGTTTCAGGGACTTCCCTGGTTGCATAGTTGTTAAGACTCCACACTCCCAATGCAGGGGGCCTGGGTTCGATCCCCGGTCAGGGAACTAGTTCCTGCAAGCATGCTGCAACTAAGGAGCCCATGTGCCACAACTAAGGAGCCTGCCTGCCGCAACTAAGACCCGGTGCAACCAAATAAATAAATAAATGTTAATTCCCCTATTAAAAAAGAAGAAGAAGAAAGGTTTCAAATCACTGACTTCAGCTTCAACCTGAAGATGTTAGTAAAAGAAAAGCAGATTAAACCCAAAGTAGGTAGGAGAAAGGAAATAATAAAGATCACAGTGGAGATCAATGCAAAAGAGAACAGAAAAGCAGTAGAGAAAATCCACTCAACCAAAGGCTGGTTCTTTGAGCAGATCAATAACTGCTCAGACTGATAAGGAAACAGAAGACACAAAACCCCAAATCAGGAATGAGAGAAGTGGCATCACTGAAGGTTCTGGAGACACTGAAGGGATAGTGAGGGAATTTATAGACAACTTGATGCCCAAGCTTTTGATAACTTTGATGAAATTAATTCTTTGAATGACACAAGCTGCTCACTTAAGAAGATATATAATCTGAATAGCACTGTATCAATTTTTAAAATTGTATTTGTGGTTAAAAACTTTCCTGCAAAGAAAGCTCCAGGTCCAGATGGCTTCACTGGTGAATTCTGCCCAAATGTTAATGAAGAAATATACGAATGGGAAACAAGCATCTTCCCATATCATCCTATGATACTTGCTTTGCGCTGATACCAAAAACCAGACAAGAAAACTACAGACCAGTGTCCTTGGTGAAGATAGATGCAAAAATTGTAAACCAAAATTTAGCAAATCAAATTCAACAATATATAAAAAGGATAGTACATCATGACCTTGAAGGACTTATTTCAGGAATGTAAAGTTTTTAAAGATTGAAAAACCAATGTAATTTATCATATTAGCAGAAGAAAACCCATATTATTATCTCAATAGACAGAAAGAAAGCATTTGACAAAAACTAAAATCTATTCCTGATTTTAAAAAAAACACCTCTCAGAAAACCAATAAGGGAACTTCATCAGCATGAAGAATAGCATCTACAAAAAATGCTACAGCCAACATCACACCTAGTGGTAAAAGTCTGAACACTAAGATCAGGAGCAAAACCAGGGCATCTGCCCTCATCACTTCTCTTCCAATTTTTGCTGGAAGTTCTAGGTAGTTCAATGAGGCAAGAAAAAAAACATCCAGTTTGGAGAGAAAGATGTATAACTGTCTTTATTTTCAAACAGCACAATTCTCTGTGTAGAAAATCTGACTGAATCTACAAACAAACAAATACTAGAACTAATAAGTGACCTTAGTAACATTGCAAATTATAAGATCAATACCCCAAAATGAGTCTTATTTATATACACTATTAACCAATTTATACAAACTGTTAAGAACATTTACAATGGTATCAAAAATATGAAATACTTAGGGATAAATTCTGGCAAAGATATGCAAGACATACACTGAAAACTACAAACTATTGGTAAGAGAAATTAGAGAAAATCTAATAAATGGAGAGATATTCAGTTATCATGGGTCCTGATCTTAAAATCCATATGGAAAAGCAAAGGGCCTAGAATAGCCAAAACAACTTAAAAAAAAAATTTAAAGGACAACTACTACCTGATTTCAAGGCTTATCATAAATCTACAGCAATTAAGACTGTAGAAGTGGCATCAAAATGTGCAAAATATCAATGGAACAGAATAGAAAGTCAAGAAATAGACTCACACATATACGGACGACTAATTTTTGAAGTTACAAAGACAGTTCAACTCAGTGGAGTTAGAGATAGTCTTTTCAACATGTGGTGCTGGGGCCATTGGACATCCATCTGCAAAAGTGAACCACAATCTACACCATGTACCATGACAAAAATTAATTCAAGATGGGAAAATATTTGTGAATCATTAATTTGATTAAAAACTTGAAATGAGAATATGTAAAGCACTCTCAAAATTCTATATGAAAAGAAACACGCAAACCAAAAAAATGGGCAAAAGCTTTGAACATACACTTCATTAAAGAAGTATGATGGCAGATAAGCACATGAAAAGGTGCTGAACGTCATTCATCACCAGAGAAATACAAAGTTAAAACCGCAGTCAGATACCACCACATACCTATCAGAATGTCTGAAATGAAAAAGACTGATAGTATCAAGTGTGGGCTGGGATTTGGAGGAACTGAAACTCTCATAAATTGTGTTCGGAATGCAAATGGCACAACCACCCTGGGAGGTTTCTTCACAGTTTTTTATAAAGATTAACATACATACTCAACCATCGAATCCAGTCATCTTACTCATAGATAGTCACCCAAGAGAAATGAAAGCATATGTCCAGACAAAAACTTCTACATGAATGTTTATAGCAGATTTATTTGTAACAGCCAAAAACTGGACATAGCCTGAATGTCCATCAACAGGTGGATGAATAAGCAAATGGTGATTTACCCATACAATGGAATACTACTCAGCAATAAAAAAGGGTAAACTAATCCCCAAATAATTATGCTGTGTAAAAGGATACATGTTGTATTATTCCATTTAAACAAAATTCTAGAAAATGCAAACTATAGCCACAGAAAGCAGATTAGTGGAATAGGAGGAAGGATTCCAAAGGGCATAAGGAAACTTTTCAGGAGATAGCTTAATTACCTTGCTTGTAGGCATGGCTTCACAGGTGTAAACATACATCCAATATTGTCAAATTATATAGTTTAAATATGTGCAGGTTTTTGTATATCACTTATACCTGAATAGAGCTGTTAAAAAATTCAAATTGTAGAATAGTCCACAAAAAAACTGTAATTGTCCTATCTAGATTTTCAATTCAAGAAAGACCAAAAAATGTGGGGAAAATTGTTCCAGATTAAGACTAATGTTGCATGACAACTAAGGGCAGGTTCTGACTGGATCCTGGATCAAAAACCAAAGGCTATAAAGGACATTATTTGAACAATTGGGAGAAATTTGAATAAGGACTGAATATCAGATAATAATATTGTATCAATGTTAAATTTCTTGAGTGTGATCATGGTTTTGTGGTTATGTAAGATAATGTCCTTTTTCTTAAGAAAATTTCCAGGCAAAATGTCATGCTATCTGCAGCTTTCAAAAAGTGCAGAAAAATACAGGGGAAAGGAAAGGGAGAAGCAAATGCAGCAGAATATTTTTTATTAACTGTCCTTCAGGTTGTGTGATGGAATCAGCCATCAAAAGCAACATTACACGTAGATGAGAGAGTCCAGAGAATGTGGCAAAATCTACCCTACTCTGGGAGGATGGCGGTGGTTGTCTTTTAATAAATACCTTAAGTTGTTTGTTATCATTTGTTTCTCTGCTAATTAACAAGATTAAGAGAGGGGAGGCACTTCCCTGGTGGCTCAGTTGTTAAGAATCCACCTGCCAATGCTGAGCCTGCACTCTAGAGCCCACGAGCCACAACTACTGAGCCTGCATGCCGCAACTACTGAAACCCGCGCCCTAGAGCCCGTGCTCCACAACGAGGGAAGCCACCACAGTGAGAAGCCCACGCACTGCAATGAAGAGTAGCTCCCCCTCGCCGCAACCAGAGAAAGCCCGCGAGCAGCAACGAAGACCCAACGCAGACAAAAATAAAATAAATAAATACATTTATAAAAAAAAGAGAGGGGAGACGGTTAGAGATTTCTATAAGCTAGGTTCCAGTTAATAGAGGTTTTTTCATAGACACAGCTAATATGTAATTCAGGCAGACCTTCCCTAGTTACAGCTGATAAAGTTTTATTTATAGTGCCACCAGGGGATTCCAAGGGCACAGTGTCACTGAATTTGGAAAAACATTGTGTGTCAGTATAGAGGAGGTACATCCAGATGTGGGGACACAAAGAGCTTCACTGTGTGTGCCAGCTATCCCAGTCCCAAGAAGGAACACATTGTGTGAGTGAAAAGCAGATCAGAGATTAGTGGAGTTTAATTTCTGTAGACCCCCCCCCGTCCTCCCCACATCTGTGCTACTTCTCCTTCTCAGTCTCAAAACTTCTGCTGTTTTCTCTGCATAGTGATTTTATCCCAGCTCACTGACTCTGACGTTCACAGCCTCTCTTCCTGCACCTGTATCCCCCCTTTCCCCCCCACCCCGCTGCCAGCTCACAGTTGAAAAAGTGAGCAGGGTTAACTTCCTCTCCCATCCAAATATGATTCACATCACCCAAATTGGAGTGTGATCAGGTGGGCCAGAGGATCTGCCATCCAGAACCTGCTTTCTTTTTTTTTTAATTAATTAGTTTATTTATTTATTTTGGGCTGTGTTGGGTCTTTGTTGCTGCACGTGGGCTTTCTCTAGTTGCGGCGAGCGGGGGTTACTTTCGTTGTGGTGCGCAGGCTTCTCATCGCGGTGTCTTCTCGTTGCAGAGCACGGGCTCTAGGCATGTGAGCTTCAGTAGTTGTGGCACATGGGCTCAGTAGTTGTGGCTCGCGGGCTCTAGAGCACAGGCTCAATAGTTGCAGCGCACAGGCTTAGTTGCTCCACGGCACGTGGGATCTTCCCAGACCAGGGCTGGAACCCATGTACCCTGCATTGGCAAGCGGATTCTTAACCACTGCGCCACCAGGGAAGCCCCTGGAACCTGCTTTCTTAATGGTCCAATCACGGAAGGCAGGGCAGCCCATGGGGCTGGTCCTATGACAACCCGGGGCAAACGTACCTCCTGTGCTGGGAGTTTGTGTCCTGAATGCCTTGTTCTAAACAGTTTTCATTTTAATAAGATATTTTTTTAATCACAATTTTATATTTACAGAAAACGTAAGACAATAGTAAATAGAGTTCCCGTATGTCCCACACCCAGTTTCCCCTGTTGTCAATACCTTACATTAACATGGTACAGCTTGGTAAGAAAGTGGCGGCCTCCTATAGGGCCCATGCCAATGAGCAGTTGCCAGAGCTGCCACTGCCAGTATCCCTGTCTCCATAGTGAGCCATAGCTGCCCCCTGCCTCCCAGGGGACCCTCCAACACTAGCAGGAAGGAAGGAAGGGATCACCTACGATCCCCTACCATGGATTCTCTGGGACAACAAAAATGTCCCTTATTTGTAAAGACGCCTTGGAATTTCCAGGAGAAGATGGAAAGCATGGATCAGAGAAGGATGAGCAACTCTCCCAATTCACTCTGCTGACTGGTGATCAGATCTGGGTAAGAATTCCCATCTTCATTCAAAACTCAGAGCCCTTCTATATACCATACCACAGCGGGGCATATGCAGTCCATTCATCGATGAAATTCCCATTTTTTGATTATTCACCTTTGATTATTCCACTGTAACTTCCTTTCTAATGACTAACAGTTTAAAAGGAGTACCAAAAGTCTACTTTTCACTGAAATTCTGTATTTTTAGATAAGCCCGAGGACTTGGGATTCAGTGTGAAAAAGAAATAAAAGAAGCTGTTCCATTAAAAAAACAACAACAGGGCTTCCCTGGTGGCGCAGTGGTTGAGAGTCCACCTGCCGATGCAGGGGACACGGGTTCGTGCCCCGGTCCGGGAAGATCCCACATGCCGCAGAGCGGCTGGGCCGTGAGCCATGGCCGCTGAGCCTGCACGTCCAGAGCCTGTGCTCCACAACGGGAGAGGCCACAACAGTGAGAGGCCCACGGACCGCAAAAACAAAAACAACAACAACAACAGCAAAACATGGTACATTTTTTACAACTAAGGAGTCGATGTTGATACATTGTCATTAACTAAAGTCTACACTATTCAGCTTTCCTCAGTTTTAACCTCATGCCCTGCTGTTGCTCCAGGACCTCTCTCGGACCCCACATGGCAGTCATCACATCTCCTCTGCCTGCTCTTGACCGGACGGTCTCTCAGACTTTCCTGATTTGAATGACCCCGACGGTTTAGAGGAGGCCTGGGCAGGGATGTGCAGACTGTCCCTCTGCTGGTTTGTCTGATGTTTTTCTCGTTGTTAGTCTGGGCTTGTGGGTTTGGGGGAGGGAGACCACAGAGGGAAAGTGCCCTTCTCATCACATCCCATCAGGCATCAGGGTCCATACTCTCAACATGACTCCTCACTGTGGCTGGGCTCTTGGTCACCTGGTTGAGGTGTCCCTTGGTCACCTGGCTGAGGTGTGTCTGTCAGGTGACACTGCTGGGAAGTTCCTCTTTCTCCCCTTTCCATCCTGTTCTCTTTGGGGTGCCATCACTGTGATGCGCTGAGTTTTTTGTTTTGTTTTTTTTTTGCATGACCTGCTTTATGTCTGTTGTTGACCACTGTTCCTTTATTCACCTTCATGATCTGTTTAAAAACTGAATCTCATTTTTTAATAAATTTATTTATTTGTTTTTATTTATTTTTGGCTGCATTGGGTCTTCGTTGCTGTGCGTGGGCTTTCTCTCTTTTCAGCAAGCAGGGGCTACTCTTCCTTGTGGTGTTCAGGCTTCTCATGGTGGTGGCTTCTCTCGTTGCGGAGCACGGGCTCTAGGCGCACAGGCTTCAGTAGTTGTGGCACATGAGCTCAGTAGTTGTGGCTCGCAGGCTCTAGGGCGCAGGCTCAATAGTTTTGGCACACGGGTTTAGTTGCTCCATGGCATGTGGGATCTTCCCAGACCAGGGCTGGAACCCGCATCCCTAGCATTGGCACGCAGATTCTTAACCACTGCGCCACCAGAGAAGTCCCATGAATCTCATTCTTTTAATTTCTTTTATTTATTATTCATTGAGTCTGATTTTATAAGGCTTAGTATTGGAATTGTTTTGTTTTGCATTTCTGGGACTTTCTAATATTCCTTCTCTCAGTTTGCCCCCTATTGAGCCAACTGTCCAGCTGTCCCATCTTGCAACTACCTGCAAATGGACAAAGGGACTGATTCGCTATCACCACGAACTGTCTTGTCAGTCACACAGTGTTGAGTGGCAGCCAGGCCTGGCTTCCTGTGAAACTCCCACCCAAAGTCTGCCTTGCTGTGGGCACTTCCCACCTCCTCATTTTAATGTAAATAACTTAATTGCATTGATGGTCCATTTAATTTCTAAACTATAGGTTTTAGAACACAAAACAAAATCACAGCGTTGGAGAACACAGTTTGCAGAGACCCATGTTTACCCAGAAGCTGTAGTCAGCAAGGCTGTGCTGTGTGAGTGATTCCGGGTGTTGTTTTTATTTTTTGGTAAAATAGAACTGTTGTGCAGAATGGCCTCTTCTTAGCCGTCATTCTGGTTAAATGAGGTGGCTGCTTTTCAGAAGTGCTGGGAGTGGGTTTTACTCTGGAGAGAGGTTCAGATCCACCCTCCTGGGGTCCCTGGAAAACTGTGGGCTAGCAAAGCAGAGACCTCACCCCTGCCACGTCCAGACAGGTCTGCCTGTCCCAACACTGGTTTAGCCTCCAGGACCACCCACCTGGGAGGAGGCCAGGCCCTGCTAGACGTGCACATTGATGATGATGACAGGCCAGGTTGCGGCTGGGTATGTATGTGTCTGTCTGGCTGGCTGGCAGGAGGGATGGAGGGAGGCAGTTGTTCAAATGCCTGTACTTGCCAAGAGTGAAGTGAAAAGCTGAAGGAGGATGCAGGAGGCTTTCACTTGCCCTCCTCACACAGGCCACTCGGCCCCACACAGGCAGATTGGACTGGGTGCTGCCAGGGAGGTGACAGATCACACTTTCGCAGGATGAATGGGTGCGGTGACTCAGGCTGCAGGGGACTTCCCGGTGCATCAGTCCGTCACCGAGGGCAATCCAGAGGCTGAAGGGCCGCGTGATTAATTGTCAGGCTGTGCTGACTCACTAGCTCTGCAGTGCTGATTCCATTTGGGGTTGGGAGAGGTGGGCAGGGCTACTCAGCCAGAGACCGTAGCCCACACGACCAGGTCTCGGAAGTTTTATAGAAGGGCAACCACAGTTTGGATGTGTGGAGAATAAATAAGAAACTAGTAAAGAGATTACATATAGCAGTGGAAGAGATTTTTTTAAAAACCCCCATCTAATTTAATATTAATTTTCATTTTGTATCCAGATGTCACATTTTCTACATTTAAGATATGATCATACTGACTCCGCCACCCCTTACAGGGACAGGGGATGGACGAAAGCTTCTCAATCTATACCTTTCTGTAGCATTTTGATTTTGAGCCTTGAAATACATTTACAAATTTTGTTCTGTTTTGGCTGCACCAAGCAGCTTGTGGTATCTTAGTTCCCCGACCAGGGATTGAACCTGGGCCCACGACAGTGAAAGCACCAAGTCCTAACCTCTGGGTCACCAGGGAAGTCCCTGCATTTACAAATTTTAGAACACATACAGAAAAGTAGATGGACGGCATAAAAGCATTCATGTATCCCAGTGATTTTCCCACTGATATCAGTTATTTCAGCATTCACGGTGTCTATTCATTCTGAAGTTTACCTTCAACACAAGAGCATCTGACGAGAATATTTAAAGTAATAAACATTTGTTGGAAATGAAAACCTGTACGTATTTAACTATCTTGCTACACTTGGCAAGTGGGAAGGCCGTTGTGCCGAGGCTTTGAAGCGTGCAGAGGGACGTGCGTCTTTAACTGCCTGTGACTGTGCTTTTGGGTTTGTGAAGGACAGTGAGCTCTTGTGAGCAGTGAGCAGAATCCCTGCTCTGGGATTATTTTCTCAGGCGCTACTAGTTTTATGGCCACGTGCCGTTGTTAAAACTCTGGATGTATAAACAGTCCAGCATAGTCCTACATCTGTCTCCAGACGATTCTAATGTTCTGGTAGCAGTGGGTCAAGGTGCACTCCGGTGTCGCTGTCTCTTGTGTGAACCCGGCTTACCTCTCCGGCATCCTTTCCTCATCCCGAGGAGTGAACTCTGCGACCCGAGGACAGGAAACAGGACCCTCCCTCTGTGTGATTTTCTCCATATTCACATCAGAACATGAGTGGCTGCGTCCACTGGCGTCACTGCTCAGGACTGTCCTGCCGATTGCGCCTCATTTGATGCATCATGCCTGGTGGTCTGTTGGTCTGTGCTCAGTTTGTGTCTTCCCGCTCCCCAGGAAACAGACTTTATAGTCTGCATTAAGGAGAATGAAGGTGGGCTCTCCCCCACAGCATCCTTTGCCAGAATATTCCGAGGGGGAGCACCTGCCCTCCCCCGGTGAACTTACCCTTGCAGAAGCCAGGGTCTCTGGTCGGACTTGTCCTGGTCTCTGCCCCCTCCTGAGAGGGATCTGCTTGCAAACTGCATCTTCAGCTGCTGCCACAAGGAACTATGTGCTTGCTTCCCCTTCTGCTTTTCTTCTCTTCCTTGCCTCCCTCCCTTTTCCCCATGTTAAAAATATAATTCCATGAAATCCCTGAGACAGAAGCATCAGAGCTGTTGGGTGTGTAGTGGGGGAGGGGCTTGCTTAGGAAACACCATTTCATAGTCGTGCTCTTCCTCGCCTCCCCGCTCTTTCTACCCCGGCCTTAATATGTCAAATCTGTAGCTTGATCTGGGGGAAAGCAGACACAAGAGGGGACCCTTGGAAAGCGGCTGTGTGGAGGAGTCTGGGCTGCCAGAGCCCTGCATCTCTCTGGGAGCTTTCCACTGGCCTGTGTGTGCACTGCATCTGTGGCCTGCATTTCTGGGCCTTTGTAGTTTCAAGGACTGTTTTCTCTTCCTTATAAGGAGGTAATTGGCCAAGTCAAGAGGGCAAGCAGGTGCCTGGTGGCCTGTGTCCCAGCATCCTCAGAAGTCAGAGCCCTGCAAGTCCCTGGCTCCCCGGTCGCGGACAGGGCTGGGATGGCTGATGGGGTGATTCTTCTAAACCAGTTCATAAAGGACACCTGCTGAGACCTGAGAGTGAGGATGGACAGGACCAGAGAGCATTATTGTGGTTCCCACCTGCATGGCAGCCTCGTCTAGACAGAGGTCTTTCAACATGGACAAGATAATTGCCGTTTCCGATACTGAAGACGTATTAAAGTTATAGCTTCACATACTCCCACAGGTGCCTCAGCTTCCGAATTAGCAGGATATGACTTAGTGACACGTCGTTTACTCTATGATGAGACATGTGCTATGAGCTTAGCTGTAAATGTGTGGGCCTGGATTTGACTTGTGGAATCTCTGGTTTCAAATCAAAGGACATTGGCTTCATTCTTAGATGCAGGCGCCTAAGCCTTGTCCCTGGACACAGGCACTGCACTACAGGCACCAAATGAGTGCTCCCTCCCAGCCCCTTCTGGACAAGTCTCTGCAGAGGGCATCACGCTGATGCCTTTTAGTCCATTTGTCAAAACCTTCATTCAAAGTGAGGCATCCCTTATGGGAGCGACTTGAAAGCTGCATGCTTTATTGGCTTCCCTGGCTCTTGGGGATTATTATCCTGCTAACCCGAGCCCCTGGTGCCCCTGCTTCCTGACCACCCCCTCCATCTCGCTCAATTACCACTTAAACAGCTGAGTCCAGTCGCCACCTTATTAGTTTATTGATGTGAGGAAGAAACACCTCATTATCAAAGCACCCTGAGAAGTGGGCCAGCGTGGGAGAGAGGGGGTCAGGGCTCCGGGCTGCAGTAAACAGCAGGTTCCGTCTGCAAAATCGCCCTGCCCCTGAGAGGGCTTCACACAGGGCGTGCCCCTGAGCCAGCGGTGCCCTGCAGAGGTAGAGATGTATTGCAGTGCATAACTTTCTCCTTTTATTCTCAGAAACTCAGATCTTAAAATTCCGGTTCTCTCTTCTTGAATGGCCTTTTTCCCCTAGAGTGGAGCATGCTGGGAGCTGATGGAATTCAATGTCTCCCTGTGGACATGTTACCCTAAATCACAAAGCAGTTTTTCTGGGTATTGATCCAGGGCACGTCCCAGCTTGAAAGGCGCAAGGAGAGGCACGTGGACCCTGGACTGACACGGGAGGGAGGACGTGTGCGGAGGCTGCAGGATGCAGACAGTCTCCAAAGGAGCCATCCAGCAGCCAGGGCGCCCCCATTCAGCAGGTACCCAGAAGGTGGTTTCGAGAACGCCTTGGAGCTGCTGCACTTCTGAGAGTGTGTGAGATGCCAGCCCTTTTCCCACAGCCAAGGAAAAATGTGTCTCCACACAGCCGTCGGAATTATTTTTTCAGATGAAAATTGGACTTGAGAGGAGAAAATGATTAAGGCATAAAATATTCATTGCACATTCGTTTGTTCACACATCCCAAGAAGAAAAAGAAGTCCCTTCCCGGAATTGCACTCACTGTTTCTCCTGTGTCTCTCTCTCCCCAGTCGTGCCAAGCTGACCTGGTGAAGGACAACGGCCACAAGTACTTCCTCTCGGTCTTGGCAGATCCGTACATGCCAGTAAGGACCAGCTCTGGTGACGCGTCTCCCGGGGACTCTGGGGAAGGTTACTTCACGCAGAGGGGCCGGCAGGGTGGCGGGAGGGGGTCCGCTTTCACCCCGGCTCTGCCTCACTCAGACGGTGCCCTTTGCTTCCCGTCATATTATTTCAGTAGCTGCTTCCCTGAGTAAAGAGTTACAGTGAAACTTGACACACAGGCTGTATTTTTGTTTACAGTGAGTCCATTTTCCGAGCACATCTTTGTAGTGAAGTAGAATCCACTCTGCCTCACACCCTGTCAGCCAAGTTAGATCAATGAGTACTTGTACATCCATAATATGGCAGTTCCTTTGCCCAGTGCAGGTTCTGGACATGACAGGAGGCTGTTGCACCTTCTCAATCAGGAAGGAAAGCCGGGGAGGGGGGCGGGAAGGTGGAAAGAAGAGATTGAAAGTTTAAATTTTAAATATATTTTATTGTATTAAGTTGTTTAAAAATTAGTAATCCATAAATAGCATATAGAATAACTTCCTATAAGTGTTTTTTTAATTAATTTCTATGTTCCCTACCTCTAACTCCTAGCATAGTAAAAAGAACAAAATAGACACCCTAAATAATTACTTAATATAACTTATTTTTATCAGAATGTTTAATTAAGTCTAACAGCTTGTTCACACAGTCTTAGGTGGCTTTGGTTGTGTAAAGGAACTTTTGTGTGTAAATTCACCCTCTAGTTGGTTTTCTGAACTAAATGACAATAATAAAAAAACAAACACATTTTTCAAAATACAGAAAACGTCAAAAACAGGATTGTTATGAAAGGTAAGTAGAACTTGTGTGTTTTAACTGAAGTGTGGTTTTTAAACATTATCATAGGCAGTTAAAGTTTAGACTTTATACAAATGTTGGAAATAATCACTTCCCTGTTCTTCAGGGTAAGATACAAATCAAACAAATAAGACATCTAAGCTGATAAAATGCAGTAAAGTGGTGAGCAAAGCCAGCACAAGTGGGCCCCACTTCAACTACAAACACATTGAAGATTTGAGGACATAGATGTGAAAGAAAGGAAAGGAAATCCCCAAATGCCAAAAACCGATGTCAGAGGAGGGGCACGGTGGGACTCACAGGCAGACCTCACAGTGACCCTGGCGCTCCACGCGCGTGCAGCCCCAAGTCTGCATGGAGGACACGGGCCTGTGGGGCGAGCCGCCCACTCACCAGACAAGGACAAAAAGAGCTGGTCCTGTCTGTCCACGTCTGGACGGAAAGTCAGGAAAGGCCCCCGTGAGAAACAGAAACCCCTGTTGCGGGGGGAGCCTCCAGCTAAGAGAGGAACATGAAATCTCCAGGGCCTGCCTGGAAGCGGCAAAGGCTGAACCTTTCTGCAGGGACACCTACGAAGCCAGGGTACTGAGACTCATGACAGGAGCGCTGGCCTGCTCCTAACCCATGTTCAAGGGACATAAGCAGAGCTGGCGTGTAAGAGGGTTGGCTCCCCAAGAATTGAAACTAATAGGATTCTCTGAAAAAGACTGACAATCAATACAAATAAGTATGTTTAAAATTAGTGAATAAACAATTTGTTTTAATTACATCCAAAAATAAACTCTTATGTTTCCTCATAAGTACTTTTGTGACTATTATAAAAGAACAATGTATTCTGTCCTTTTTACTCCTCCTCAAAAAATGACCAACTAGAGTCTTTTAATAAATAGGCAGATTTGGGGGGGAAAAAAGAACCTGTAATGAAAGACAGTCACTGTCATTTAAAGCTCCGTAGATGAATTAAACAGCAGAATCGACACAACAGGTAAAGGAATCCGTAGAGAAATCACGTGAGATGAAGCAAAGCGGAGACGTGACGGAGGGGCTGAGAGGGCTTGCTGCATCCAACACAGGCCAGAGGGAGATGGTGGGGGCAGGTGAGGCGGTGGGGGGGACACACGATCCAACTGGTCTAGCGGAGAATTTTCCAGATTTGAGGAAGAAATGAGTTTTCAGGTTTATAAAGCACAATTAGTCTTGAGAAGGTTAAATAAAAACAAATCCCCACAAAGATTTATCGTAATGAAAGTAGAGAATGTCAAAGGCAAGAGGAAAAATCTTGAAAGTAACCAGGACAAAAAGGAAGATTGTTGCAAAGATCTGGACAGCAGTCACCAGAGTAACGGGTGGAAGACTGAGGAGAGGCCCTCACAGCACAGGGGGAACCGTCACCCCGGGACCCTGTGCCTGCCCCGGTGTCAGTCAGGGAGAGGGCGAAGCCAGCACATCTCAGGACCGATGGCTTCCCATGCGCTGACCCCACCCAGGCAGCCAGGAGGACCGCACTCCAGGAGGAGATGGAGCCCAGGGGACAGTAGGATGCAGGAAGCATCGGAAAGCAGACATCTGCAAACTTGTCATGTATCTAAATCAGCATGAGCTGTAAGAATAAGTAAAAACAGTCACTCACGTGAGGGGCTGACACGTGAGGAGGAGTGTTGGGAATCCAAGGGAGACACAGGAAATGACTAACTTTATTCATTCTCTAAAGAATGACTAGGTACCACTAATAGTTAACATAACACTGATCTCTGAGTCAGTAGAGGCACAGAGGAGAGGAGAAAATGAGAATCGATCCGTCCACTAGAAGACCACGAGGAAGGGATAATGAAGCCAAGTTAGGGACTGTGGTCGGTCGTTTTACGACCAGGGTGATTTGCTTCCATAGACTTGGGCAGGACAGGGCGGCCTCTGATGGAGCAGAATCAGAGAGGCCCATGCCCCTCCTGCAGCATCAGACGTCAGGGACCCATCTGTCCTCTGAGAGGCCAACACAAAACTGTCAGACCCTCTTAAAAGTGCTCTTCCTGGGCTTCCCTGGTGGCGCAGTGGTTGAGAGTCCGCCTGCCGATGCAGGGGACATGGGTTCGTGCCCCGGTCCAGGAAGATCCCACATGCCGCAAAGCGGCTGGGCCTGTGAGCCATGGCCGCGGAGCCTGCGCGTCCGGAGCCTGTGCTCCGCAACGGGAGAGGCCACAGCAGTGAGAGGCCCGTGTACCGCAAAAAAAAAAAAAAAAAAAAGTGCTCTTCCTTTTTGTGGACTCAAAAGACAATAAAGCTGGCTCCCATTACTTTAATTACACACCAAGCATAATCATAAAGATTCTGGAAGGATAACTCTAGTGCTTGGGAGTGATGAGTTTCCACCATGAAAAAAGTGCAAACTAGCAGGTGATTTCTGTTTTCCAGGCTGAGCACAGGACCATGACAGCCTTCATTCTGGCTGTGATCGTTAACAGCTATAACACGGGGCAGGTGAGTGTCACGTCATGTCCCCACCCCTGCAGGGCCTCCCTGTGGATTGCAGAGGCACAGCCCCGAGCTCCAGTATTTGGGGGCCAGCGGAACTGTTCTGAATGTCTGATGAAACAGTGACCTCAGAAGAGGGTGTGTTGCAGGATCACACCAACCCAAGGGGCTCCATGGGAGGAGTGGGGTCCGGACCCTTTGTTTAGCCAGGGTGAATTGATATTGGTGGGATTTAAAATGAGGAAAATTGAGGGACTTCCCCAGCGGTCCAGTGGTTAAAAATCTGTGCTTCCACTGCAGGAAGCACAGGTTCGATCCCTGGTCCGGGAACTAAGATCCCACATGCCGTGCAGCACAGCCAGAAAAAAAAAAAAAAATGAGGAAAATTGAGGCCATCTTGCAATGTGATTAAGCAACATTTCCCTGAGAAACGCTGGGAGCTGGGGTCCAGCCCGGCACCCCTCCCTCCTCAGTGGTCAGGGTGATGCCGTGTGTTGCCTGCCTTCTCGCAGGAAGCCTGCCTCCAGGGAAACCTGATCGCCATCTGCCTGGAGCAGCTCAACGATCCCCACCCCCTGCTGCGCCAGTGGGTGGCCATCTGCCTGGGCCGGATCTGGCAGAACTTTGACTCGGCCCGGTGGTGCGGGGTGAGGGACAGCGCTCACGAGAAGCTCTGCAGCCTTCTCTCCGACCCCATCCCTGAGGTGAGTCCACACCCATGGCCACTTCAGGCTAACTGAGGTCAAGGTATGCCTGGAGACCACACAGCCAGAGAGGCCCAGCCCCGGCCCCAGACCCCTGCGTCCCCCTCTGTGGGTTCCCTGGTGCCTGGTGTGGTCTCTGATGCCTGCACAGCCTGTCACCTGGCCCCCAGGCGGGGCCGCCACTTACCTCTTGTTTCCCTGCTCCTGCTCGTCTACGCGAGTGGAGCTGGGCCAAGAGGACCGTGGACGAGACTGGGCTGCGTCAGGTCGGCTCCAGGGGCCCCGGCTAGAGCCAAACAGCCGGCCGCTGGGTGACTGCCCCCTGTCCCACCTGCAGGTGCGCTGCGCAGCAGTCTTTGCCCTCGGCACATTTGTGGGCAACTCCGCAGAGAGGACGGACCACTCCACCACCATCGACCACAATGTGGCCATGATGCTGGCCCAGCTCATCAACGACGGCAGCCCCGTGGTCCGGAAGGTGCGTGGCCCCCGCCCCCAGGCAGCACCGAGCGCCTCCAGGCCGGGCTTCCCTGGCGCCCAGGTTGAGCCATGACCCTGACCCGACCACAGCAGCGAGCACTCAGTCCCCGCCACATCGGTGTGCATCCTGCTGAGAGCAGGCTTTAAATGTTTGTTTAATTCTCTCCAAAATAGTTTCTTCACCAGATACTTGTGTGTTTGCTTCATTTAAAGGCATTTAACAGGCTGCGTCTTCTGGCAGCTTGTATAATAGGCTCCTTCCTGCCTGGGAGCAACACTTACACACATCAGGAGATTCAAAAGAGCAGTAGCCACCCACAGACAGACGGAAAGGTTTGTTTAGTGTATTCCCCTCCCTGCCCCCATGTTTGTCAGCGAATGAATGGAGCAGTTCTTTGCAGTTGAAACTTTTACTTGTCTGTTTCGATGTAGAAGTACCACAATTTCCGTCCAAGATCTCACACCCCTGTCAAAAGTTGGCCCAGAACGGTCAACCCTCCCCCTCCCCCAGCCAAAAAGGGCCGTGGGGGGGAACCCTAATGTCTGCTGGCCGCATTTTGGGGTGGCCTTGGAGCCCTGCCCTGGGAGCAGAGACTGTTCTAGGACCAGGAGGGCAGCGTCGTTCTGTGTGTGACCTTGAGTCACCTCTCATCACCTAGAGGTGCCGGGCTGCTTCTCGGCATGTCTGAGATCCCTGTGCCAGGGAAGGGAGGTTGGGTTTGTCAGAGGCGGGTGTGGTTTCGAAGGGTATTTGTTTGGAGAGCAGACCCCACTGACTTGGTGGCAGGGACGTTGTCAGAGCAAGTTCACATTAGCCAGGAAGGACTCATTTCATCTTGAGTTCCCTCAGAGGGCCGTGAACCCAGTTGCTAACAGGCCAGGTTATCTAGAGAAATGTTAACAATGTGGAATGATCCTGGAGGTGCCTTTTCACAGCCTTTACTTTTTTATTTTGGGTTCTCATCATTAGCATCTGTCTGAATCTGGCTTCCTTGAGTCAGTCTTCTTTTTCCCGAGTCAAATTGCCTGTATGTGGATGTCAGTGACCAAAGCAGCACATCAGTAGTATCCTGAATTGTCTGTTAAGATTCCTTTTAAAGAAAGGAAAGCTGTGTTTCAGTTCTTTCCCAAAAAAACTTAAAAAGAATGTTAATAAAAATAGAAAGAATGTCCATCTGAGTCTCCAGTATCAGAATGGTCGCTAGGTCATCAGGAACACGGGGACTACCGCCCTCTCGAGCATGTCCCAGGTGCCCTGACATTCCCAGCCCCAATCCACTGGCTGTCCCTTCCGCAGACACTGGGATGCTCGGGTGTAGCCAGGTCATTCCTGTGGGCACTTGATGTTGGCCTTGCCTGGGGTCAGCACATCCACAGACAGGGGTGCTGAGAAGGGGCCTGCTTTGCTCGCCCAGCACTCGGGCTCAGCTCACATCTGCCTCTGCACACCAGGCTCAGCGCGTGGAGCAGCAGGCATCCTGCCTTTGAGAGGTACAGGGTCCAGGTGGAGAGGCAGGCACAGAACCAGGAATTGTACTGAAGCCCTTGTAAATGAGCAGCACCCCAAAGGCCAGCCCAGGTCAGGGGCTCTGGCCCCATAGGGGGAGGAGGGGAGCTCGTGCCTGGGTTGTGAGGGATGGGTAAGGGACGGGGAGAGCAAGTGAGGCAGGAGCATGTGCAGAGGTCCAGGAGCACAAAAGACCATGGTGCGCCCGGGGCTGCCCATCCTGTGTGCGCTGGAGCGTGGAGCTGGCGGGAGGGCAGTGGGGGAGAGTCTGGGAGCGGGCAGGAGCGCACCTTCTGTAACCGTGTTCTTCTCTCAACACATCTGAGCGTCTGCCACGTCCCAGGTCCTGTGTCAGGCCTCGGGACCATCACTGCCTCCAGGGCTTTTACTCTCTAATGGGGAGATGGACAGCAATGCAGGTCTGTTAAATAAGTCAAGGGGGCTATGTTTGCCATGGAAACATGGGCAACACGGAGGTTCAGGGAGACTGAGGCCCTTGGGTTGGAGAGAGGACCCAGGCTTTAATAGGGTGAGTGACACCAGCTCAGAGGCTGAGCCTTCCTTCTCTTCATGGAATCCTAATGCTGTTGGCAGCTTGCTTTTCCCGTCTTTGTCCAGAGCACGTGGTGACAGTTGTGGCACATGGTGCTCTGAGGAACACAGGCCCAGCCTGCTGGCCCAGGAGACCCAGCGTTAGGGCACCTGAGGGTATGAAACAGGACTCGGCCCTGGGCACTGCACTCCACGAGCTGACCTTAGCTAAGGCTTAAGAAGTCCCAGCTGTAACCAACTGCTGGTGTCTCCAGCTCGTGGCAAAATGAGAAGAGTCAGGGTATTGTGGCAGGGTTTCGTAAAGTCACATGTATTCAATATAAAAAAGATTGCCTTGGGCTTCCCTGGTGGTGCAGTGGTTGAGAGTCCGCCTGCCGATGCAGGGGACACAGGTTCGTGCCCCGGTCCAGGAAGATCCCACATGCCACAGAGCTGCTGGGCCCGTGAGCCATGGACGCTGAGCCTGCGCGTCCGGAACCTGTGCTCCAGAACGGGAGAGGCCACAATAGTGAGAGGCCCGCGTACCGCAAAAAAAAAAAAAAAGATTGCCTCTGTTGACTCCTGAACGATGAAAGCATCCTTTCCTGGGGGAGGCGATAATGACAGAGATGGAAGGTTTTTGCTTGCTGACCTGTTTAAGGAGTTTACTTGATAAAATCAAGAGTCAGTAAATTCACGTCAACCTCCCAAATTATTTTGAACTTGAGCTTGTCCAAGAAGTACACGATCCAGACTGTCCATCCAGTCAGCAAGCTGCCCACACCTCATCAAGAAGGGCCAGGCCAGGGAAGCAGGTTTGTGACCGCCCCCGATCCTGTTGTCACCCCACCGTTCTCAAGGGCTGACCAGTCCAGCCCCGCGACCCTTGTCTGCAGCTTACTTGGTGCCGTCTACCTTAGCAAGGAAAGCGGGACACATTTGAATCCTTTATCTCTAGTTTACATTTATTTATTTAGTAACCGCAGACACAGAGGAGCAGTACCCGGCATCCTCCTCCCTTAACACACATCTGACTCCAGCCGAAACTGATGAACGGTGTCAGAGGGTGTTTCCCCATTGATGCCCAGGACGTCTCAGGTGGAGGCGACGGGGCAGGATGAGCTGCCAGGGCTGGGGCGCCTTCTCCCGCAGGCGAGCCCAGAGGGCATCCAGGCGGAGCAGATGTGCTCCCTTCCCCAGAACGCTGCTCTGTCGTCCTGGGAGCTGAGTTTGATCCTCCATGGCCATGGGCCAAAAACAAATGTTAGCCAGTAATTCATTGTTGAAAACGTGGAGTGGGGATGGCCCTGGGGAAAGACCTGGGAACGCGTGTGGTCCAGCCTTCCAGGCGACCACAGAGGAGCATTAGCCGACTCGCCTCGGGCCATGTGTGTGCCCAGGCGTAATGTCCCTGAATCCTGACGACAACTCACCTAAAACATCAAACCATTTGTTAAAAATTATAGTGTATCTGAAGGGAAGAGGCTTCATTCATTCAGCAGATACTTATTAAGCGCTGCCAGTGTGCCAGGCCCTAGGTCACCAGGCCTCCAGAACTTGTACTTGGAGATGGGGCAGACCAGGGTGTGATGTGGCAGGTGGTGACCTGCTCCGAAGGAAGGTCGGGAGTGAAGGTAGAGAGTCGGGAGCCCGGGGCAAGGCATCGGCCTTTCCAGACCGAGGGGGCAGCAGGTGCCAAAGCCCGGAGCGGGAGGCCTGCTTGGTCCGAATGTGAGCAGGCGGCTGGAGTGTGGAGGTGGTGGGACCACTCTGCCGGGAAAGGGAGTGAGGCTGCTGGCTGGAGGGGCTCGAGTCGCCGTGCTGATCTGCTTCCAAGGTCTGAGAATAACTCGAGCCTCATGCCCGGCCTGCGCCCCAGCCAGACATGCCTGCAGACCTCCGAGGGCTGGAGCCCATGGCTGCCGCCCAGCAGGAGGGGCTTGACCCACGGCTGCTTGATGTGGGCCTTGCACTCAACCTCCTGTCCTCACAGCTGTCCCTGGATCTGAGACCTGGGAATCTGCTTCAGGTCCAGCTGAGCCCTTTCACCAGTTCAGAGTGAAGGGAAAACCTGTGCTTTTTGAAGATGGCTCAGGCTTCATCTTCGCTGGGAGGGGCCGGCGGGCAGTCCCTTGACAGCCTGTTACTCAGCGCCTGTTAGACTAGAGGACCCACTGGGTGGGCATCCGGATCGCCAGAGAGAGAGATGGGTCAGGATGATTCAAGGGTCTAACTGAAGCCACCAGAGATTTCTGCTCCTGGCACAAGCCGAGGGTCCCCAGCAAGGGCTGAACAGAAAGGGGTGGGCAGCAGGTCCTGGGCAGGTCGAGCTGGGGTTTGGAGAGCACTTGGTGGACACACATGGTCAGTGGTTGGAAGGGCCAGCCTGGAACTCAGAGATGGGACCTGAAAAGGTAGGTTTGGGAGTAAAACCCACACATGTGCTGGGGAGGCCAAGGAGTACGTAAGGCTGAGGTGGGAGAGACCCTCTCAGGAGAGAAGGGGGCGGCCGAAGAGAGGACCCGGGGGCCCCATCCGAGCCCAGCTTATCAGCACCTCGGCACAGCTCTCCTGGCCCTGGGGGTCTGGGGGATTCACGGAACAAGAAGGGGCTCTCAGACCTTGGTCTTCTGCTAAGTATTTTTCTAAAAAGTAAAATAAAGTTGTGGAAACCATTTGAATAGTGATGGGAAAAGTAGTGCAAACCGACATCCAGTTTTATTTCCCGTGACTTTTAGGATCTCCAGGTACTCAGGTCATAGCACCAACTGCCCCAAAAGAGGTAAATTGTATTCTTCTCCTTGGACTGAGGCAACTGGCCTGAAGTCATGTAGAACTTTCCTGTTACCCTTTTGGGGGCTGGAAAGTAATCTATCTTTGAAAATTTCACATTTAGTAGAAGAGCGTGCTACACTGTCCGGGGTATCCTGCCTTAATGCCCAGGGTTCAGGTAGCTCTCCACGGTGTTGACCATGGGAAGCCGTGAGGGCTCTTCCCCATCCCGCTCTGGGGTGTCCTCAGCCTGCATCCCTACAAGGCCCCCCTCTCACACCTAGTGGTCAGCAGTCTCTCTGCCGGGTGTCCGGGGCATCCCTCGGAGGCCCTGATCTTGACCACATGGCTTGTTCAGAGGTTTCTGCTCACGCCGGGGGCTCAAGAGTGCTGCGTTGAGGGCGCAGCCCCTGTCTTGGCGCCGAGTGCTGTCTGTCCCACCGCCCCCCACAGTGGCTCAAGCACTCAGCGCCAACATGTACATCTCACTGCTACTCTGAGTTGTCTCCCAGCCCCAAGTCAGTGTCGCTGTCCTTTCTCCTCCCGGCAGGAACTGGTGGTGGCTCTGAGTCACCTTGTCGTTCAATACGAAAGCAATTTCTGCACCGTGGCCCTGCAGTTCATGGAAGAGGAGAAGAACTACCCACTGCCCTCTCCAGCCACCACAGGTACAACCACCAGGGGTACGGCACTGAGTGGAGCCCATGCGGCTCGCTGGCCCAGGGGACCATGGTCAGGACTGTCAGCAGACCCCTCGTTCTGCTAGGTCCTGAGACCATGTGTCAAGTCAGGGCCACTCAGATATCTGCAATTCCCATCTTCCCAGAATAGAAAGGGCAGGAAAGGGGGCCACACTGACCCTCTGACTGTTTTCTTTCCTTTTTACCCTTTTTGGAAATCAAAGCATGGAAATCTTGGAGGGTACAAAGTGCTGCCATAGGGACTATAGGAAGGCACATTCTCTTTCTTCCCCTGATGAGTCCTCACGTCAGTGTCACGTCAGGCAGCTGCTCGTCTCACATTTGTCCTTTTTACCGAATTTATGTTTCATCATCTTGAGCTGCCCCCTCCCTCAGACAGCTGTGTCTTCAGGAAAGAGGGCTTGTGATCAGCCATGAGACCATTGCTGCGTTTAGTACATCGGGGAAGGGAAACGGCTGGCGGGCCTGGGCAGGGTGGGATTGGTGAGTGGGAAGGCGGGGGGCTGAGCCAGGAGGTGGCCATCCTGGTGCTACCCTGGGCAGCGGCCGCAGGCAAGTCCCAGAGCACCTGGTATGGTTCTTGGAGAACCATGTGGGCCTCTGTAGTTGAACTCTCACAAAACGCCAAGCGTGGGTCATGGTCATCTGCTCCCATGCTCCCCTCACCCCAGTCAGGACCTCGTCCAGCTTTGTACCCCAACATACATGTGTCAGAGACCCTGCTGAGCAGAAGGGCCCTGTTGTAGCATCACATCATCCAGGTAAAAGCCACTGTCACCTGCCGTCTGGCCGCCTCCCACCTGAGCCCACCATTAACTCTTCTCTCTCCTTCTCTCCTACCAGAGGGTGGGAGTCTGACCCCCGTGCGGGACAGCCCCTGCACCCCCAGACTGCGCTCCGTGAGCTCCTACGGAAACATCCGCGCCGTCACCACGGCTAGAAGCTTGAACAAATCTTTGCAAAATCTGAGTCTGACAGAAGAATGTAAGACCCCAGAGGCTGGGTGCTCGAGTCGGGTGGTTGTGGGTCATCTTCTGGGACCTTTTATTAGATGTGCCCCTGCCCCCTCCTGCCATCTGCTCGCCTGGGCGTGAGCAGAAGTCGTGGGTCAACCCCCCGGGGTGGCCAGTGATGATCCTGCAGCACCGCTGGGCACAGCCGCTCCTGAGCCCCGCAGCACCCCCCTACCCCGTGCCCAGCAGCCCAGCCCCAGGGGAGGCGGGGGTGGGTGTGCTAACTGACGCTCTGCCCATGGCGATGCCCCACCAGCCGGCGGCTCGGTGGCCTTCTCCCCTGGGAACCTGAGCACCAGCAGCAGCGCCAGCAGCACCCTGGGCAGCCCCGAGAACGAGGAGTACATCCTGTCCTTTGAGACCATCGACAAGATGCGCCGAGTCAGCTCCTACTCCTCCCTCAACTCCCTCATCGGTGAGTCCCACCCCTCCACGTCTCCACCTGTTCCCTCAGCACCCATGGGTTCCCGCCCAAGTGGACGGTGCTGGGACACGCTCAGTGGGAGAGTAAAGTGAACGGGGTAGGAGGAGGTGAGGAGCGTCTTGCTGTGGCAGCAGGAACCCCCCGCCCTTGGTTGCTGGTCTGATCCAGGCCATCTGGGCGAGCCGGCCTTGTCGCTTGGAAAGGCTGCAGAACTCCCAGTGCTGCAGAGCAGGGGAGTTCTGCCCCCAGGAGACATTTGGTGTGTCACGGCCAGGGCACAAGGGGGCTCCCAGCATCCAGTAGGCAGAGTGGCCTCCAGTGGTGCCCAGGGTCCCCCAGAGAATGCGTGTACGAGGTCCAAGGTCAGAGCCCTGCTCCAGGGGCGCAGACAGCCCTTCCCTTCTCAAGTTCCCTGGCTGGAACCCCCCATCACCCCCATCCAGGGCCCCCTGTGTGCTTTCGCCTTCAGCCAGTCCAGCAGTTTCACACTTGGCTGCCTGGAAATTGAAATTTGAGTGAAGGGTCAGCGTCGTCTCGTGTTCTGCCTTGAGTGGTGAGCCCCTGGTTCTGCTGCTGGGCTCGCTGAGCGGTGGGAATTCACCGCATGTCCTCGCTGCATGACCAACCATATCGACCCTGTGTCACCGGTAACACACATAGGACTCAACCAGACAGCCCCTCTGCGCTTGTTCTTGGCACCCTGGTGCTTTACCAGGCCTCATCTGAGGCTTTACATAATACTAGGAAATGCTGTAGATGCATAAAAACGTAGACTAATGTGACACACCTCCCCGTGTGTGTTTTGTTCCCAACTTAAGGAGTTACATATAGAGTTAAAGCGCCCAGAGCCCCTCCTGGTTCCCTGCTCAGGATCCCTGCACACTTACTCTCTGGCTGTGGATCCCCATGGACTCGCGCCCTTTCCCAGGGTTTAAATGTCATGTGAATGGCGCCACACATCCTGTGTCCTCACTCTGCCCAGAGGGCTGTGTGTCCACACTGGTCACCTGAGTCTTGTTCACACCCTTTCATGATCTGCTGCAATTCACTTGTCCATTCTCCTGTTACCGGACAGTAGCCTTGCTCTGATTTTTCCTTCTTTTCTCATTTTCTTTTTTCTTTTTTTTTTTTTTTTTTTTGCGGTACGCGGGCCTCTCACTGTTGTGGCCTCTCCCATCACGGAGCGCAGGCTCAGCGGCCATGGCTCACGGGCCCAGCCGCTCCGTGGCATGTGGGATCTTCCCGGACCGTGGCACGAACCTGCGTCCCCTGCATCGGCAGGCAGACTCTCAACCACTGCGCCACCAGGGAAGCCCTTTTCTCATTTTTTAAAAAGCGAATTCAGGATTTGGCCCCAGCTCCACCTCCTGCCCTCCCCCTTGTACCTGGCAGTGCTGGGCTCCTGGGTTCCTTGGCTCCTCCCCTTGGCTTCAGGGTTCCGCCTCCAGACACCTCACAGGCTGCTCCTCAGTCCAATCACAGTCCTGCTCCAGAGTCACCTTAAAAGAAGTCTTCCAGGCTCCTCCCACCCCAATCCAGAATAGCCTTCTGCAGTCGCTCTGAGTCTCTCCCTCTCTGTTTGCTTTTGTCCTGAGAACTTTTCCCCAGCAGACTTATGATGCAGGATCTCATTTATTCAGCTCGGTTCTATCTCTGCTCAGGGGGTCAGAGCCACGAGTGCAGGAACTTTGTCCTGTCTCCTGCCACAGACCCCCACACCCCGTGCCTGGTACACAGCAGGCACCCCCATAATGTGCACGGGTGTGGGCCGCAGCAGACACACTGCAGCCTGACACACGTGGGGTCTGACAGCTCCACGTGGAGGGAGATTGACCACAAAGGGCTCTGTTCCAAGGAGGACAAGCTCCCGTGGCCCTGCTCACTCCTGTTCTGGTCAGGCTACCCCGTCTGATGTGAGCGAACCAACTCCTCGTGGTCTTAATTTGTATGTCCCTCGATTATGATGAGGTTGAGCTCACGTGTTCATTGGACTCCTGTGTTCCCACTCCTGCAATCATTTACAGTATTAGTTACCCTCCTATTTCGTTGGTACTATTTTTCATTAACATTCAGTTCTTGGTTGTTTGCTTGTTTCCATGATAATCCCTCTACCTTAGAGCTCACACTCTCTTGGCATCACGTGACAGTGTTAGATATTTCTGACTTGCCGTTTTTGTGATCTGAAGGGGGAGGGCAGTCTAAACGTGCTTGCCAGCGGTACCCATGAGCCTCAAGACTGGCCCTCTGTTGGCCCTAGAAAGGACTCAGGACTCTCATTCCACAAGACGAGTCTGTCTGGGGCCCATAAAGGTCTGAATGGACTGTAGAGTCCAGAGCTGGTCACCATGCCCCACCCCCAGCAATATGACCCAGAAAGGGGGATCTTTTTGTCCTTGGCCCTGGATTGGGGATGTAAGGGGTGAAGAATCGGTGTTTCTTTGACGCCACATGAGATTGCAGGGTACAGCCCGCACCTCCCACCCCTGCCGCCTTCCATGTCCTCCAGGGACTTGAGAGCCACAACACTGATTCCTTCCTTCACACAAAACCTGACTCCTGAACATTTTTTTTACTGGAGAAAACTGAATTTTATCTGTATGTGGTTCATATCTTTGAAAACTTCAGTGGGAAAGTTTCACAATGAGCCGGAGCTGGAAGGAGCGTTAAGGAGACAAAGTAGCTGTGCACCTGAGTGCGCGTGTCCACCTGGAAACCGCGGTGCTTACATAAGTGTTTAAAATTCATAACCTACACCGAATCCCATTACTTGCAGCATTTGCCTGTTTAAAGTCAATTTTTTCTTTCATTTCAACTAAAGAACAGCAATCTCTAGCCTCTTTGAATATTGCAAAAGAGGTTTTCAAAACCATGGCAACCTAGGACATCCATTCATTGCCATCTTCTCCCAGAAAACTAGCCCCTCCAAGGCTCCCCCTCCATCCCCACTGTCTCTAAAGCACTCGAGGGCTCACCTGCTGAGCGAGGTGCTGTCCCCTCACAGGGGCAAAACATGATCACGCATTTCTCCATGTGCCTAAGCATATCTGCCCAATGTCTGTGAATCTGCACTGGGACCCAGCTCTGTCACCACCTTTTGGAATCTTCTTTGATGTCTCCCTCCGCATGTTTCTCACCCACTCAGCCATTTGGCCTGACCTCCATGTGTGTCCCCAGTCAGTTCTTTCCATTTCCGGGCCCCCCACCCCAGGACTTGGCTTTGGCTCTCACACCCCACCACCTGTCCAGAGCAGATCCCCCCAACATCAGCTCTGCACGGACCACTGTCTGGCTGATGCCTTTGCAGAAACTCGTTTCCTGTAAAGTCCAAGCTGTGGCTGACACTCAAGACCTTCCTTCTGAGAGCAGCCTGGCCTTCACCATAGCTCCGCCCACTGTGCCCCCCACCCCAGGCTGGCCACTGGCCCCTGAATGAGGCCTGGACACCTCTGCCTTTATCCCACATTCCCGCACCCGCCTCTCCACACAGCAGTGCTCGCCCATTCCTCTCCACGCTGGCATTCTGCGGCGTCTCAGGAGGCCCTCCCTGACCCATCAGACGCCTTCGTGTTGCACACTAAACCTGCGGCATCACATCGGGCCGTGAAGTTGCCATCTTGATCAACAGGTTTGGTAAAGCTGCTATTTCTTGCTCTTGTGTGTAGCAGGCAGCCTCTCCTCCCTCCATCACCTGCCCTTCTGTCCCTCACCTGTCCACCCGTCACCATCCTGCCCCTCATTCCCTCCCTCCCTCCCTCTCTGAGCCTCACCCCATTCCTGATGTCCAGAGGTGGGAGTGCAAAGAGTGGGGAAGGGGGGGCCCTGGTGCTTTTGTCTTACCTTGTCCCCCAGGTGAGACACAGGGGAGCCCCTTGAAAGGGTTGTGCAAACACACCTCCCAGTCCAGCCAGAGCTCTGTCCAGTAGGCGAGGGAGGACGTGATTAGGACCCTCCCAGAGGGGCTCAGAGTCAGGGTCACCAAGAGGGGAAATGCAGAAGCCCCAGGCCCTGGGAGCTGATTCCCAGGGAGGCGCCTGGGCCCGCATCATGCGATAGAGCGTCAGGGTTGGTGACCCCTGAGACCCAGGCAACAGGTCACAAGTGACAGCTCCTGCCTCCAGGGGGCTCCACCTTCCTTCTCCAAGCTGCCTTGCCAGCCCCCGGGGACTCTGGGGCCCAGAGTTGACCACAAAGCTCTGAGCAAATTTTCCTGAGTCCAGTGCTATTTAGAAAGTTGTGGCCATTGCTCTGAAAAATAAATTCTAAAACCATTAGTTATGATCTTTTATTACTTTTAGTCTAGACATGAAAATAGGCTCTCAGCGCTTATGGGGACTTTGGCAAGTGCCAGACACGGCACCCTGTCTGAGCTGGCTCAGCCCAGCGGTACCCCCCATCCCCACGGGGGCTACACCCGCGTTCTCGTCGTTCCAGAGGCCCGAGCTCTGTGCTGCACAGATTCAGAACGTTCCGATTTGGAGACAGCAGATGTAAAACCAGGACAGTTCACAGAACAGAGAGGCTGGGGGGTGGTGGCCAGCCCCAGGAGAGCAGTGACGTGGAGACAGCAATTCCAGGTCCCTGTTCTGTGTTTTCACAAGTAAATCGTATACCATTCACTGTGGTCAAGGACACTACAAAAATTAGATTTTTAAAAATTCCCTGTTGAATCACAAGCAGAGTGATATCAAAGTCGAAATCTTCTGCAAGAGAGTCAACAATAGTAATAAAAACTTGAGATTTTGTAAAGTGAACAGTACCCCTTCCTCATTGCACAGTGCCACGCTGCACCCCTTCCTCACGTTTATACCAAAGGTGCCTTGATTAAGGCCCTTGTGTGCTCAAAAGTCTGCCCTGGACCATCACCCTAGTAAGGAGGCCCCTTGGCCCCCACTGTTCCCCCCACTTCCCCACGGACCTGTTACCACGGGTCCGTCATCTGTAGTCAAGCAGATTTACTGTGCCCTTCACAGCCCTCTTGTCACACAGGTCGGCTGCTGCCCTGATCACTCTGAGCTCAGAAACAACGGAGGGGAGAGAATTTTGCCCAGTGGCTGTGGTGACTGTGTGGGGTCTTTGTAGGAACGTCCCATCCGTGGGGCCAGTTCTCCCGTCTGAGTGAGCCACGTCCATGAACGTGCTTCGCCTCGTTCCCCCGTGCGTCATGAATCGGGACCGTCTGCAGAGTGAGTGTGGAGCGGCTTCTCCCACCCTCCTCCTCTGGGGAGACAAGAAATAGCAGTGGCCTGGTGGCCCTTCACCGCAGCAGGTTCCTATGGCAGCCGATCTGCTAGGACAGGAAAGCAGCTTCTAGGAAATTTCCCCGAAGAGATTCCGACTGCCTTGACAAACAGCCCTGAGAATTTGTAAATCTGGGCAGCTGTCATGAGCCATGGCATTTGAGAGTCAAGAGGTTTTTGTTGTGTTTCTACACTGAGTAGGGCAGAGGACAGCAGGGAGGACAGGTGTGTGTTTCCATGTGGACTGTTCCCTAGCTCATGGTCCCCTCTGTGCAAGAGTGCGTCTGCCTGACGTTACTCACCAAACGAAGGTCCAAATTTATACTAGACCCAAGTCCCTGGATGTGCCCTCCTGATTCCTGTGGGCCACGAGCTTTCGAGAGTGACTTTCCTCGCACACAGTAGGTGCTCAAACTGGTGCTGATGCACGCATGCCAAATGAGTACCTGATGGGGCGTTGCTCTGACCATAGAACACTCTTCGCCCTTGGTGGCGGGAGGTGCGTTCCAGGCCCCGCCTCTCGGAGGTTGCCCTGCGCAGGCAGCTGTGCTCCTGCAGAATTATTTAGAGGCCGCAGCAGCTGTCAGCTCCTCTTCCCAGAACTAGGGTGGAAGGATAAGGCGACGGGAGTTTTGTGAACGCTCACTGGGAGGTATTTTATGTGTGGTGGTCCCCTGGGGAGTGCGGCCACGCCACATGCGATTGAGGGGTTGGCCTCCTCCAGCTCCATCACCCTGTGAACAGGCAGGCGTGCAGCGGGCAGGCCCTGCAAACGTAGGCACCACAGTCCCTGTGGAAAGGGGGCTGGAACCCTGTCGCCTCCCGTTACAAATGAGAGGGTGTCGGGTGCGGTGAGCTAGGACTTGTCCGTAAGCATCGACGTAGGACACACAAGAGAAGCTGACCTTTACTCTAAACCTTCGTCAAATCCCTCTTCTGTGATTTGAATGTTGTATAAAACCCTTTGAACAATGGTGTCCATCAGGAAACACTGTCCTCCAGTGGCCCTTCTTGTGCTTAAATTCTTCATAATTAGAGGGACTTTGTTAACTAGGGGCTGGCTGGTCAGATGGCATGAGATCACAGCTTGTTCGAAATCCTCTGTTACTCCCTGTCTGTCGTTGAACAAGCACTTGCTTTTCAACAAACCAATTGTCCAGCTTCCCCCAAATAAAAAGGATGCAGTGGTATATGGCGGCCTCCTCATTTGGCCACGTGCATTCAAACTCTTCATCCTTTGGATGCTAGGCCTTGCTGTCCTCCTCTGTAAAGCCTGGGGTGATGCCTGCAGCTAGGACGGTGAGGTTAAATAGGACTGAGCCGCCTTCCCTGGGGGTGGCCTCCCATCCCTCATAAATGTTCCTTCCCTGGGCTTCCCTGGTGGCACAGTGGCTGAGAGTCCGCCTGCCGATGCAGGGGACACGGGTTCATGACCCAGTCCAGGAGGATCCCACATGCCGCGGAGCAGCTGGGCCCGTGAGCCATGGCCACTGAGCCTGCGTGTCCGGAGCCTGTGCTCCGCAACAGGAGAGGCCACAACAGTGAGAGGCCCGCATACCGCAAAAAAAAAAAAAAAAAAAAAATGTTCCTTACCTTTCCTTCGGATCCACGATTTACCCCATCTGTGTTTATGTCCCGTCTCATCTGCCTTGGCACCCAGGCACTCGGCAGGCCCTAATGTGGAGAGCACACTCGGGAGGTGCTGGATGCCTGGGGAGGTCCTGGGGAGCGTGGGCAGAAGACTCAGTGAGTCACCGAGACCAGAGCAGGCCATGAATGCAGAGGGAGGTGTGGACGGGGACTCAGCCAACATTCTCCACTCGGGTGGGCCATGACAGCTCCTAGAAATCTAGGCGTTAAATCCAGTGCTGGATAGTACTCTCCAGGCAGCCAAGGCCTGAAAGGAAGTCCTGCCCTTTTCTAACTTTTCCTTCTAGAAAGATCCAGCCACAGGAGGTGAAATTGTGTGATCAAGCCTGTTCACCACCTGGGATTTCTGAATCTCTGGGCCCCTTATCAGATAACAAAACCGGAGCTTCCTGTAACCCTAGCTCTTCTAAGTGTCCACCCCTGATGCATGGTTAGGTCTTCAGAAGAGGGAGCTACCCCAGAAGCTGCCCCAGCATGCAGCGGCAGCTCCTTGTTGTTAAAACAGCTCCCATTTCTCTTTCCTAGGAGTTTCATTCAATAGTGTTTACACTCAAATTTGGAGAGTCTTGCTACATCTGGCTGCGGATCCCTATCCAGATGTTTCCGATTTGGCTATGAAAGTACTCAACAGCATTGCCTACAAGGTACGTGTGAAGGGCGTTCTTTGTGAAGCTCTCAGGACCCTGGTTTTCAATCATGAATGTTCAAGCAGAGAACTCCAGTCATGTTCAGGTCTACGCATGGTTTAGGTTTAGAAACTTTGAACGAGCGTTTTGAATCCAGAGATTCACAATATAGGCTAAATTCCATGTGCATGTAGCTTCAGGTGGGGCATGTGTCACTGCTTCTGCACACCCACATCAGGGCAGCAGAAAATTAGGTAAGGACATCTGTGTGACCCGTAGTGATGTCCTTTCTTTCATTCCTGGCACCAGTAACATACAACTTCTCTTATTCATGACTATTTCTGGCTAAAGGTACCTCTTCAAAGAACCAGCTTTTGGTTTCATTAGTACAATTGACCTCTGAACAACACAGGGGTTAGGGACACCAACCCTGACCCCCCGCAGTCAAAAATCAGCCTTTCCCATTCATGTCTCCACAACCCTGAATTCTGTAGTACTGCAGTGTGTGTTTATTGAAAAACATGTGTATAAGTGGACCCGTGCAGTTCAAACTCACGTTGTCTAAGAGTCAGCTGTGTTTCTCTGTTGTTTTTCATTCTGTGTTTTATTGATACCTGCTTTTATATATATTGCTTCATTTCTTCTGCTTACTCTCAGTTTAATTTGCTCTTCTGATTCTAGTTTCTTAAGATGGAAGCTTAGGTCATTGATTTTAGTCCTTTCTTCTTTAGGGACTGTAAACTCTCCCAGTTCTTTTTGTGAGCTCTGGGAATTATTTGGCCTTTCAGTGGTTCTTTCCCCACCCTCATGGGTTTTCACGCCTCCCCCAAGCAGATTTGAGGGGCCTCCCCTGCAGACCCTGGAAGCCCTCTCCTCTCTGCCCTGCAGATTCTAGCCACCTAGGCTTCCATGTCACTCCGATTGGTCCCCTCTGCTAGCTGCACTGCTGGGCTCTGTCTGGATACCCTTCCCCCACCACAGCCGGGTCTGCAGGAAACTGACTGCAGGCCAGGAGCTGGGCAGTGATTCCCCTTCTCTCAGCAGTACCCAGTGCCCAATGTCCGAAAACAGCTGTTTCTTTTTTTTTTTCTGTTTTCCAGCTGTTTATGGAAGTTGGACAGTTTACATGCAGTTAATCTTTCATGAATGGAACAATAATGAATGCCACAAAGAAGTCATTCGTTATAGCATTTTTAAAGATTTTCATAACTTTTTGATTAAATTTTAGGCTTGCAGACAAGTTACAGGAAAAGTACAGGGAAATATTGTCACGTGTCACAGTTTACCTGGCGTGTCTCTATCCTCATCTGACCCTAATCACTAACGAGGGGTCGTCCTCAGGCTGCCACTTGCCTGAAGGTACGTGGCTTACTCATAGCTTCCCTCCTGGTCTGTTATTTTTTTCCAAACTGGTTATCAAGCCCTCCTATTTGCTGCCGCCTCACTGGGGTTGGCCTCCCACGTAGCCCAACCTCCTGCAGCACCTGGCCTCCTGTTGGCACCATATTTGTGTGGTGTTCAATTCCCCCACCGACGTTATTCTTCACTGGTGACGTTCTGTCTTTTCCTGGATGATTGAATCATCTCATTGTCTGTGGCTGCTACTTCAGCTTCTGGTAGCATCACAAGTAGTAATAACACAGCCTCATCGTGTACCCAGTCTTAAACTGTTGTAGCAGTCAGCTTCCTCTTCCTCCTTAAAGAAGCAATGAGGATAATTCAGGAGCACATTCTGGGTTTAACCCCAGCCTCTGGTCACACGTGTGACTCTCTCTGGAAGCAGAGACTCCTAGGTACACAGTGTTCGCTGCACTTCCTGCCTGTGAGCACTGCCAGCCTCATGGCTGAAGTGCTAGGCATTACTGTTGGCCGACCCGGGACTATCGGGTAGTTTATTCCACTCTGACCTCCCCTTGCGCCCAGTGAGCCCCTCGCCCACTTTCTTCATCATCCTACTGCATGACTCGCCACAAAGGCACCTGAGTGCTGTTCCATCCTCAGGGAGTGTGGAGTCTTCTCAGTGTCTATAGAAAAGAGGCCAGTGAATTAAGTTAACTTTTTCATTCGTAATACAAAACTAAGAAATAGTCTAATCATCTGCTTTTTCAACTAAGAATAAGATTGATTCAAAAATTAAACTTTTCTAAAATATATGTTTGTTACAACATATTAGGGCCTGTGACCAAGGGAGGGAGGAAGTACAGTCTTGGGGAAAGAAACAGAGGAAAAGGAAGGAGGTCCTGGAGAAAGGCACAGCGGACTCGAGTGGGTGTCGTCCTCCTCGTCTGTGAAAATGGAGCCTCCCTGCTCTGCCCGGTCCTGGCCTCACTGATGCGAGTTCCCCTCCCGCGAGGCCGAGGATTGAGGGCACCCAGGCACCCAGGAGAGCGGCTCTCCCAAGTGCCAGCTAATTCATCACAGTCACCACCGTTGCTTTAAGTGAATTCTACCTGGGACTTAGAGTCCAAAAGGAAAGTTTATATTATTTATCTAGGAAGTGTGGTTTACAGAAAAATTACTCTTTAGATAAATAGAGTCATGTGCTTTCATAGGTGTCCATTCTCAGTGCTCCAGCAACCAGAGGCTCTGCCTCATGCTTAGCCCAGAATTAACTGTAGACGATCCTTTGGGGAATTACCTCCTCCCACATGAATCCAGATCTTTGGTATACAGTTAACAGGGACTTTTCTGAAATACTCCATCCCCCAAGAGAGAGCAGCCAAAAGCCTCCGTTGGTATCCTAAACCCTGACTGTGTCGAGATCCAGTTGGGAAACTCGCTGTCCTCATCACCTCTGTAGGGTGTTTTCTCTGCACTGGATCACGCTTTCCTGCATCCCTGTGAGGTGACGTGTTCTAGTGGAAGATCTGCAGAGTAAGAAAGCGCTGGGAGCGGGAGACAGAGGGGGTGTCTTATTGCGGCCCCAGGCTCCCATTACAGCGACCACCCCCATTAACTGCATGGGGGCGGGGAGCACAGGTGGGGCTGTGTGAGTGTCCCTGCAAATCGTTTCTATGTTTGCACTGGGCTAAGAGGGTACATCTGACCTAGAATCCTACTAACAAGGTGTTTGCCACTCTCTAAAAAGTTGGCTTGTAGCCCTAATTATGACCTCCCACTGCTGCCCTTCCTCTTCTGGACTCAACACTTGTTGGGAAGGGAACTCACCTCAGGCCATCATCAAAGCGCGTCTGCTGGTCCAGTGACTCCAGTGCAGCGTCATGGAGGGAGAATGACAGGGTGTTGACACCGTGAGAACAATGGGCAAGTGTGCTTGCAGTGGATGGGGCTCGCGGTGAGGTCCTGGGGTCTCTCAGACCCACGCTCCATCCTCCTCCATATACAGCCCAAGCCTGACATCCAGCAAGCACACCGGTGTTTCTCCGTTACCCTTTCCTGGCGGTGTGCTCTCTGTGTGAAACGGCGACTGGAACCAGCACAGAAAGGGGCCTTCCTGGAGGGCATCTCCCACAACCTGCTCACCACCTGCTCCCAGAGCAGCCTCCATCCACACCAATCCCACGGACAGGCGGGTCTGCGTGGCCACCCCCCACTCATGCTCACCACTGCAGCACTGCTGCAGTGAATGTTTGTTGCACAAATAGGAAACGTTAGGCAAAGAAGCTTCATCTAAGCCTGAAACCCTAGGATCGATCACCAGTCATGGGGCCTCCCCAACCAGTGACATGCCCACCTCTCAGGATTTCCAGAACGGATGCAAAACTAGAGCTGTGTGCAGCAGCCGTCAGCGTGAACTGCATTAAAAAATCACGGCTGTCTTCTTTGCCCTCGAGGCTGAGACAGAACAAGCCAGGGCTGTGCCACCTCCACCCCCAGGGAAGAGCAAGGAAGCAGAGTTAGTCACCCCAGGCCCACGCGCTTCTTCCCTTTCGGAGCCTCCTTGGAGGGGAGCAGTCGGGGTGGGGGTCTCAGGGGAGATCAGCACCGTGGGCTCCAGCTCAGGCAGTGGCAGAGCCTCTGTGCTCAGGGAAACTTTGAAAGGTCGTGGATTCAACCGAAGTCTGCATTTCAACCCCAAAGTTTTCTGTCTCTCCTCTGTCTCTCTCTCCCACTGATTTTCTAGAAATTTTGAGGAGACACATATTCGGTTTATAGTTTCTTAGCTTAAATTTCTTTTCTCCTTTTAGACCTCTTAAGGGATCATTTGGCTCTCAGGCTTTGTTGGGGTTGCGTGTGTGTGGAGGCCAAATAACTTAAATAGCAAAGCAAAACAAACACAAACAATACAACTTTTATAATTCAAAAAATAAAAAAGTTTTTATAGGCTGGTTATGATTCAGTTCTTGCTGTTTGCATTTCAAAGTGAAGGATTATCTGGGACACATTGGTATTATGTTGGTGGTTTTGTATTCTGTAATTTTCTACCTGTCAGCTGAATAGAGGTATGGCCTTCCTAACTGCTGAGAGAATAAGCCAGAATTTGAGGGTCTTCTGTAAGTAGCCAGTCCAGGGTTCCCCTGGAGCGTCACCCCATGAAGGTCGAGGCTCCGCCCATCTCGCTGAGTGACACCCAATCTTCGAGAACTGAGCCTGGCACCAGCCACACTTGGGCAAGTGGTGGCCAACAGCCGCCATTCCTGTTCTCTTCCTGCCAGAGTGGCACCCCCTCCACAGCATCAGCCCCTTTCTGGTCCTTTCACCCTGGATGTCCAGATCCAGCAGGCCCATCCAGCTGTCCAGCACTCAGAACAGAGGTCCAAGAAAGAACTTGGCGTCAGTGGGTCCACCAGTAGCTACGCAGTGACACCCCTGTTTGCTTATTGTCTCCTCCACCATTTAAAAAAATCACAACAAAGCTGCTTCCCTCCTGACTGCCAGCCCAGGCTGGCACAGACCCTCTGCTGGGTAAAATACCAAACCTGCACGTGATCATGGGAGGAAGTGCACAGACCTGGGTCTTGTCTCCATTCACAAAATGCTGCACCCAAGGTGCTGTTTTGAGCCTGTGCCGAAACATGACAACGAACAACCGAGGCTGAGCCTAGGCAGGCTCCTTTCCAAGTGCCAGCTCTGCCCAGGAAGCTGCTCCCTCCAGGGGAGCTCCTGCCATGAGAGGGAGCCTGGAGAGCCTTCTCCCCAACTTCCAGACCCCCCCACTCCTCATTAGTCCCAGTGCAGTTTTGTGACAGCGTTTCGGGGCGGGGGGCGTCCTTGGAGCCTCACTGAACCAGGTGAATACTTTCCAGAAAAGCAACAGAATATCATTTTATCTAGCGGGTGACATTTGTGGGGAAAATTTTAACTGGGACCTTCCATTCCTATGAGATTTCCTCAGCCAAAAGCCTTTTTCTGTGATTTTGAAGGCACTCAAAAGCAGCCACCAACCTGTGCTTGTCTTGTAGCCTCAGGTTGTCACAGTGACCACCCACCTCACTTGTCCCTTTGTTCCTTCAGGCCACAGTGAACGCCCGGCCTCAGCGCATCCTCACCACGTCTTCCCTCACTCAGTCGGCACCCGCCAGCCCCACCAACAAGGGCATCCACATCCACCAGGCGGGGTGAGTGTGGGTAGCTGCCTTCCGGGGTCTGGGGAGGTTCCCAGCACGGCCTCCCCCCGCCTCCCCCTCCCTCTCCAGCCTGCAGGCTCTCTCTCACACCCCGACATCTTCTCATCTGAGCCCCTCCTAGAATCCTTTCCTACCTTTATCTGCACAATTGTGACAGCAAAAGTTGACCTGAACCTGACTCCATTCAGAATTTTATCAGAGAGGGTCCGTGTCTTCCAGTGAGTGACCAGCAGGGTGGAACCCTCCACTTAATCAGTGTTCACAGAGCTGTGCACTGGATCTCAGGGGAGTAGACGTGCCCTGCACCCTCCTGGAGCCTACTCAAAGTCCTGACTGAGTTTGCCTCCGGCTGCATTGGTTTTCAGGGGAAGATGGTTCTTAGAACCTGCAGGCAGAAGCTAGAAGGGGTCATTAATTCAGCATCAGCAGCTCAGGTTTGGAAGTCACGTTGACAAGCCATGCAATTGAGGGTGGTCCGAGCTGGTGACCCTGGGCCCATTCGCAGGATCTGGGAGTGGGCAGTACCAGGGGAAGTTGCTTAGGGTTTGGTTTCAAAGGAGTGTGTTCTGGGTAAAACACAGTGTTTCTTTTTTCCCGACGGCAGAGGCTCCCCGCCAACATCCAGTGCAAGCAGCTCCAGCCTGACCAACGACGTGGCCAAGCAGCCGGTCAGCCGAGACCTGCCTGCAGGCCGGCCAGGCACCACAGGCCCCGTGGCGGTGCAGTACACACCCCACTCCCACCAGTTCCCCCGGACACGGAAGATGTTCGACAAGGGCCCAGACCAGGTACGGATGTGGTTTTACACACTAACTCTAATGGGCTTGGGTGCTGGGACGTTCGCTCCTGAGAGGAGAGGCACCACCTCGGGCGACGGGGTGCATGTGGCCTCGGCCCGGGTGCAGAAAGCCGTGAGCCACCGACGGCTCTGGGCTCCTGCCCCCACGTCTGGGCAGATACTGCAGGGTGTCCCTCTTCCTCCTGCAGCCCCTTGTTCTGGGTTCACTCTTGGCAGCTTCCATGTAACAAGCAGCACATGGGCTGATTGGCTTTTTCCCTTCTCAGTCAATAGCATTTGTCTCCACTAAACGTGGCAGCTGCTCCACAGAAGCGCTTGTTCTGACAAGTTGTTTGCTTTTTCCATCAACATTCAACTATGCCCCGTAGGTGGGTGTGGTCATAGCCGCTAAGTTAAACGAGGCCGTTCAGGAGAGGGAGGAATTGGCGTCCTTGTTTGTCAGGGTTGTGAGAACACATAACAGGTGGACACAAAAGCTGGGGCCTCGTGTCTTGTCCAGACTGCTTGCTGCTGTCCCGGCCAAGCACAAACGGTATAGCGAGGGTGTTCTGAATGCGCCAAGGACACGTCTCAGCTCACCAGTGACCGGCAATTTAACAGGAAGGTCACAGCAGTCTGCACCCTGACTTTGGAACTAGATGCAGGTGTTGGGGATGGACAGGTGTCCACACCTGCCACCGGCCCCGCCCACCTGGCTTTGGAGCTGCCTGCTCCCCTCGCCTCGATGGCTGAGGAACAAAAACGGCCACAACGCCAGGTGCCATGTTTAGCCTCCCGGCTGGACCCTACATGGGGCAGCCAGGCAGGAGTGGCTGGACCATGATCCGTGGGTCCTGGCCCAGCAGAGCCGCGAGGTGGCGGCAGGTGGCTGCGGTTCCCCTGTCAGGCGGGAGGTAAGACCTTATTGCTGACCCCATCTGTGGGATTTTCCACCCAGCGTGTCTCCCTGGGTAGCGGGGGCTGCTCTGTGAGGCACTTCTCATGCCTCACCACGTGCAGTGAGGCAAACCCCTGCTCTGCCATCCTGGCCCCCATTGGTTCTGCAGCGGGGAACAAACTGAACCATTGTCCCAGTGAGCAGAACCACGTGTTTTAAGTTTTAATGCTTAGAAGTCCCAGTTGGCCCAAGCTCTACTGTGCTCTTATCCAGGAGCCAGAGGGTAGGCCAAGGTCCTATGTGTATGACTGGCCTGGTGGGAGTGGCGGCCCTGGGACCAAGCAACAAAGTCCTCGTGGGGCTGCTGACTCAGCACCGATGGCAAGTGTCAGGGACTCTGCAGCCCAGGCCACCTCAGCCAGCCCTGGGGGATGCTCGACCTCTGAGCGCAGACTCAGAGCCCTGTCTGACAGTCGGGGTTCCTTGGGCACCAGGACGCAGAAGTGAGGGGACCACGGAGATATTGCCCTCAGAAGCCTGACCCCTGTGCCTTGGTCTCCAGGGATGGACTGTCTCGAGCTCACAAAGAAGTTCGGGGGTGACGTGACTAACTCTGTTTCTGTCTTCTCCTCCCCTCCTCCTTTCCAAATGCCCCGAAGACCACTGATGACCCGGATGATGCTGCCGGGCACAAAAGTTTCATTTCGGCCACAATGCAGACAGGGTTCTGCGACTGGAGCGCGCGGTACTTCGCCCAGCCTGTCATGAAGGTAGTGGTGTGTCAGCAGCTCTCTGGGTTTAAAGCCAGAATCCCCTGGCATGCACTGCCCCCATCTCCTCAGCAAACGCACACAGGACTCCAGAGCCCCGGCCTCAGGCCTGGGTGTCTGAACCCCTCTGCTCTGAGCTCAAGGTCTGATCCTCACTGGTTTGCTCACTGTGACCCTCGGGGGCCACATGCTGTGACTCCTAGCAGCCCAGGTGCAGTTGCGCAGGCCCTGCCCTGAGCCGTGGCCCGGGGCAGGTGCTGGCTGCACAGGGCCCTGCTGTGCCCACTGGCCTCCTGTCCCACCGAGGGTGGCTGTTGAGGGGACGCCAGATTGCTGTCATGGTAGCTAGTATTAACAGGTAAAAAACAGTAAAAGAAACAGACCTCGCTTACCTGCCTTTTCCGAGCTTGCCAGTATAAAATGTGCCATTTTGTCTTGATTAGCAAGGTCATCCAGGTGGTCCCCAGGCCTCACTTGGGCCGCTTCTGGCTTTGGGGACTGTTGGACTAAGCTAGCTGACTGGGGTAATCTGGCTTATTCCAGGACACTGCCTTCCAGGTTTGATGACGTGACGTGTGTCCTCTTGCTACAGACTCAGGCCACACATTCAGGGTGCCAGGGTGAGACAGGGCAGTGCTGTCAGAGCTGAATCTTCGTGCCCGTCTTTCTGCAGGGAGTGCTGCAGGGGTTCATTTTAGACTTGCTGATCTAAAGCACGTTCTTACAAAACCACCTTCCTCTTCCCTCATAGGTAATGGAAAATTGAAAACTGCAGTTTATTCTCACTTGTATATCAAGCTACATAACCAAGTAATTTCCAGGCAGAGTATTTGGACTCTATTACAACTTTTCTCTGGCCTTCCTGTTTCCCTGTAGTGATACTGATTTTTGTCAGTTACAACACAGAATAACGGTTGTCAGTGCCTGAGGCAGGTGATAGAGTTCTCATTTATCAAGCCCCGTTGCTAAAAAGAAGCACCCTCTCAGTAGCGAAAACTAGGATCCACGGAAATGTCCAACAGGAGGGGAATGGTTAAAAAAGGATGAAGTATTTGATACGATATTATTGGAGCTATTAAAAAATAAAGCTTTGAAATTAGTAACATAAGAAAATGCTCATGATAAAATTTTTTTAAAAGGGAAAAAAAAGCAGGACGTAAACTGGCCACAGGATGGCCATACTTTCTACACTTAGCACGAAGTACCTTTATAATCAGGAAAAAAATATATTAAAGAAATGACCCCGGGACTTTCCTGGTGGCGCAGTGGTTAAGAATCTGCCTGCCAATGCAGGGGACAAGGGTTCGAGCCCTGGTCTGGGAAGATCCCACATGCTGCAGAGCAACTAAGCCCGTGCGCCACAACTGCTGAGCCTGCGTGCCACAACTACTGAAGCCCGTGCGCCTAGAGTCCATGCTCCTCAACAAGAGAAGCCACCACCATGAGAAGCCCATGCACCGCAACGAAGAGTAGCCCCCACTCGCTGCAACTAGAGAAAGCCCACATGCAGAAATGAAGACCCAACACAGCCAAAAATAAATTTTTAAAAATAATAAAAAATAAAGAAATGACCCCAAGAGATCATTGAGGCCTGTTACAGTCAACCAAGTATGTTGTCCACGCCAGGGTCGGCCTGCTTCTGCTGACCTGTCCGCCTGCAGACAGGACATCTCGGGCTCCTCTGGCTAAGGAAGGAGGGAGTAGGCAAACACCAGAATTTGTCCCAGGAGACAGTTCATCACTGGTGCTGTAGGTAGCGAGTTGTCCTTTAGATCTGTGGTACATACCATCTGCTTGAAAGTTAAGGGGGTTTAGTCTAATAGTAATGGAAGTTCAGTTTCGTTGATACAGTCTCCTGCTTAAGGCAAGTGCGGTCAAGTGACTTGGACTCTAGGTGGTTGGTCTGCCATCTCACTGAAACGGCAGTGACTGTAATTCTCGGAAGCTACTTGGTGGGGTGCTGAGTGGCTGTCCTTGAAGTCTCCAGGGATGCCTGTTCTCAGTCATCTACCTGTGGGGAGAAGTGGCATAGGTAATCCAAAACATGTTTCTCTTAAACTTAGAAATGAACTTGACTTTTCCCTAAGAATTTGCTTTCCTTTCCTCAGCACCAGGTACTCAGACTCAGAGTGCAGGTGCCCTCCAGCAGCGCACGTCAGCTGACCGCGGGGGGAGGCTCCGCAGGCAAGGGCTGCGGTTTGTGGGGACCTCTACTTACATGTTCACGTGTTTCACTCAGATGCAGACCCACAGCCACCACTGGAAAAGGCGAAACAAAGCTGCAGGGACAGAGAACAGAGGGCAGGGTGTTGGGCTGGGGCTGGGGGGAGGGCTTGACTACAGAGGGCACGTGGCAGTTTGAGGTGTGGGGGACTGTTCAACATGCTCACTGTGGTGGTGGTTACATACTGTGCCCAAAAGGGTGAAATTTAATGCATGTGAACTGTATCTCGGTCACCCTGATGCTTTACGAGAAGTGTGGCCTGATGATGAAAATGCCCATCGTTGGGTATCAGTACCTGCAGTGAACTCTGATCTGCACTTCAGAGCTTCTTCCTTGGCAGTCAGTGGTCTTCACCCCTTAGATGTCGTGCCCAGAGGTGGCGGGTTGAGCCGGGTCAGCCCGCAGCCAGTGCACACCCTCCCGGTACTGCTGACCCCCGTCATTGTTTGGGGAGGGTGTTTGTTATTAAACGAGGTGAGAGGCAAGCGCAGAGGTACTCTGTCCTGCCACAGAACTCGGCTTTGTTTCTGGTGGGAACCCAGGGAGCTCGGTGTCTGAGAACTTAGCATTGACATCATGAGCCTTCCCCAGGGGTCATGCTGCAATCATGATAGTCACGTGCCTGTCATGAATTTTATCCCGTGCACTTGAACCTCTTTAAATTCAGAGGCATTGAGGGTAAGACCCAGCCCTGTGATTCACAAATTCATCATATGAGAACCTGCTCCACGTGGAAATGCCCGCCCTCAGGCTTCTGCAGACCCTCTGGTCTTCCTTTGTTCCCAAGCCCAGCCTGCCCCAGTGACAGGCGAGGAGCGAGGGGGACACCCTCACCAGCTGTCAGCCGCCAGCTCCTCAGGAGGCTTCAGGAGGCTTCAGCACCGTAATTGGTTTCTGTTTGAGGAAAAGCCAGGAGGTGTTAGGAATTCGAGGAGTGTCGTGATCCTAATCATGTAACACTATTTCCCACACCCACGTCCCTCCAGCTCTGCTTAGAGGAAAGCGCAGCACAGTGTGGGTCTGGGCTTTTGTTTAGTCAGAAGCTTTTGTTCAGCCTGCAGAGCCATGGGGGAGGGGAGGAGCACATGAGCAGATGATTAAGAAAGGCTGAGTGGGAAATCGTCTGTCTGGTCCCTCCGTACATCCTTGTCCATGCCGGCCGGCCAACGCCGGCTGCTTCTCATGGCCTCTTCTGCTCTCTTGTCCTCTCCTCGTCTCACTCCACCCTCGCCTCCCACACTGTCCCACTGCTCTCCGCCCCTGCTTGTCCTAGTACTTCATGGCAATTATCCCCAAGACGCTGCGTGCACTGGTTCCTGGGCTGCGGTTTAGTTCAGTTCAGTTCTGCAAGTCCTTCTCTGAGCTCAGCAGAGCCTGTATGCCCGTGGGACTGCTCCCGGGAGCGCCACGCTCTGCTGCTTAGGATTCAGCCCAGGGCAGTGATGCCCGGCTGTGCCATGGAGGTCAGCCTGTCTGTGTCCCCAAGGCACGTGTGGCCACACTCCCATGCGCAGCTGCCTCCCGTCCCCCTTCCTTCCTCCCACCTGCCCCCACCATGGGGAGTACAGTCCAGAACTTCATGCCTGCCTGTCCCACTCCCTTCCTGCTTGTCTAGACCCTTCCTCTAATATATTCCCGCAGAAACGAGAGATTTATTCAGGTGCAGTCTCAGTCTTTTCATGTGGGGTTTTCTTATTATTGTTCTACGTTATTGGTTATTTGTTATTTGTTTTCAAATAATCTCTGGATTGTCATGAAACAAAACCAACTGGTAAAAACCCGCCGTCTATCCCAAGTACCTTTGTGGGGTTATGTCTACAGCACTAACTGTGCTCTGGAGGCTCTGGGTGACTTTTCTTTGGTTGTCTCTGTGTCAGGATATCTTTGCTGTTTTGCTGGGTGTAGTTTTGTGATTTTTAAGAGAAAAAAAGGAGTGTAGCAGTGAAATGCTGGAACACAGAGGCCTCAGCACCTGTACACAGGGACGAGGTGAGGTTTGGGGTTGTTCATTTGTGATCAGAGATAACACAGAGCATTCTAGGAGAAGACGTGAAAGTGCTCCATGACCGTTTCATGTAATAACTGCCTAAAACGTGAGCTGAACTCCTCTCCGTGTAGACGTCACCTCATTTCTCAGTCACACTTACACACGGGCACGTGCACGTGACCACGTTCACTGTCCTTCATCCTGATGCTTTCTCCAGGATGAATATGGGCTCCTTCTGCCTGTGTGGTGTTGCCTGGCTGAGTACAAGGCTGATTAACTCAGCTAAGTGGAAGAAGGGTTTTTCCTAGTTTACTCGATTCCTTTTGTATTTTGGGATTTTACAACTCTGAGTTTTCAAGCAGGGAACTAGAGTTAGCCAGATTGACTATGTGATTTAGGAGATACATCTTTTTTACATGACAAGTGATTGTTATGAATAAAGTAGACTTAAATCATAACTCATTATTTGCTAAGTGTGGCCCTCTCCTAGGCACACCCATCCGTAGCCCACAGGCACCCACGCCATGCACACACGCCAGCCATGAAGCGAGAAGGGCCCTTATCCAGGAAAGGGGACTGTTCCGCAGCATCCACATACTCCACGTGCAGATAAACTCCGTCTCTTGAAAGCCGATTAGGGAGGGCAGAAGGGTCGAAGCTCCTTCCTCAGTCTCCACCTATGCGGAATCCGATGCCAGCTTCACCCTCTGCTGCATTAGGTGGAGTGGGGCGGGCAGCAACTCCCAGAGAAGATCCCACCCTCAGGCCCAGCCTGCCTCTCGCAGCTGTCACGGGGTAGCCGTGCCCTGGCTGCTGTCCTCTGTCACTTCTCATGAGCTCGTTCATCTTCTAACCAGATGCCTCTGTTCCCTTTGGCATCAAAGAATAAAAGCAAAAGTCTCTGAGCACAGCCCATCTTTTTCCGATTTTGCATTTAAGGGCAAGAAGGAGCAAATTTAGTGTCTGGCACAGCAGGGCCCTTTGTGTCCCCTCCTTCGGAAAACACCCAGCCCTAATCCCTGAACCTCCCCTCAAAATCTTTGAAACCAGCCCCCCTGCTGCCCTGTCAGAGTGCGAGACTTCTGGCTTCCACCATTGGGCCGTCGTGGGGGCAGGGGTTTCCTAAGTCTCCACTCCGTGTCCCCGCGCCGGCCAGCCCTCCCCCCACCCGGTCCCAGGTCTCAGAGCCTCTAAGCCCAGCGGGCAGCAGTGAGCGGCACTCCCAGCATAGAGAGGGAAGCTGCTTCGGGGATCCAGTGACCAACCTCTGACTGTAATGCTCTGCTCTAGCCTGCGGTAGGGCACTGGACACTGGGCTGACCAGAGAACCCAGATTCTTTAGCACCTGTGGAGGACGAATCCTCTTATCTGGAAATAATTGTTTTTTTATTGTTGAAGATCCCGGAAGAGCATGACCTGGAGAGTCAGATCCGCAAGGAGCGGGAGTGGCGGTTTCTGCGAAACACCCGCGTCAGGAAGCAGGCGCAGCAGCTCATCCAGAAGGGTAAGCAGTGTCCCCAGGGGCCACCGCGGTCGTTGAGCAGGCGCCCACCCGCCCTTGTGCAGGGGAGAAGTGAGACTGGCAGAGATGCTCGAGGGAGGGAGGAGTGCCAAGGTGGGGGCACCATCCGCCTGCCTGACAAAGCCTGGTCCCGGGAGACTCTGTGCCTTTGCCCTCAGGGAGACTTGGAAGCTCTCTGGGATCATCGTCCAGGGAAGCTCCTGTCTTGACTGGCAGCTTCTGGGCAATTGTGTCTTCTGCCTTTTGTCGTTTGCAGAGAGGAAGGAGCAAGCCCTCCGCAGGCCCTGGGGTCCACGGCGGAGTGGGCCTGTGTCCTCCCCATGGGGACAGAAGACAAACACCAGGCCCTGGCTGTGTTTACCTGGACCCCACCAGGCCCCCAAATAATTGCTCTCTATCACCCAAAGCTGTGTATCAGTCACATTTTGACCAAACCTTTTACTAAATTTGCCAACAGATGCCCAAACCGCCCACTTTGCATGCCCCCCAGCCCCACCCCCCGGTGAAGTGGCAGTGAGCACCGTGGACAAGTGGCTGCCACAGGGAGGGCTGCTGGGCCGCGGGTCCTCCTCATCTTGGCTGCAGCAGCCCCCCAGGCACTGAAGCAGGGTGGGAGGGGGCAGCTGAGGGCCTCCACCCTGTGATCAGAACAGGGACAGAGTACTGGGGCCCTCACCATCCCCCAGAGACGAGCCTCTCTCCTCTCCCTCTCCCAGCAGTACAGCCCCCACTGGCCCGGGAACCGACCCAGTCCCACAGCTGTGAGTGCACAGGGCGTGGGCTGGTCTTTTGGCTCTGCCTGAGCCCTCATTGCTGGGCCAGCTTTGGGCGGTGGACTGACCCTGCCCAGGTACCGCACAGAGTGGATAAGCAGGCTCTTAACGCTTCTGTTGAATTATTGTCGTGACCTTGCCTCCCTGTCCTGTCAAATTCTCTTGATTATTACCGGTTACTTTTTAAAGTTGAGAGTGAGAACCCATGAGACCGTCCCTGCCTGCAGGCAGCCTGGAGTCGGGGTCTCGTCCCTGGCCCGCCTGCCCAGGCCCATCGCACTCCTTGGCCCACTGAGCACTTCCAGAAGCAGTGCTCTTTCGGAAGCACTTCGGCATGTGTTCACAGTGCTCTCCGTGAGATGCTCGGGTCACGTTTCATTAATGTGCGGTCACTTCTGCTAAAACCAATCTTGGTTGTTTGTAACTCGCCTCTATGAAAGCACTGTCGCAGCTGGATGTAAAGCCTCTGGGATGTGGAATGGAGAGTCTGCAGCTTTCTCCAGGAGAGAGCGAGCTGCCCAGCGTGATAGAAGCTCTCCGCATTATGGGGTCAAGGGCCTATTTTCTTGGAAGTTGGTGGTTCTTTAGAACCCCAGGCCTATGGACGGGGACAGCAGAACAAATTGGTTTCTCTGTACCCACGGGCGCAACCTGGGAGCCAGTCTGCTGCGTGCAGTCGGACATCTGAACGGGGTGAAATTAGAGCCAGCCACTCGAGAAACAACTAGGTTTTCCAGACAAAAAAGAAAAAAAGTATCTCTGTAAATTAGGGTCAGGGGTTCTCTTTTCCAGTCTTTGTGGAAAAAAAGAGGTCTGCTTGTCAGACACACACGGAGAGGAACTGCTGAGCCGCTGAAAACCTTAGCAAGTGAGCTTGCTGACGGGAGCATCACTGCCGGTGGACGTGGGCAGGGAGGACAGGGACGCTAGTGAGTCCACAGCCTCCTCCGCTACCTGCCGCACTCAGAGCCTGGACTCCTCATGAAGTTGTAGTTTTATCTGAGGCCAGCGGTGTGCTGGGAAGGCTGTGAACGGTAGAAGTACGGAAATCACACCTGCGGGCCGAGCAAAGTCACCGGACAAGTCAGCGAGGCCCCGGAATACGAGCTGGGAAAGTTAATGCTGCCTTTTCTATCCATGACCCCTCCGGCCACCCCCCATGACACCATGACTTTGCCATCATACATGGATCTCTGCATGTCTGCAGAACACCTGCAGTGACTCAGGACCTGGGTATCCCCTCATCTTTCCTGGGTCAAATCACGCCTCTGTCCTGGGGAACCCATGCTGTGGGGGAAGGCACCTCTGGGCAACAGTTAAACCCTCTGGGACCTGTTTGCCTGTTAGTTTAACCCTGTCTTGATTGTTGAGTGGTTTTCTGTGTTAGTTGTTTTAGCAAAGGGAGGCGGAAAAGGACTGAAATTGTGGGTGACAGTAGCTCGCCCGGCCGGCGCCAGGTTCACAAAGCATGAGCAGCTCCTCTGTGTCACCCAAGACTTGCGTCCAGCCACTGAGGAGGGGGTGACTCCGGGGCCTGAGTGTCACGAGGGCTGCTCACCCTCTACGACGTGCAGGGAAGAGGGGCCACCATGCCTGGCTCCTCTGCATAAGCCTGTGTCATTCTCCAGAAATGTGTGTGAACCTGTCGGATGCTCTTAGCAGTTTTATCCTCTTTTCGTTGTTCTTCTAAAGCTCCTTCAGGGCCACGAGGGTTTTTTCCCAAGTGGCTGTATTGGGGCCTGGTGAACAAATCCCCGTTCACATCCTTGGCTGGATTGCAGACAGCGATGGCCAAACCGAGGCTTCAGCCTTGGGTCTCAGTTACGAATCTCAGCCTTACTGAGCTTTATTCCAAAATCTTTGGTGTTCTTTTCCTAAAACCTTAACCAGTGTGCACTGATCTGAGTATTGCTGACGGGTTGTCGCAATTATATATCGAATGCTAGCCATGTACAAGCAGAGGCAGGGCCCTGCTGTCAGGAGCCCACCCCTGCGCTGTAACCCCTGCTTTCCTCTGGGCCCCTCCAGGTCCCCAAACATTAGGGACTGGTGTCGGCCTTGGTAAAATACATCATTGACATTTGCTGCAAATTGAGACCCATAGTCGTGTGTTTCCCTTGGCAGGTATCACAAGGCTGGACGACCAGATATTTCTGAACAGGAACCCTGGTGTCCCCTCCGTGGTCAAGTTTCACCCCTTTACGCCGTGTGTGGCCGTCGCTGACAAAGACAGCATCTGGTACGTGGGGCACTTGCAGGGCTGGCCTTTCAGCTGGAGAACAGGTAGCCCCTGGGGGGTGTGGGCAGGATGCCCCTGCACCCTCCTGGTGTGGAAGCTCCTCAGCCCGGGCCTTTGGGCTGTTTCGGGGGGGGGGAGGGGGGGCTGGAAAACTTGCAGAGAGACGTCCCTCCTCCTGGTGTTGCCCGCGCCCTCCCAGGGTTGCACTTGGCCACGTTACCACGGGTGTTCCAGAGGCCTGAGCACGGTTATGTGTGGGCCGGGACGGGAGCTTCTGGTACGAAGATGGGGCCATTCCTGTGCAGTGAACAGAGACCAGTGCACAGGGGCTCATCAGGATCCCACAGTGACAGGACATGTGAGGAACCCGCTTGTGTGCAAGGGCAGCAAGTGTGTGAAGGGAAAGTGTCAGTAACAAGACACCGTGTTAATTCATAGTGACCATTGCCCTTATGTCACTGAGAAAGCGCTCACTTGATGGGAGAGAACCATGGACGCGATTCTTTTTGTAGCTGATAAAATGGATATAATTTTTTTTTTTTTTTTGGCTGTGTTGGGTCTTCATTGCTGCACACGGGCCTTCTCTAGTTGCGGCGAGCGGGGGCTACTCTTCGTTGTGGTGCACGGGCTGCTTCTCATTGCAGTGGCTTCCCTCATTGTGGAACACGGGCTCTAGGCGCGCGGGCTTCAGTAGTTGCAGCACGTGGGCTCAGTAGTTGTGGCTCACAGGCTCTGAGCACAGGCTCAGTAGTTGTGGCACACGAGCTTAGTTGCTCCACGGCATGTGGGATCTTCCCGGGCCAGAGATCGAATCCGTGTCCCTGCATTGGCAGGCAGATTCTCAACCACTGCGCCACCAGGGAAACCCAAAATGGATAGAATTCTTACATGTTTCTTATTCCTCTCCTTTTTTTATACATAACATAAAATTTACTGTCTTCTCCGTTTTTAAGTGTGCAGTTCAGTGGCATTAAGCACATTCACCTTGTTGTGCAGCCATCACCACTGTCCATCTCCAGGACTTTTTCATCACCCTAAACTGAAACTCTGTCCCCGTGAAACACTGACTCCCCCTCCCCACTTCCCAGGCCCAGCACCCCACACTCTACTTCCTGTCTCTATGAATTTGTCTATTCCAGGAACCTCATATAAGTGGAATCATCTAGTATTTGTCCTTTTTTTGACTGGATTATTTCACTTAACAAAGCAGGTGTCAGAACTTCCTTCCCTTTTAAGACAGAATAATAGTCCATGTGTATGGACCACATTTTGTTACATCCTTCCTCCATTGATGAGCATTTGGGTTGCTTTCACCCTTTGGCTGTTGTGAGTGACACTGATATCACCCGGGTGCACCGTGTATACCCAGAGGTAGAATCCTGGCCAAACGGTAGTTCTGTGCTTAGTTATCTTGAAGAACCACTCTTGTTTCGCATGGCAGCTACACCATTTTATGTTCCCACCAGCAGGGCACAGCATTCCAGTTTCTCCACATCCCTGACAACATTTGTCCCTTTCTGTGTTTTTGCTGGTGGCCGACCTGGTGGGTGTAAGGTGGTATTTCCTTGTGGCTTTTGTATTTCCCTGATCACTAGCCTTATTCCTCTCTTATTCCCTGAAGTTTTTGGGACTGGGAGAAAGGGGAGAAGCTGGATTATTTCCACAACGGAAACCCTCGGTACACGAGGGTCACGGCCATGGAGTATCTGAATGGCCAGGACTGCTCACTCCTGCTCACAGCCACAGGTGAGTGGGGTTTGTGTGGTGGGGACCTAAACCCCAATGCAGAGGTGGTGGGGGACAGATGCAAGACCCCAGCACGAATTGGCACAAAGCTTCCTGTGACCTCGATTGTTTCTTCTGGCAAAGGGGACTAACCGCTCCCAAGTGGAGGCCTCCATCATTAAAGGCACACCCATGGGGAGAGGTCCTGCTGGCAGCCCTCCCCAGGAAAATAAAGTCCAGCCCCGGTCCAAAGCCAGCCCCCTGGCAGACATCAGGCAGGGAGGGGGAGGACGAAAACCCAGAGTGGTGCGGGCAGCCAGTAGGGTCAGTTGGGGGTTTGAGGACAGATCACACCGAGCCTCTCTGAGCGCCAAAGAGGAGGCAGAGAGGGTGATTCCCCGGACGCAGAGACACAGCAGAGGAACCCAGGGCCCTTCAGGAGTCGGGTCCCAGTGGAGGTGCAGCACGAGGCTTCACTTCTCAGCAGAGATCAGGCAAGTGTTTCCCAGTGTGTCCCCAGATGACCTCATCCTCCCTCTGCAGCTTGAGGCAAGGTCATCCTTGAGGGCCTCGTGTGAAGGGCCAGTGAGGCCAGAGAGCAGGGTCCTGGGGGCAAGCAACGCCAGGAGGAAGGAAGGAAGGACAGATGAACAGACAGCCAGGTGGTGGACCCACACACTCAGGCCCACCTGGCTGCCCATCTGCCGGAGAACACTGGGGCCTCTGCCCCGTTCTGAGCCTGGAGAGGCAGGAGGAACAACCCGCCCATTTCCTGAGTCTCGTGTGAGGGGAGGTGGGGAGAGAGAGGCCCTGAGCACCGTCCCCTTGAGACTGCCTCTTCTTGGCAGGTGATCCCCTCGGGGGGGATCGGGAATGCTGAGGCGGAGGCACAGCCCTGAAGCCCAAGGTCAGGCCAGAACAGGCCTCACTCTGCCTCTGATAGGCTCCTCACCAGACGAGAGACCCATCTGTCCCTTGGGCTGGGCAGCCTTTGTCCTCCTGTGCCTCCGGGGGAGGGCCCTCCTCCCCTTCCCAGAGCAGCCAGGCCTGCATTTGAATATCCTCTCTTGTCTCCCCAAGATGACGGTGCCATCAGAGTCTGGAAGAACTTTGCTGATTTGGAAAAGAATCCAGAAATGGTGACGGCCTGGCAGGGGCTCTCCGACATGCTGCCCACCACCCGAGGTGGGTGCTCCCCGGGGTCCTGCAGGCGCTCAGTCCACTCAGACTCCCCAAGTAACGACCCAGCCAGCCTCCACCTTGGGAGACTCTGCTCGCGGGTGGAAGTCCTGCCGAGCTCTGACCAGCCCACAGCCCCCGTCCTTGGCTGGAAGCTCGTGTTGCTTGTGAGAGCGTGGCCGCCGCAGGGCCTGGGGCTGCATTCTGTGCCCCTCGTGCCCGAGTTAATCGCCTCTCGGTGATGAGCACACAGCAGGCGCCCCAGTTGTGTCTGGTCCTACGGGGGAGGCCAGTGCGCTGCCTGCCTGCCCTGGGCTGACAGAGGCACGGCTGCAGCACCCACCGGCCACTGCTGTGCGTGCTGCCTGTCGGTGTGCATGGCTGCCCCACGCCCAGGGTGAGAGACACCAGCACTGCCTTCCGGTCTCTGGGTCCAGCCCATTGTCAGGAGGTCTGCACCTCTCAGCCCCGCGCTCGCTGTTCACACAGCATTAATGCGGCCGCGGGTCTGGATTTCCAGGGACACCCTCAGCCGGAGCCGCCCTCCAGTGTGGTCGCAGAGCCGCTGCCAGATGGAGGCGGGAGCGGCTTGCTGTCGGCCCCCTGCTGGCCTGGGGTCTTCGCATGTCCTCGCGTGGCCGATAGGTGCCTCCATGGCTGCTTCTGTCTCCTCCGTCAGAGCACTTGTCCTAGGGAGACGCCGACCCCTGGGGGCACAGCTGGCTCCACGGCAGACACTTCCGTATGTGTTAATTTTTAAAATAGCCATGTTTTTACATTTTCTTCAGGAACAAAATGGTCATGCATACCCACCTCCACAGGACCCAACACAGCCGTTTTCTTGTTGCCCAGGCCCCTCTGGGCCCAGTCCTGGGCTAACGTGGATGACAGCTGCCGTCACAGGTCCCTCTGTCTCTCTCTTGCTTTTTCCAACATTGGAGCAAAAGCCTGATCCCTGCCCTGCAGCGCCCCCGCCTCCCACCCACTCAGCCCCCAGCCCCACCTCAGGCCCGCCTCAGTGCTGCTGGCTGCGGCAGAGCAGGTGGCTGACGGCCTCCCCGTGGCTCTCAGGTGCTCACGCTCACAGGTTTGTTTCACTGCGGGACACGCTGGATGAGTTGAATCGTGGTTTTCAGTCCTTAGCTTCCTGCTGCCGTCCAGCAGGACGGGACACACCCCAGGCTCCCGCCGTTCTGCAGACCCCTGTGCAGGGAAGGCAAGGGCTGGTCGAGAGCAGGGTCAGCCTCCCGGCAGGGCCAGAGGATGAGAAAGTGGGGAGCCCACTGGCAGCCCAGTGGATACACTGTTGTCTAGTTTATTCCTCTTGCAGCGGCCTACCTACCTGCCGCCCCCAAATACCTGCCACCCCCAAATGATGTGTCTGTGGTTTTTTACCCGCGATGCCACTTGCCTTTGCTCTAGTGAAGGTGAAAGCAAGGGTGGACAGCATGCAGTTTGGGAGGGGGGCAGAGAGTCTAGCTGGGAGGAAAGGAGGCTGAGGTGACAGCAGTACAGTCTCAGGGCTCCCCTGCACTTGTCTCCCCCAGATGTCACCTGTGTCAGCTGCTCCTGGCCCAGGTGTGCACTGCAGCCCTAACTTGAGAGTGGTTCCACTGCTGTAGACATGTTTGCTACAGACTCCTTCCTGCTGGACCCTCTCCCTTTCCTGGGTTTCAGAAAGCCCCCCAGGAGAGGCACTGTTGCTGAGGGGTCAGGAAGCTGGTGGGGGTCTTACCTCCAGGTCTTTATCGGCAGGTGGGGTGAGGGGGGCTTTGGGCAGGCACGCAGCACTCCTTGGCGGCTAAGCCAGAGTTCGTTTGGTCTGTCCCCTGCCTTTTGACCAGGCAGCTGTGGGCTTAGCAAAAAGGAAGACATTATTTCCTTGTTCTTTCAGGGGGATGGAAGGTGGAAGGGGTGGTGAGCCTGGGAGGCTGACTGCTCTAAGGGATCAAGGCAGGAAGGGCTTGTGTGCTGCAGGGCCCCGAGGGGCACACTGAGAGCCGGGGAGCCTCTCCGGGCCCCACATCCCTCAGTCTCCACAGCTTCCCTCTGCAGCACGGGGATCGCAGCCCCAGCAGGGCTGGAGAGACCCCCGATTGTAATTTCTATTTCAGGAGCTCAAGCTCAGTAACCGAGGGGCAGGTCTGGTGGAATTCTGACCCCTGTGCCAACTTCTCGTTGCCTTCTGCCCATCAGCACCTTGTTTCTTTTTCTTCACCCGCCTTGGCCTCTGACTTGACAGTTACAGAGCTGTGGGCTGGGACCCTGTGGGGAGAGCTAGCAGCTTCCACAGCAGTTGCTTGTCAGCGTCTGGGGGGACCCCCACAGCTTCAGAGTTCTGGCTGTGTTCCCCCGGGACCTTGTCGGGCAGAAGCAGCAGCCCCCACTCCCTGCTCCAGATTACCGCCCCGCCAGGCACGTGAAGCTCCCTGTACTCCGCAGTGAGGTCCTCCGCCTGGTCTCAGGTCCCAGGCAGCCACGAGCTGTGGGGGGGGAAGAGGCACCCTCGGGGGGGCTGCGGTCATCAGCTCCTCCACGCGCCTGTGACGGGGGATCCTGCACAGCTGTGCACCCCATGAGGCCTGGCCCACCGTGTCCTTCAGCTACAGAGGGCGTAGGGGGTCTCATTTGTGAATGCTGCTGTGTAGGGCACGTGGGAGGGAGGACTTGGCACTCCCTGAACAGTTAGAAAAGTCTGCCTGTGAGGTTCTCCTGCGCGCTCTCCAGCTCAGAATCTGCTCGCCAAGTCGCTGTCGTGGCAGCTTGTTAGCAAAGATTTGATTCCGTGGTTTGTGACTAGAGAGACTGTTTCTTGCGGGAGCCCTACCCCTGCTTTTCGGAAGTCATGTGAAATGTGCAGGGTCTCCGCATCATCTTAGCATGCCCCTGGCTCCCGTGTGTACACGTGCACACAGGCATGGGCATGCATGCATGCTTGTGCACACATGAACACGCTCCTGTGCATGCATGTGCAGTTAGCCTGGGGACACTCCCCTCATGGGGTACCCCGCTGTCAGGAGAACTGAAGTCAGTCTGGGTTCACGGCCATCCCCGGAACTGAGCGAGCCGTGCTCTGAAATAGAACCGGTGGTGGGACCGCCCGTCCTTGGGCCACGGCGCCCACAGACACCCAGATGGAAGCACACTTCCCACCCCCCAGAGGCCTCCTCACTGACCGCTGGGCCCCATGAATGAAGAGCTGTCCTCACTCTAAGGACCTAAACGGAAGTGTCTGCCTCCTCCGGGCGTGGCCAGTGGGTCAGCTCCTGCTGGTTGGGCTGCACTGTGTGCACATCCGGCCACTAACCTCCACTCACTGGAAGTGCCCACGCCGTGTCGGGTCATGTTTCCCCCAAGTCATAGCGCTTCCAATTTCCTGTCTAGAAAGAGAGTCTTTTTAGCCAAAACCCCTGATAATTGGGTTTTCACGTTCAGAGGTACATTTGGCCCTTTTTTCCCACTGCAGCCGTGGCCTGGGCCACCGTCTGCCCCTCTCTCCTGTTTCCTTCTCGGCTGCTCCCCTGTTTGTGGTTTGTGTGATTTTGGCTGATTTGGCTCTGGCTGGCCTGCTTTCCCTTGCATCCATCCCATAATCCCTGTTTCCTCGCAGGTCTGGCCCGAAAGGTCTCAATCTTTCTTGACCGCAGTAAGCAGGGAGGTGAGTGCCTTCTCCCTTATCTGTGAGTGCCAGGGGTGGGAGCCGGCTCCTCTGCTTTGCCTGAGGACGCTCGCTAGCCCGCTGTGCTCTTCAGGCAGCAGAGGATCAGGGCTGTGGTTTTTCTTATTCGTTCCATCTGCACAGTCTCCGCCAATACAAAAAATCATCACCAGCTGAGCACTGAGATCTCATGGGATGAATGAGGTTGACTGTGTGAGGCTCTGGGAAGAAATCTTAACGAAAGCCATAGACAGGACTCTCCCTGGGAGCCGAGGCCTCATGGTCGCACCTCCCGGCCTCCTTGGTGGCCTCAGTCACTCTTGGGCTGGCTCAAGGACAATTCAGTTCTCTGTTCCAGGCCACCTTCACAACAGCCTGGGAATGGAAAACAGTCCAGATCCAAGCCTGCTGGAGTGAGGATGGCGCAGCTCCGCAGGCTCGCAGGGAGGAGGCACATCTCACGACTCCATCAGGACAGAAAAGTCGCTCCAGATTGAGATTTGCGTTCCCACCAAATTTTTCAAAAAAGAATCTTTTTCAGAATTTAATGCAAAGTCTCTTAAAGCATCTGTTTCCATCTGAAAATCCATATACAAGTTTGATAGTTACTAAAACACCTATATGCAACTGACTGTGGATACACATGGTAACACTGGGTTAGCAAACCCATATGCCTGCTCAAAACGAGCCCTTTTCTCTCCTAAGCTCACTAGTCAGGTAAATTGTAAAGAGATGGAGCCTTATGAATCCAGGCAGCAGGTAGAATTCTTGACCTTTAGTTTGCAGCATCTGAGCTTAGAGTATGGCCAGCCTTCTGGTGAACTTTCTGTTCTGGTCTCTCTTTAGTCGCTCCCTAAACAAGGGTTCCCTGCAGGAAGGCATATGTGGCTATGGGTCTGACGGGGTCCCTCGTGCCATCAGAACTGGAGTGGGTAGAGAAGCAGGTCCCGGGAGGCTGAGAACAAGATGTCCTTACAGATGTACAAACTCACAGTTTCGTATTTTACAAAGGACCCTTTTAGTAAAAAGTTCAAAAGGAAGGAAAAAGAGAAAAGAGAAAACCCGAGACTGACTCAATCTTCACTCCTTTGCTTCCCGCCAGCAGTGATGGCGGTGGTTGTAACAGGAAGGATTTCTCTCAGAAAGAGCCTCCTGGGTTCTCAGAGGAATGACAGGGTCACTTGCCCTGAAATCCTGAAGAGGAGCCAGGGGACACCTTTCACGGTCAGGACCTGGGGCGGCCAGAGGAGGGCAGCCCCGTCCCCTGGTTGTCAGCTGCCCGGGGGCAGCAGCCACCCCGGAGGGCAGGGAACAGATCGTCCAGCACCGGTGTGTGTGTGAACTGGACGTAAACCTTGGGCCTTGGGGCAGCTGTTAGTATTCGTTGCCTGGATCATCTGGGCAGCAAGCAGGGCACCGACGGCAGAGCACAGGGGTGGCTGGCGGGGGGAGTCACGGCTGCCCTCCCCTCCCAGCCTTACTCCTCCTCCGGGGTCACAAGCACATCCAGAGTCTAAAATTAGCAGGACCTGGTGAGCAGGAAGCCCTCTCAGTGCAGGAGGCAGGACGCGGGGCCGGGTGGCAGCCCCCATGGGCCCACGCAGGACGGGGCACTGGCCGTGGGGAACGACGGCTCCCTCCTCTCCCAGGAGGCGTGTGCCCCACCCTGTCTCCTCTGACCCTAAGCAGCTGCCACGTGTTCTGGTCCACCTCCCAGGTGAGAAATGGAAGTTTAGGTGAAATCATTTGCTCCCGAGGAGCCCAGTTTTCTGTTGCCAGCCCTGTCCTGTGTCTCTGAACCTGCCGGCTGTCCAGGAGGTGTTCATGGGCCCTGAGGGAGGCCTGATCCCGTGGGGAGGCATTGCGTCTGCATCCCTGGGGAGGGAATGGAGGTCGCCATCCCACAGGTCTGAGGTTCTCACACATGCCTGGTTGGGCAGGGGCTGGCCCCTCCTCCTCGGAGTTCCAGAACCATAGCTCCTAAGGGCGTTTCAGGTTGGGGCTGATGGGTCCTTAGGGATCAGGTCTACATGACATGTCCTCAGAGGTCAGATCCCCATGTTGGGTTCTCAGAGGTCCATTCCAGACGACAGGGTCCTTAGAGGTCAGTCTGGACTGGCCTCTGAGCCTGGAGGGCTGATCATGGACATCACAGGGACCCAAGCCTCTGAAACAACGTGTTTCTTCTTTTCACTGTCTGCTGGGCCTAGGGTTCTGTCTGGTCCCTGACTTACACGTTCCAGCTTCCTAGTCTACAGCCATCCCTGTGCCATACGTCTATATTTTAATGAAGAAATTCCCTCTTTTTCACGGCCAGCTTTTGGATGGGAACATGTGAGCAGAGCTCATATCCAGGATAAAGTCAGATGGGAATCTCTGCATCCTTTTGGGGGCCGCCCACCACCCCTGGCCCCAGGCAGTGAGATGGATGGACCGTGATCTCAGGCACTCAGGGTGCTGGAGTTCGCCCAGTGGGGGAGAGGCTGCAGCACGCGCGGAGGCTCCATCAGTCGAGCACTCTCCGTGTCGAGGCGGCAGCGTCGACAGGGAGGAGGGGCCCTCCTGGGGGGAGTCCAGAGCAGCCTGCCTGCTGCCAAAGAAAAAAAAGGCCAAGGAGGCCCGGGGGAGGGAGGAGGGGCACAGGCTCTGCCCACAGCTGCCACTTTTCTGGGGATGGGGAAGGAGGAGACACTGCTGAGACCGTGCTCCCCAGGAACGAAGTGATTGGAATCTTCACTCTGGTTCAAAGTCACAATGTTCCTGTCTTATGAGTTTTACTTAAATCATAGCCATCAATTTTGTTCCTTGTGCTCAACACGTCAAGGAAGAGCGTCACCCTTTTTATCATCTTTTACCAACTCGTGATGAGTCAGATCATCTCTCCTCCGCTGTGTCTGGAGGTCGAGACACAGGCTTGGTTGGGAAAGGTCTCGAGTGAGAAGGCCAGTGTTTGCGTTCTGTTCTGGGCAGGAGGACGGGCCAGGACCCCAGACCTACAGGAGAATGAGGTGAGGGTCGGCAGGCGCAGGAGGTCGGTCAGGGTGCAAGCAGACTGTTGTTTTTATCCCAGCAGTTTTCACGTTGATCTGAGACTCTTCCACGGATAGGAGCTTACTGTCTTAGGTGACACAGCTTCCGCCAACAGTCTGGTAGAGCTAAGGAAGCAGCCTCGCCCAGATTTGTCTGTATACATAGGACGCCTGCCTCCCCGGCGTGTACAGGACTTGGGAAGACCTTAGGAAACACGTTTCTTGTCTCTGCTGGCTTCACCATGCTTTACAACTGGTTTAAACCAGCATTTGGTCCGCATCAGAGAATCTAGATTTAAAACAGGACTCAGAGCTCACGTGATGCTCGTCCCCAGGTCCTCTGACGGCCACATGGGCACACCTTCCAGAGCCTCCAGTGCAGATGGAGACGCTGGGGCCCTGTGTGGGAGCTGTGTCTCCCCAAATTCACGTGGTGGAGTCCTCGGCCCCAGCACTCAGAGGGTGACTGTATTTGAGAGAAGGATTCAGTTGAAATGAGGTCACTTGGGTGGGCACTAATGCAGGGCGGGCCCCCACTGGCTCTGAATCCATCATGAAGGAGACTCAGCAAGAAGGAAGCCACCACCACTTCATTTGGAGGCCAGGTCAGGCTTCTTACCCCATTGGGAGTGGCCGCGGCCTCCTCTCTGCTTCCTGCATGGGCATGGGCCTGAGACCCCCCTCCCAGTCCTTCTGTGGTCCCCCCAGACCCTCCCCAGCTTGTTCCTGTGACCCCAGAGCATCCCAGATGTCACCTGGCCACATGCTCTCATCGGAGGACCACTCCTTAATTACACGGCTCCTGAAAGCCCCACGGGGCTGACACAGAGCTCCAAGTGCAGTTAAGGATGCCCGAGAACACAGGCCACCCCATCAGTGGTCCATGGATACAGGAGTCTGTGAGCCTCTGCAGTGACCTGGCACCCCAAGTCAGGTCGTGGGTGGGCGCGTCCTCTGCGATTCATTCACACCATGAACACCGGGCACATGGTGAGGGGAAGCAGGTGGCGTGGTTTCAGGCTCTGCTTGTGGGCTGACTGGTCACAGTGTGACTGGGCTGTCCCGGACAGAAGTGGGGGCCACATGCCCTGCCCTCTCCCCTACCAGTTCTGATCGTGGTGATAGGTGAGAGGCCTCGCCTGCAGCCTTGTCACCAGTAGATGCCTTTCTGGCACATTAGGGTGTATTCTCCTGCCTGGGGTCAGGGGCGTTGCAGTGGGGAGACTGCATTCTAAAAGGTGAAACAAAGGCTCGTCCATTTGTTGTGTGGAGCTGACATTCTGCGGGGTAGACATGGCAGCCGCCAGCAAAACAGGGAGGACGGGAAGGGGTGTGCCAGGTGACACATCTGGAACAGGTAGAAGACGGAACAGGGTGAGTCGTAGCCTCACATGGTCGAGGAGGTGAATGAGCACGATTTGGAGGGGCTGCATGGACGTCAGGAGAGGGGCGTTCCAGGCACAGGGCCCACTGTCAGTTAAGAGGACCAGCCTGGTCACTTTTGGAGGTCAAACCTTGCAGGGGCCAGGGCAGAATGGGAAGCCATGGGGGGGTCTCTGGAGTGAGGGTTGAGGGGCTCAGATCCAAGCAGGAACCTGAAGTGACACGTACAGATGAGAGTCTGGAGTTCGGGAGAGAGATCGGGCACTTGGCGGGAACTCCATAGCCTGAAAGGGGCATATCAGAAAAGAACAAGTGAAGGTCACATTGTCCAACTCAGGAAGTCAGGAGAAAAGTGGGCACCCACAGAGAGAAGGGGAAACCATAGAGGCAAACACAGGAGCTGCTGCCACAAAAAGCAGAGACAAATGTATAAAAAAGCATGATGACTTCACTTCAGACTTCAGTATGACCAAAAGAAGACATAAACAAAGTTATAATGTCAGTGACAGAATAGGAGAGGATATTTGCAATATATGAGTTAAACCATCAGTGTCAGAATGTATATTAAAACATACAGGCTGCACACACCAACATCGACCAGGATTTGGGGAAATCACACCTTGTGTCCATTTCTGATGAGACTGCAGACCAGCATCCACTCTGGGAGTGAAACGGCCTCGCCTGGGGAGGTGGGACGCACAGGGATATGTCCCCTTCCCGGTGCTGCCACTTCCTTGTGCAAGGGCGTGTGGAAACGTCAGTGTGGCGTGGTTTACAGGCAGGGAATCGTGGAAGTGATGGGCTCGTTCTCCAAAGGCGTGTTACCCAGAAGTTCAGTACTAATTAACCAGATCTGCATCCGTTGGGTTGGATAAACCCTCAAAACGTAACCTTACTGGAAAAACGCAAATTGCTGGAAAATATACCCCCGTTTGAAATTGGCGACGTTTTTGAAATGTGGGAGATGTGGTTCATGGTTTTGGACACGTGCCCCTACAGGGGAGTGCACGGGGGCCAGCCTAGGAGGGCGCCCAAGGCCTGTGGGTGATTTGTCTGCGGACAGGACAGGCAAGTGAGGCTTTCACTGTCTTAAATTTCACTTCAAGAACAAAAAAAAGAGCAAAAATGATAAGATATTAGCAGCTCTTAGATCTGGGTGGTGGGTACAGGGGTTTCTGTTGTGTTTTTTCTGTGTGTTTGAAATATTATAATTAAACATCTTAAATCTTATAGTCCCTCCTGTGAGGTCAGTGCTGCCCTTAGGGATGCTGAAGGCATTCGCCCCCCCGCCCAGCCCAGTGTAGGGAAGGGCAGTCCTCGATTCATTCACCACTGACCGTCTGTGGTCAGCCCCCTGCCTCCGTGAGGGGCAGCTGCAAAGCTGTTCACCCCCAGGGGACTGCGGGACCCAGGAGACTCACATCTCTGTGCCTCTGACACCCATTCTAAAGTCTCCAGACCTGCCGATCGTGCCCAGGTGTCCTGGAAGGTGGGCATCGTGGACAAACGGTCCTAAGATCCTGCTGTCTCTCTGGTAGATGCCTGGGTACAGCAGAGATATAGAGAAGGCTCTGAATTGTCACCCCGACCTCAAGCTTGCATGAGGTTGGGGACCCACCCTATGGGTTGGCACCGACTGCTTGAGCTGTTGCCCAGAACAGGCTCCCTCGGTGACACCGGTGCCCGTCTGTGTCTCTCCAGGAGCTGGGATGGTGGTGGACTGGGAACAGGAGACCGGGCTCCTCATGAGCTCGGGAGATGTGCGTATCGTCCGGATCTGGGACACGGATCGTGAGATGAAGGTGCAGGTAAGCACACCGTCCCTCATGGGGCCTCCCTGGGGGCGAGGTGGGCCAGTGGGCGCAGACCCTGCCGTCCTTCCCAGCTCCAATTGCCCTCGAGGTCGAGGGCTGAGAATGAGGGTCCTTGAGCGCCCCCACCCCACCCCGCCGCAAGTACTCTGAGCAGGTGGTGTCTTCGGGGTGGGGGGGGCAGGGGAAGCGGGGCCAAGTCAGGCTGCCTCCCACCTTTTAAAGGGATACGATGATTCGGTTTCCATCCGTGTTGGATTTCTTCCTTGTGTGTGCCTGAGAGCAGCAAAAACTTTTCTGATTGGAAAAGCACTTTTCCCCGTCTGGGGGCCCATTTCCTGTTTCCTGCTCTTTCCTGCCGCGCATTTATCACGCCTCCTTCCCTTCTCCAGCGTTTACAGCTGCCAGGAGGAGAGGCGAGGAGATGGTTTATGGGCGGCAGGACTCCCCCTAGACCCTTCCCTGAACTAATTAGGAGTTTTAAGAGGGAGCCGACGATGATTCCTCCTGCCGATATATGTTTCGTCCTCCTTCTTAGGAGAGAGGGAGACTTTGGAAAGTTTAATGGGCGCAGAGGTGTTTGCTGCCCTACCTTCCTGGCTGTGGGCCTCGGGTGCCCGGGCTGTCACTCAAGCAGATGGAGCCTGACTCCCTCTGGGGCCCAGCTCCTCAGGCCTTGACAGCTTCCCCGGTGGAGAGAAAGGCAGCAGCTCCACGCCAGGGTGACAAACGCACCCACGGTGGCTGTAAAGGGATCCAGCAGCTAGTGGGGGTGGGGTGGGGGGCCTGATGCCAGGGTGCCTCACGGGGTCTGTGTCGGCCCTAGGACATCCCCACAGGTGCCGACAGCTGCGTGACGAGCCTGTCCTGCGACTCCCACCGCTCCCTCATCGTGGCTGGGCTCGGCGACGGCTCCATCCGCGTCTACGACAGGAGGATGGCGCTCAGCGAATGGTAATTGGGCTACGCCTTCCCCTCCCTCTGCCAGACAGAGCCAGCCCCCAGAGCCAGCTGGGCACTCCCCGCAGAGCCACATCCCCCAGCGTGTGGAGGAGCACGGCTTCCCACCAGCCGTGGATGGGCTGTTTGGAACACAGGTTTGGGGGTCGGGAGGTCCCAGCAAGGCGCTGCCCTCCTGGGCTCCATTCCCACCTGAACATAGAGAAGGCTACCGCCTCCCGGGTTGAACTCAAGAATAGCCAAGAAGATGGCGTCAGGGACACGCGTGGGTGCTGTGCAGCGCTGGGCCACATGCATTGTCACGGCTTTTCTGGGCACTGCCCCTCAGCCCTGGGCTGAGGCCCAGGTGGGGCCCAGCGCCGTGCCCTGTGTGAGCCGGTGAGCGTGGAGGTCCAGACGCCAGTCACACACGGATGGTAAATGGCAGAGCAACGCTGGAACCCAGGCCCAGCCGTCGCGGGCTCCCGGGTGATGTTTACTGAACACCCACCTTGTCCCTGAAAACAGGCCTGGCCTTTGAATGGGAAGCAGCAGGTGGGCCCATGTGCAGCCACAGGAGCTAAAGGAGCCCTCGTGGGAGGGGACGAGGGGACAGGACTGAGCTGGGCCTGAGAGCAGGCGAGCACCATCAGTGACCCCAGCCGGAAGAGAGTGCAGCTGTGAGGTTGCAGGGCCAGGAGCAGTCGGGGGAGTCAGTACAGGACCCAGGCAGGCAGCAGAGGCGTCAGCCAGACTGTGGCGGGAATTTGGGCCTGAGGCTTGGATGGCGAGTGGGCCCAGGCAGCCCCTGGCTTGCATGTTCCCTGCGGGTCTCTATGGGAGGGTGCCCACTGAAAGCCCACACTACCCACCAAAAGCAGCCATCGTGGAGGTGGGGGAGCAGGGTTTCTTTTTGGGGTGATGAAAATGTTCTAAAATTAGATGTGTGATGGGCGCATAGCTGTAAGGATGTGCGAAAGTCACTGAATATGTGCTTTTAAAGGGAGAGTCTTACAGTATGTGAATCAAATCTCAGTCAAACTGTTATTTTAAGAAGCCTCTCTAGGCAGGCAGTTAACTGGCAAACCAACCCAAGAAGACCTGAGGGTCACAGAACGGCCGTGAGGGAGGGGCTGGGGTCTCCAGAGCCCCCTCTTCGGCCCAAGGTCTGAGGACAGAGACGTGGGGTCTCCTGTGCATCCCCAGGCACCAAGACTTATGTGTGCTGGGTGTGACCTGAGTCCTGGATGCCTTCCCAGATGTCACACTCTGCCCCCACCTCCCCAGCACACGCATCCCAGTCCCGTACTCCCTGTCAAAGACCCTCACCAGGCCTCCAGGAAAGCCCCTGTGTCCCTCCATTTCGACAGCCTTAGAGTCTGGGGTTCTTGGTCTTGACCCTCAAACCCACAGGGAGATGCCAGTGTGAAGTCCTGGTAGGGGGGCTGGCGGTGCCCAGGCCCCGGGAGGGCATGACAGCCACCCTGCCTCCGGAGGTCCCAGCGTGGCCCAAGGTGTTTGGGAGGCCCCCAGGGAGGGGCGTACCTGGGGGGTTCAGTCACTCACAGTGAACACAAGAGGGTGAGGGCAGACCTCGCAGCACCGGCGGACCCCGGACGCTTTAAATAAATGCTCTGTTCCCTCTGCTCAAAACGAAGTCCACCCTGCCTCCCATCCTGATGCCTCGGAGCATCAGGGACACCCACAGTTGTCACCGGGCCCTGACCCCACCTTCCTCCCCTCCAGCCGCGTCATGACATACCGGGAGCACACGGCCTGGGTGGTGAAGGCCTACCTCCAGAAGCACCCTGAGGGCCACATCATGAGCGTCAGGTAATGAGCATGGAATATTCATGAGACATTTTGCTGTAAAAACATTATTTTCCCTCCATCTAAAATATGTCCTTGATATTTAAACAGCTGGGAAATGATGGCATTTCAGGGTAGTAATTAACTTCTGCTCTGGGACAGGCCAGAAAGGTCAGAGCCGGCACAAGGGTGGGGACAGCAGGTCCTCCCACTGGAGAACTTTGCCTGTGGGTGACTTGCAGCGGCAGGGGACGGGGTGGCAAGGCGGCTGGGCAAAGCCTCCCCGCAACAGCGGCATCTGCCTGGCGTGTGCCAGTATCACTGTGCGGATCCGTTGTCTGCCCATAAGTCCATTCCTGCTGCCGGTAAATCCTGTGCTGAGAGCAGCGCATATTTATTTGCCCGTTAAAGGGACAGAAAATGTAATTTACTGTCACAAAGCCACCATTTCTTCAAAGAGATGCTCTTCCCTTGTTTGTAACGTGAAAACAGAACATAGCTCTCAAAACGATGTCCGCCAGGCCCAGGGCAGGGAAGAGGTGGCCTACTGTCCTCACCTCCCGCCCGTCGCCGCATCCCCAGCTGCACAAAATCTAATCTCTGGCCGGAAATGAATAACTCACAGCCTCCCCTGTGTCTTTGCTCACCGCTGCTTCGTGCCTCGGCAGCTGGGCCCTTTCTGGCTCTGGGGAGGGGTCCAAGGGGCTCGGCGGCAGGCCTGGCTGCCAGGGTCGGTGGGGTGGGCCCATGTGCCATCCAGGGGCCTCCCTGGACACTCTGAGGGTCCAGGGAACCATGGCCTTGAGCTGCACGTGTGGACGGCCCCTGACCACACATGGCCCGTCCTGGGGCCGGTAGGCCCGCCCAGCATCACCACAACACCCTCTTGGCAGCGTCAACGGGGACGTGCGCTTCTTCGACCCTCGGATGCCGGAGTCCGTGAACGTCCTGCAGATCATTAAGGGGCTGACGGCCCTTGACATCCACCCCCAGGCAAACCTGATCGCGTGGTAGGTGCCGGCCCTCTTCTCTCTCCCCGCCCTGCCTGACCAACTCCCGGGGCCCTGTGTAAACAGCAGGCACTACTGCCCGCCCCCACACCTGTGGAGGAGAGCTGGGTGGAGGGACTGAGTGTGCGGCCCCTTTGCTGCTCCTCACCTGCCTGGCCTCCCGGCCCTTGAGGCCCAAGTCCTCTCGTGGGGGTGACCAGAGAGGAGCCCCATCTCCTTGTGGACACGCCCGCCTCCCCACGCTGACTGCCAGGCCTTCTCGTGTGCAGTGGCTCCATGAACCAGTTCACCGCCATCTACAATGGCAGCGGAGATCTGATCAACCACATCAAGTACTACGACGGCTTCATGGGCCAGCGAGTCGGCGCCATCAGCTGCCTGGCTTTCCACCCGCACTGGGTCTGTGTCCCTGCGGGAGGCGAGGAGGGCGGGCGGGAGGCTAGCAGCAGCAGCAGGAGGGGTGCTGCAGCCAGGCCCCTCCCCACACCACAGTGTGGCCCAGGGTCTCCAGGGGCCGTAGCCCCCAGACTGCACTCACTGTAGAAGCAGCACCAAATTCCCTGTCAATCAAAGCAGATGTGAAGTAGCCCCGCCCTTTCTGACCCCTTCGGCCCCTACACAGACCCCAGTCCTGGAGAAACCTCCCCCTGTAAAGCCCACTGGGGTAGGAGCAGCCCAGACCCCTGTGACCCGGCTGACAGCACCGTCCTTCGTTACAGTCGGCCGTGTGGTTGGGGGCTGCTGTGTTTTAAATTAGGATTCTGCCAACCTGCCTTCGTGCAGCGTGAGGCTCCCTCGGAGCCCGGCGTGTGGCTCTCTGCCTAAACGCACGACATCAGTCTCCCAGAGCTGTCCCTGGGAGGCCATCCTGAAAAAACAAGTGTGGGAGGCATGGGGAGTGTGCGGATTCCCTGTGACAGGGAGGAGATGATGCATCTCTGCAGAAGCCGCAGCCTATGGGCCCTCGTTCCCGCGCCTGCCTCGTGGGCGGAGTTGGGGTGTCAAGGCCCGGCCGGCACCCCCTGGATGCTCACTGCCTGCTCTCTGCTCCCTCCTGCAGCCTCACCTGGCCGTGGGCAGCAACGACTACTACATCTCCGTGTACTCGGTGGAGAAGCGCGTCAGATAGCGGCCCCTCCCCACAGGCCGCCATGTACATAGTGGACCCACCGCACTGCCCTGAGCACCTGCCTGACCTGGCTGCTGAGGGCTCGAGAGGGCCCGCACTGTCTGTCTGTCTGTCTTCGCTGTCACGCCCAGGAGCCCAGAGAAGGGGGCTCTGCTGGAGTCCTCGGTGTGATGGTTGCTGCTCTGATGAAACACAGCTCCTGGCCTGAGGACACAGTAGCTGTACATCCCAGTCCCCTTCCCTCCTGTTTTCTTCTGAGGTTTTTAAGGGGGAAACACTTGTTTTGTTTTCCGAGTGATGCATTAGTCCACAAAGGCTCCAGACGGAAGCCAGCCTCCCGGGGCTGCGCGCCGTGCCTCCTCCCCCCCACCCCCGGGTGTCCTCCTGGGGATGGTCTGAGCGCACTGGATGAGCTTGAGATGGAGTGAAGGACAGATGGAGGCGGCCTGCCACCCACTGGGTCCTCACCCCGGTCCCATCCGGCCAAACGGCGAGGCCGAGCGTGCCCCTCCCCACACAGCCACCCTCCCCGCAGGCAGGACTTCCGTCTGAGTGTCAGCTGTTCTTGCTGCAGGTCTGTCAGCAGGAGGGGCCCTGGTTTGGAAGGAGAGACAGGTCCCGTGGGCCACAGAGCTTGTTTCTCTCAAGTGCTGCTCTTCCCCAGCAGGTGTGGGAACCGTGGCCTCCCCACCTGCACCCCACACGCATCACACGAGCACACATGGAGGGGCCACCAAGCCCCAAGAGTATCGGGGTGAACGGTGCCACCCCAGCCCTCTGTCCCCACACAAAGGGGTGCAGCTCATGCTTGCGAGGGACACGGGAGAGCTCCCGGGAGGGCAGCAGCTTCACATATGTCCATGCACACGCGTCTGGGACGGCGCGCTGAGCAGCCACACCTGGAACACGAGACGCAGCCACAATGATATTTTGAAAAGCATTTTTTCCATTTTCCTTGGGAATCAGGATTATTCAGAAATAGAGGGATGAGCTGGCTTAGCTACTTCTGCCAATAAGAGGCCAATAATAGTGAGAATGTGAGGGAGAGCCATGCTGTGGATGTGGGTGGGCTTGGCGGGGCGCAGGGCTGGGCAAGGGGAACAGCCCTTCTGCAGCCCATAGGCCATGCCTGCTCCCCTGAGAAAGTTCCAGGACAGCGTCCGCCATGTTCTGGGCAAGCGAGCAGCGTGGGGTCGGGGAGACCGCAGAAAGCTCAGCTCCCCCGCACACAGCCGGTCACCTCCACCCGGCACTCCAGACGGCGACTTGGGAACCTTCCAGAAGCTGAGCTCCACCCACAGATGCAGAGTTGACTACCCACAGCCAATTCACGGAGCGGTTCCACTCCAGATTTTGAGCTCATATGCGGTTCTGTTTGTTTTGAGACAAAACCATCCCCTGGCCAAGCGCAGAGGCCCCGCAGAGGGGCTGTCTTCACAGGTCTGATGCGAAAATTCAATCATGAAGTTACAGAGTCTCGAGAGAGCGTGACCTAAGGGTTCATTTATCTCTATTTATTTTACTAAAATGAGAATTGAAAGACTTTGATGAAACATGGAATTGTAATACGAGAGTAAGAGCGATAAACTGTTAATAAAAGATAAATATGCAGAGGGTTGGCTGGAGGCTCTGTCTTTTAAGGCAAGTCCTCTGTGCCCTCGGGGACTCCAGGCACCAAGCAGGTGGTTCTCGGCCCTCGTTCCCCTTAGGCACAGCCCCAGCCCTGTGGCTTGGACAGTTGGTCCAAGAAAAGGCACTTGGGGTGCCTTTTAAATGTGGGGTCACCCCACTCTACCTGTGAGCCCAGGCTCCCAGAGGGATTCCTGCTGCCACTTCTTGTGTCTCTTATTTACCACCTGCAGTTAGAGGCCAGGAGCCTGCGTCCGCTCTATTCTGGGCATCTGCCTTCCCACGCCCATCCCATGGCTCGGGGACCGCAACTCCACCCTCAGCCAGCATCCCCTCTGACCCCAGCCTAAAAGGTCTTCCACTGTCAGCGCGTGACTCCTCAGGCCCACCTGGTGGTCCAGGGTCGTCCCCCCTTTGGGGGCTGGAACGTCATCTCCTGCAGGGCCCCCCTGCTCCAAATGGCTCCTGATTCTAGACGGGACCCTGTGGCTCCGCAGGCCTTGCCATCCCTAGACACTTCCTGAGGTTGGGTGGGGATGTTCCCACAGATGTGGTCAACAGGCCCGTGGGGTCCCGGCCCCTCAAGCACACCTCACATCTCAGGGGTCCCACTGAGATGTGGGTCCCACTGGAGACGGCTTGGGCACCGGCTCTTGCTGCCCCCGTGACAGGAAATGGGGCCCAGGCGTTAAGTAACTCACCCAAAGCCACACCCATTGGGTGGTGGCAGGAACCTGCATCCCAGCCAGGCATCCTGACCTCAAGGCCCAGAGAAAGACCTTCGCTCCGCAAAGGGGTTGTGGTGGGCGGGGAGGCAGGTGGCATCGGGTACCAGCCATGTACAGTGGGGCTGAAGGGGCGACCGGAAGTGAACGGGGTTCACTGGGCTAGACGGGGCCGACCTGACCAAGGACAAGAGGCGGGCCCCAGGGGAGACCAGGTAGGCTGTGACAAGGGACTGAGTTGCCGGGGGCACAGGGGGAAGAAAGGGGCCAGGACTTGGGAAGGAGGCGGGCCACCCGGCCTCTGGTCCCAGACCAATGAAGCCCCCATGTCAGCCCCCATGACTGCTGTAGCAAATCACTCCAAACGTGTTAGCCAGGACAGACTTACCCTCCCGATCCTGGAGAGCCCCACGCTGGACCTAAAACCAGGAGTCAGCAAGGTTCCTTCCGCAGCTTCCAGAAGAGAATCCCTCTTCCCCCTTTTCCAGCTTCTAGAATCTGCCCTCATCCCTTGGCTTGTGGCCCCTTCCTCTTCCTTCAGAGCCGGCGGTGCTGGTGAAGTCTTTCTCATAGGGCATCACTCTGACTCAGACTCTGCCCCCTCACTCTTTCAAGGACCCTGTGATGACATGGCCCCACAGGATAATCCACGATTCTCCCCACACGAGTCACCGATTGGCAACCTTAATCCCCTTTGTCACGTGACCTAACAAGGTCCCAGCTCCCAGGATTAGGATGTGGGCCCCTTTGGGAGACTTCATTCTGCTGACCACTCTCTCTGTCTACAAGTCCCCCACCAAGCAGAGCCCCCAAAGGCCGAGGGGCGGGGGCTGGCCAAGAGGAGGTGGATGGACGCTGAGATGGGAAGGAAGACGTCAATCCCTGTTCTCAGTGCCAGGAGAGGACTGGGAAAAGGGCATCAGGCCATGGCCCCTGCTCTCCAGAGCCATCCGTGCAGGGCCAGCTGCCCCCACATCCCTGGGGAGGCCCCCAGGCCTGGCGCATGAGGGAGGCTGCCGGGAAGTGGGTGGATTCCCCAGCACAGCGCCTGCTCCAAGGTGGGGAGGGGAGCTGTTGCCATAGAAACCCAGGGTCTGAGCAGCTGGAACTCCTGAATTAAATTATGGTTTGTTTTAAACAAGAAGGATACCCAGCATTTACTCAGCTGCACCCGACACGCTTCAGTGGAGAGAGTAATATTTTTCCCATTAGCATCAGTTATTCTGTCACCAGCACTTGAGTACAAACCAAGTGCTAATAAAAATGAAAGATGGGCACGTGGAAGTAGCTACCACAGGAGGGCGCCAGGCCAGGCCCAGGCCCACACCCTCCACTCGGCCGCACAGCCGCGGTGAAGGGCCGGAAAAGAGAGCCCAGCTGCACCAAATGACCAGTGTCGGCCTGCAGGCCAGGAGCTAGGGACAACTGTATGGGGCAGCTGTGCAGAGACAGCCATCCAGCCGAGGAGAGAGTGGGCAGGGAAGTGGCGTCTCATGAGGTCATCCAGCTCGGCAAGGCTCTGCTCTGTGGGTCACTTGGAACCAGGAAGGTCCCTCCTGGCTCAGCAGCTTTCGGCACAGGACCACCTGAGACGTGGCCACAGCCTGGTCCTGCTGCCGGTGCTGACGCTGTGCTTCCACACACAGGAGGGGCCAAGAATTCCCGGCAAAGACGTGTTCCCCACGGCCGACACGCAGACACACATGCGCGTGCAGGCGGGCGGTGGTGATTCCAGTCTCAGGATGTGGGGCCGGCAGAGGGAGTTTGGGAGAAGGTGATTACAGACAAGGGCTGGGGGTGCCATGAGGCTGGCCGGCCACTATCTTGTTCCTGGAATTTCTGCAGGTGCTCCTCTGGGAAGGGGTCAGAGGGGTTGACCTCTCAAGTTTGTTCTGTTTCTCAGGTTCAGTTGCACAAGCTCTTTGGAGGCCCATGTGCCCCCAAAAGTGGCCAGTGCCTCACAGCCTGGGGCAGGTGAAGATGGGGTACGACCAGAACAGGTGAAGGAAGAGGGGGACCAGAGAGAGGATGGCAGCTGGTATGTGCCCAGTTGTGTCCTCTAAACTCAGGCTGAAGTCTGAACCCCCCTAACTCCCTGCAGCCCTGCCCCAGCGCCCCGTCTGGAGGGGCCAATTCGGCACAGCCCCTGCCATGTGCTGGACAGGGGGGACAGTGGCGCTTGGTGGGTGGGGACAGGGACTCTGGCGAAAGCATGGGGTACAGGCACGGACAAGGTGGCTCTGAGGCCGAGTCTCATAGGACCAGAAGCAAGTGGGGGAGGATGTGGGAGACCCAGGCTGGGTGGGGAGGGCAGAGACCCCTCCCGAGCCCTGTGGTCCTGGCAGGTGGCCCGGCCTCGAGGGTCAGGATGGGGCTTCGGGGAGAGATCGAATTGGGCTGTTGTCAGCCCCTGAGCTAGTTGGTTTCCACCAATTTCTCCTCAGCAGCATCAGGTGGAAGAGACACCCTGGCAGGTTGATTGCAGCCCCTGGATCTGCGTCTTGGAGCAAAGGTCTCCTTTGCCTCCACCTGGTGGGGCCGGGACTTTTTCCGATGGTGGGAGGTGGGCTTCATGTCCCCACCCCTCTCCCCAGCCAGCAGGCACATCCTGAGACACCCACCCACCCGCCAGCCCCCCTGGTCCCCAGGGCTGATGTGCAGGGAGGGAGCCAGGGGCCAGCACAGGAAGCCGCAGCCCCACGTCCACACGGCCCGAAAGTGTGCAGCTGGGACAAGTGGCTGAGGATCAGAAATCCGGGTGAGGCATCCGATACACCGACCCAGACGTTGCTGCTGTGTGAAGGAGGAGAGGCCGTGAAAGAGGAGCTGAGGGGACAAGCCACTGCCTGAGTGTGGGGCAGACACCCGGGGGGCACAGGTTCTGGTCCAGCAGAGCCTGCCCAGTGCCTCTCCACACAGGAGACAAGACAGGGGAGCTCCCAGAGAGGCCCCCCCAACTGCGGGGGAGGGACTGGGGTGAGGAGGGAGGGGCCCCGGTCCAGAGCTTGTCACCAGCACCCACTGTGCCCTGCCCTGCAGGAGGAGTGGCCTGGGGGCTGTGCTGTGAGAGAGCCCGGCCACACTGGACAGCAGCCCTAGTTCCACAGGGAAGGTGGCAGCCGCCAGCAACAAGCATCACCAAAGCCCAGGCAGAACCACGTGGAGTTCCCTACAGGCAACTGGTTCTCAAAAAGGGTGACAAAGCCATTCACTGGGGAAAGAATAGTCCTTTAATAAATGGTGCTGGGACAACTGAATATTCACACACAAAAGGTGGGCCCTTACCTCACACCATATTCGAAAACTAACTCACAATGGATCAATGACGTAAATATAGGAGCTAAAACTATAAAACTCCTAAGAAAAAAACATGGGGGTAAATTTTCATGACCTTGGGTTTGGCAATGGATTCTTAGATTTTACACCAGAAGCACAACACAAAAACCAGATAAACTGGACTTCATATAAGTGAAACAATTTCATGCATCAAGAATGTGAAAAAAAAAAGAATGTGAAAGAAAATAACCTACAGAGAAAATATTTGCAAATCATATATCTGATAAGGGTTTAATATCCAGAACGCATAAAGAGCTCTCACAACTCACCAACTGAAAAACAAACAACTCAATTCAAAACTGGGCAAAGGACTTGAACAGACATTTCTCCAAAGAAGATGTGTTATGGAACTAAACTTGGCTCTGTTGCCCACACACAGTAAAGCCAGTCTATTGACACCAGGTTGTGGTGAAGGAGCGCAGCACTGATTGTAGGCACTAAGCAAGGAGTCCAGACAGCTAGTGCTTAAAAGGCCCAAACTCCCTGAAGGCTTTCAGGGAAAAGTTTTTAAAGACGGGGCGGGGGTGGGGGGGCAGGGGGTGATCAGCGCGTGAACATTCTTCTGATTGGTTGGAGGTGAGGTAATTGGGAGTAAACATCATCAACCTTCTGGTTCCAATCGTTCGTTCTGGGGTCTCCATGCTTGTGGGCAGCATACAGTTAACTTCTTCCACCTGGTGGGGGTTTCAGTATCTGCAGAACACCTCAGAGGACGTGGCTTCTCCCAGCTTCTCCCAGCTAGGGCAGACCCATGGCAGATCCTCCCTCAACCCCATCTGTTCTTCTTGGACCCACCTTCCTGAAAGCCCTGCAGGGGTCGCTGCCTGTTGGTGCTGGGTGCTGTAGTGCAGGGATGCCAGGGCGCTACGATGCTGGGTGTGGGATGCCAGATGCTGGGGTGCCAGGTGGCTGGTGTGTTGGGACCGGTGCAGGGTGCTGGGATGTGGGGTGCTCTCCCCACGGGGCACAGTGTCCGAGATGCCAAGGTGAGGGGTGCCAGGTGCTGGGGTACCAGATGGCCTGTGTCCGGGGGTGGGTGCCCGGTGTGGGGTGCGAGGTGCGGGGTTCTAGGTGTGGGAGTGCTGAGGTGCCCAGTGCTGGGATGCGGAGTGCTGGGGGACGGGTATCCGTACCGCCTTGCGGGGAGCCGGCCCACATCCCAGGCCCTGGTGTTGTCCCGCGGCCGCCCGGCTGTCCTGCAGCGCCACCGCGTGGCCGCTGCGGCGCTAGCCTTTGCCCTCCCGCGGCCCGGCTGAGCGTCCTGCGCTACACTTCCAGGAAGGAAGGTGGACGCCCCTGCGGCCCTGCACCCCTCCCCGAGGCCCCGCGTTTCTTCTGCTCTCAAGCCCCCAAAAGATGTGTCTCAACCCTTGACCCGCTGCGGCCCAGCGTCCCCACTCATGGGTCCCTCGAGGGTCACCAGCAGGCAGGGCCTTCCCCTGCAGCCCCTCTCCCCGCGGCCTCTCTGAGCTCCGCCCTTCCCCAGGACGTCCCCGCTCCCAGGACGCCCACCCGGGAACTCCCACCGGCCCGCACCCGGGGCTGCCCCATCCTCTGTGCCCACGTAGCGTCCATGCAGCTGGTCCCGCCAACACCTCATCTGTGTCTTCAGCACTATTTCCTGGGCTCATACCCAATGTCTGGGACTTGGCCTGGATTCTTCCGACTTCTTCCAAAAGATTCCTTGGCTCACCCCGCGTTCTCTGCTGCTGTCACCCACCGCCTCCTTAGTCTGACCCCCCAGGACCCCTGACCCTGGGGACCCCTGACCAGGACCCTGACAGTTTTTAACATGCTGCACGTTCACCCCCGGCCAGCCCCCCATCTCGTCCTCCCTGGGGTGTCCTGGCCCGACCAGGCATCGGCATGACCCACATTCTCATGTTGGGCTTGTCCCAGAATCGCTGGCGTTTCGTGGCCTCGAAGAGCGCCTATTTTGGAGGAAATTCCCTCCTCTCTGCCCGCGAGCACCCGCCCACCCATCTGCGGATTGGCTCAGGTGAAGGCATGACGCCCGCAAGGCCACAGCTGATTGGCCTGGAGAGAACCAATCAGAGCCCTTGTCTGGGAGTGAACCCTGGAGGCCTGGGAAGGTGGGCACCCAGCGGAGGCTGAGAGGTGGGCAGAGAAGGTGGACGGAGGATGAAGGCCGAGGAACGATGAGGGGCAGGAGGTCCCGGATGGCCTCCCGCGCTGGTCACCCAAGGCGGCCTCAGTTGGTGGAGGTTCAAGTCCTGCCATGTGCTCCTTGGCCCGCCACCCCGGCCCGCAAGGCCCTGTCAGCTACACCTGTGAGCAAACCGGCCCGCGCGGCCGCACTTGCACTCCACCTGCTTGCCCCAGTCTGCGAGTCAGGTAAGGGCCATCCCGTTGTACCTTCCCTGGAAGGCCTCCCATCAGGATTCCAGGTTAATTTCCTCTGGTACTAAGTGTTCCATCCGAGCTGTGGATGGTGGAAGAGGTGTAGGGGCGGCCAACTGGGGCCTTGGCAGGTGTGTTTGTGAGGCAGGGGGTCACTGTGCCGAGCCTTTCCTTTCGAGTCTACGAAAGCTCCCACGCCCCCAGGATCCAGTGATGGGACCCCTGACCTTCATTCCTGAAACCCTGGTTTTGAAGGGCTGAATCTCTGTAATAATCTCTGTAATAAACATCTTCCTGCTTGATGCATAGTTAGTGCCAGAAGTCAGTCCAGGACAGAGACCTTCGAAGACGGAAACCCAGAACTGGTTGTGCGCAGCGATGATCTCATTATTGTGTTATGGACTGAACTGTGTCCCCCCAAAATTCAGATGTTGGAGTCCTAACCCCCAATAGCTCAGAATATGCCCTTATTTAGGGAGACGGTCTCTACAGAGGTGATCAAGTTAAAAGGAAGTCATTCAGGTCGGCCCTGATCCAACATGACTGGAGTCCTTATGAAAAGGGGAAATCTGGACACAGGTAGGAGGCTACGTGAAGATGGAGGCAGAGGCCAGGTGATGCTTCCACGTGCCAGGCCTTGCTGGCAAACCACCAGAAGCGGGGAGAGAAGCTGGGACAGAGTCCCCCTCACAGCCTCAGAGCGAGCCGGCCCTGCCGACACCTTGATCTCAGACTTCCAACCTGCAGACTGTGAGACAATAAGTTTCTGTTGTCTGAGTGGCCAGCCCGTGGTAATTTGTCATGGCAGCCAGGGAGACTAACACAGTCTGTGGCAAATTGGACGCGGGTGGTGGAGACATGCTGCAGCCACACACTTTTCTGTGATGACCTGGAAGGAAGTGTTTCCTGAAAGCCAGGTTCTGGGAGCCCAAGCAGCTGCAAAGCAACATCCTGGGGGAAATCAGGACTGTGGGGTGGGCTGGTGATTTCTGACCACACTGGGAAGATTTCCTTTTTTTAAATGACAAGCAAGGGGCTTTAAATTCTCTGTTCAAGATAGAGTCAGAAAAGCAGAAAATGTGTAGGACTACTATAAAAGAAAATCTTGTTTCTTGTAGCAAGACTGTTGTGTCTGGAGATCATTCCCCAAGTTTTATCCTGTGGGTTGTAGGATTACAGTGTAAATTGAATTCTCAGCCTCACCAGGTCAGAGCTTTAAGTGTGAAAGAGTCAGATGGAGAGAGCTGAGTGGACTGATCGTGACACCCCCATAATCCGTTGAGCCTTGCCTCCCAGCAGAAGCAACCCTGCTCCCTGTCTGAGGCAGCCCTCCCACCCCCACTCGTGAAGACCCCACCGAAGCAGCTACCTGCTTCACGCCCCAAGAATACCAAGATATTGCTGACTCACACTGGAAAGTCTTGCGGGGGCGTCCCTCACAGGTACCCATGGCAGCCGACCCCCAGGGAGCTGGACACCTGAGACTCGGTGTATGTATGGGCACCTGAGACTCGGGGCCCCACTGTTTGCTTGCGTCTGTGAGAAGCTCCTTTGTTGCTGGAAACTTGGACTTAACATGGCCCAGCTAAGGTGCCAGGAATTTCTTGGTATAATACAGAGGAAAGACTACAAGGGCTGGGGCAGACAAGGACTTGACATGAATTTATCAGGTGCAACCCGTTCCTTGAGCCCCTCGTGGCCCCGAAGCACCCACACTGGACAGAGGCCGCAAGAAAGCCCTTGGTGAGGACCTCGGGTTCTTGAAAAGCCCTCCAAAGTCTGCAGGCCAGGCATGACGGTAGAGGTGCTGCCATCAAAACAGGGTCCCTGATTTCTCCTGGGAACCTGGTGGGTCAAGGCCCAGAGCTAAGGTGGGCAGGTCACTGAAAAAGCAGCAAACCCAGGGGACTTCCCTGGTGGTCCAGTGGTTAGGACTCTGCTCCCAGTGCAGGGGGCCCGAGTTCGATCCCTGGTGGGGGAAATAGATCCTGCATGCTACAACTAAGACCCGGTGCAGCCTAAATAAATATTTTTTTTAAAAGACCCAATTGGCAAAAAATTTCAAAAAAAATAAAATGAAAAATGTTAACCATCGTCTGAGCCTTCAGCGAGTCATAGTAGTAACATCAGAGACCACTGATCACCATAACAAATATAATAATGAAGTTTGAAATAATTGTGAGAATTAGCAAAACATGACACAGAGACAGGAGGTGAGCAAATGCTGTTGGAAAAATGGTGCCAATAGACTTGCTCAATACAAGGTTGTCATGAACCTTCAATTGTTAAAAAATGCAATATCTGTGAAGTGAAATAAAATGAGGTACACCTGTATTGTAATTGTTTTGGCCCCCTTTTTTTTTTTTTTTTTTTTTTGGCTGCACTGCACAGCTTATGGGATCTTAGTTACCCAACCAGGGATTGAACCCGGGTCCTCAGCAGTGAAAGCATGGAGTCCTAACTACTGAACCACCAGGGAGTTCCCTGTTTCAGCATTTTTTTAAGCAGTAAAGCATTTTTTTTTTTTTTTTTTTTTTTTTTTTTTTTTTTTTTT
>NW_020837988.1:11295992-11458430 GCF_003676395.1 Aethalodelphis obliquidens
TTTTTTTTTTTTTTTTTTTTTTTTGCGGTACGCGGGCCTCTCACCGCTGTGGCCTCTCCCGCTGCAGAGCACAGGCTCCGGACGCGCAGGCCCAGCGTCCATGGCTCATGGGCCCAGCCGCTCCATGGCATGTGGGATCCTCCTGGACTGGGGCACGAACCCGTGTCCCCTGCATCGGCAGGTGGACTCTCAGCCACTGTGCCACCAGGGAAGCCCCAATAAAGCATTTTTTATACCTTAATTTAAATTCCTTTTCTACTCGGGGTCTAGACCACCAGAAAATATGAATGTTTTCTCTAACAGGGTGAAATCCCAGTTCCTCCAGAACGTACTGCACTTAATCAAGGCACAGCATCTCTAGACCTCAGAATCCACCTAACTAAAACAAGGAGGGTTGTTCTGTGATGATCTCATGGTCTTGTCCAGTACGAAAATTTTATAACTGTGTGATATATGTAAACTCCATAAAATGAGTGTTAATATTTTCGTATGTAGCAGAATGGGAGGAGGCAGGTTCGCTTCATCACACAGCACTTCTCAATGAGCAATCATTTGCATACCACCTCCTCAATTTTTACTGTTTCTGGGTACCACCTCTACTATGATTACTTAACAGCTTTCTTTGAATCAACTTACTTATTACACTTTAATAATTTATTTTAAAAGGAAACTTTATATCAGCATAAATGCAAAACTGTTGTCTTTTGTCATAAAAATATATTTAAACATAGATATTTTACCAGTTATGTTTATTCTTAAATACATAGTATTTTTTGTTGTTGTTGTTGTTGTTGTTGTACGCGGGCCTCTCACTGTTGTGGCCTCTCCTGTTACAGAGCACAGACTCCGGACGCACAGGCTCAGCAGCCATGGCTCATGCACCCAGCCGCTCTGTGACATGTGGGATCTTCCCAGACCGGGGCACGAACCCGTGTCCCCTGCATCGGCAGGCAGACTCTCAACCACTGCGCCACCAGCGAAGCCCCTTAAATACATAGTATTTTAAAGAACATTATTTAAAAGGTCTGCACACCCTCTAAAATCACCTGAAGGATCCCACATAGTAGTCTGGATAAAGCTCTTTGGGGCTTTATCCAGTCCATCTTTGGGGTAGACTGCACTAAAGGGAAGTTGTATTTCCCTTATATTCCTTGGAGTGGCAGGAACTTGGTCTTCTTAGAAACTATCCCTGGGTCAACAGCAGCTTATAACTCAAGAGCAAATTAGTGAAAGTCAATCCCATGATCACCTAATAATAATAAAAGCCAACATTTGTTGAGCACTTACTATACATGCCCATGTGGTTTTCATACTTTTGAGTCTTATTTTCTAATTCTAAAAACTAAAATAGATTTTTACTGAATAGTGGTATGACTGATGGTATATGTTTCTTAAAGGTCCAAATGTAATAAAAAAATGGAAAAAAGTATAGTTGATTTATAATATCGTGTTAGTTTCAGGTGGACAACTCAGCGATTCAGTTATACAAAAAGACCTCTGAGTATTTCAAGACAGGTGCCCCTGGGGATCCTGCCATAGAACACAATTTCTCTCTTCCAATGTCTCTCTTGATGGACTGGGGGTAATAAAGCATTTTAAATTAAGGTATAAAAAAAATTAATGTATGTACATAAAGGTATGTACATCTTTTTTTCAGACATAATGCTATTGCACATTTAATAGACTACAGTATAGCATAAAACATAACTTTTATATGCACTGGGAGAGCAAGAAATTCCTGTGAAATATTGCAATATTTGCTTTATTGCAGTGGTCTGGATCAGAACCCTCAGTATCTCGGAGTCGTGCCTGTATGTGTGCAGTGAGGGATGGCAAGAAGTTACATCTGTATTGAATCACAGGCAGCTGCTAAGGTTTGACTGAACGGGCAGGGACTTGGAAGAAACAGGACCTGGAAGATTGGTCACAGGAAGTCTGGGGGAGAGATGTGGATGGACTTCTCAGAGTGGACACAACATATTTGTGTCCCAGGGAAGGCTCACAAAAGAGCACCCTCTGCCCAGGAGGCTCTCCATGGCCAGGTGGATGCAATGCACAATCTCTGGACATGAGCCAACGGCTTTTCCAAGGCCCCCAGCGCTCGGTCAATGGGCGTATGGACAAAGTGACCATGTGGGCAGGGATGGAGGCTCTACGGGGCTCAGTTACATGGACTTCCCCTCACTGAGGCTCACCTGGCCACCGCTGCTGAGGGCCCAGTGGGTCAAGAGCACTGAGCCCCCCAGATGGCATTATTACCTGTGGGACCAGCCAGCTGCCAAACAGCAGATTAGCTAATCAGGACTCTTCCCTCAGGGCGCAGTGACGTGTCCTCACGGGAACAGACACTCTGGATACAGATTTGCCTCCCCCCTCACCCAGGGGGCTTCTGCCAGCGGCACTGTTGTGGACTGAGAGGCCCATCGTGGTGTCCTCGCAGCACTGCTTCTGATCAAGGAGTTCATTTCACAGAAAGGGGTGAGCGCTGGACTCATGCCATGGGACGCCTCATCTTATCATGACCCACCGCTCAGGAGCTGCTAGGCTGCTAGAAAGGTGGCGGGGCCCATGCAGACTGGGCTGCGGGATCAGTTGGGGAGACCAAACAGGGCTGGGTGCCATCCTATGACCCCCACCCCAGCCAGGACACACGGGTGGGAGCCAAGGCTGCAGGTGTACGTGGCGCCCCGCCCTATATCCCCGATGCCCCGTAGGGGCTTCTGCCCGGGCCCACGGAACCAGAAGGTGGGCTCCTCCGAGGCCTAGTCACCGGCCCGAAGGCCAGAGCGGGTGGAGCATGCTGCGCAGGGCGCGGTTCAGCGGACACTCTGACGCCCAGGGTTGTAACATCACTAAACGCAGCATTTTGTGGTCCGAGCCAGCGGCGCAGTGACTTGTGAACAAGATTTCTGACCGCCCGGGAGACGGTACACGCTGTCACCCTGCGAGCGTCCCACCGTAGTGGGAGATGGAACTTTTAGTCTTGAAGTCCGCGCAGGTGAGGCATTCTGGAAATGCACGTGAACCAAGCGATCCAGGGCCCCAGAACCCCGGCCGCTTCTCGGGGCGGGGCCTCCGTCTGCGGACAGCCGCGTTCCGCGTTCTGCGGCGCTTGGCCTCGCGCGGCCGCCGTAGCGGGGTGGGTTGGGTCCGAACTACGGGGGCCGCGACGTGCGGAGCCGACCGGGCTGGGCGGCGGGGCGCGGGCCGGGCCGCGCCGGCCACCATGGGCAACCTGTTCGGCCGTAAGAAGCAGCAGAGCCGGGTCACGGAGCAGGACAAGGCCATCCTGGTAAGACGCCGGGCCCTGCAGGCGGGTGGACGCGAGCCGGGGACACCTGGGCCGGGCGGGGAAACCGAGGCACGGCGGCTACCGGCTGCGTTTCCGCTCTCGCCACGGGCTTCGGCCCCTCCGGCCGCCCAGCCCCACGCCGGGGCCGCAGCCCCAGAGCCCGTCTGGGGCGGTGAGCGGTGGGCTGCCGGTGGGGAGCGTGTCCGGGTCCGGTTCCCAGCGAGTCTGAGCGAATCCGGTCGCTGCGGGTGTAGGCGGTCCCAGTGCGGCGACTGAGCTGTGCCTCGGGTCTCGGGAGGCGGTGCCCGCGTTTCACTGTTTCCTGGTTGTACCTTGTCAGCGGGCAGGCTGGTCACGGGGTGGGAAGGCGGGCGCCTCTCACGGCAGCAGGGACAGGACGTGCGGCTGTCGCTGAGCCTGACCCACCGGCCATGGGTTGCGCTGGGGCAGACGGCCTCTAAAGAGAATGGAGCTGTGGAGGGAACTGGGGAGTGGCCGCTTGAGACAGACTGACCACGTCTACACTGGGGGCTAATTTCTCATCATGTTGAGTTTTAAAGAGGTGCACACCTTTGACCCAGTTAACTCACTCCCCGTAACCGACCCTGAAGACATAGTCTTCTATCTGAGAAGTGCCTTGTGCTTGCAGGTGCTCACTGTAGTGTTACCTGAAATGATGAAATCTGGAAGAAATGTAAATGGCTTAAAATAGGGAAAGAGAGACTAAGGCTTGAAAATGGCCTTGCATCCTTTTTGGGACACTGGGGTCCTAGGTGATTGGCACGGTCACGTGAACCTCTCACCTCAGTGCACCATCTGTTGTCCACTCACGTATGGTGATAAGTGTCAAGAGCAGGGGAGCTGATGGCAAATGGCTGAAGTCCATAGAGGAGTGAAGCTGGGAGGGAAGGCCCCAGTCTCCAGCCATGGCTGGGCTGGGATGGTGGCACTCGGGTGACTGTCACCAGCGACTTCTGCGTCGTCTCTTCACCTTGGAGGTGCTGGCCACACTCCCTGACCAGCGCTCACACTCCTCGCTGATGGCGATGCCCTGCCGTGACGGCGATGCCGCGCCATGACGGCGGTGAGAGCATGCCCTCCACCCCGGTGCTGAGGACGTTAGGACTGGCTCTCTGTCTGGGGTGGGGGAGATTTGTAGGATATTGAGCTGCATCCCTGGCCTCCACCTCCTAGATGCCAGTGGCATCCCCAGTGTGACAGCCAGGGATGTCTCCAGATAGTGTCCCACTTGCCCTGGGGGGCAAACTTGTCCCCATGGAGAACTCAGTTTCAGAGGATGTGCTTCCATTGGTGACCGTTGGGGCAGCCTGGCCTGTGGGGGGCCCTTCAGTGACCCCAGCAACCTCTGTACTGGCTCTCCTGGACACCGGGTAGCCCGGTGAGTGTCCAGCGTGCCCTGAGGGGGCTTGGTGTCAACACAAGGCCTGCTTTCCCGGCAGCAACTGAAGCAGCAGCGGGATAAGCTGAAGCAGTACCAGAAGAGGATCACCCAGCAGCTGGAGCGGGAGCGGGAGATTGCCCGGCAGCTCCTGCGCGACGGCAGGAAGGAGTGAGTGGGGCTGGGGGCCGGTCTTCGGGAGATGGGTTCTGTCCCCCATCGGCCTAGAGCAGAGGTGGGGTAGGCCAGGAGGCTGGTCAGTGCCAGGCCAGGGCAGCTGTTGGCCATGGCTGCTGGGTCACTGCTTGGGTTCCCTCTGCAGACGGGCCAAGCTGCTGCTCAAGAAGAAGCGATACCGGGAGCAGCTCCTGGACAAAACAGAAAACCAGATCACCAGCCTGGAGACCATGGTAGGCCTAGTAGGGGTTGGGGGGTGTGGGCCATGGACCATGTAGGCACCAGAGTCCCCTCGGAGGACTGAAACCTATCATTTTCTTCTCCTGGACCTCTCAGTCCGCGGCTGTGGAATGGGTCAGGCCTGGAGGTGGAGGAGAATCTTTGATGGGAGCCTGACCGTCTTAAGGGGCTGCAGCAGGTTGGCTCTTGCAGGATGGTGGCTGGGGGACTAGGCCACTTATGGGTGGTGGAGTGGGCGGGGAGTCTGCCCCAGTGACTGAAGAGGTGTTGGGATCTGCAGGAGGCTCCCGAAATGATCCAGTTTCAGGACCCAGAGCTCTAGTTCTGCTCTTCTGCTAACAGAGCTGCTGGTTATAAGCAGTCTACTTTGCGGTTCCTCCCATGCTCTCTCAGTTCTGCCCAAGTGTTGGTCAGGGCAGCGGGAAAGGATAGAAGGAGGAGGAAGGCAGAGACAGTTTGCTCTGAGGCCCAGCAGTCTTTGTCAGTGATAGTGTGATCCTAACTCCCTTCCATGGGTCTGCATGAGGCGGCAGAGAAGGTGGGCCCCTGACCACATGGGTTTCTTCCTTAGGTCCAGAGTATTGAGTTCACCCAGATTGAAATGAAGGTGATCGAGGGGCTGCAGTTTGGAAATGAGTGTCTGAATAAGATGCACCAGGTAAGTCTTGCAGGACTGGGGAAAGAGAGGAAGGGCAGCCAGTGGAACAAGGAGAGGGTTAGTCCCTGAGGCCACACCTGCACGCAGGCCTTTGGGCATGAGGGAAAGCCAGTCACTACCGGGAGAGGGTGATGGGAGAGAGTGACAGTCTAGTGGTACAAAAAAAAATTGTACCGTGTCCAGAGATGTTAAAGTGACTAGAGGGACAGTCTGGTTTTAGGGGGGGGGGGGGGGGTGAACTAATCTGGAGGACTTCCCAGAGGAGGTGAACACAGCTTCATTTCAAGAAACAGCACAGAGGTGGATGGTGAAAGGAGAGGTGAGGCGCAGAGATGGCGTGCCCCGGCCCCCAACCCGTCTCATTCCTGATGAGTGGATGGCAGTGGGGCTGGACAGAGAGCTGAGGTTACACTGCCTTTCTGACTGTCCAATGTGATGGTGACCAGTCAAGCAAAGGTGCCGCTTTGAACCCAAAAGAAATCAAGTCACCTGGCCAGAGAAAAATTGTTATACTTCTGACTACCGCTAGGGTTGGTTTGGGTGCCAGAAGGGCCAGCAGGGGTCCAAGGAGGTCAGTTGAGGCTTCTAAAAAGACTGTCTGACAGCTCCATGCCTCTGTGGACGGGCCCTGCCTGGGACAGAAATAACCAAAGATGTGTTATATCCTGCTTGGCGTGGCTTCATTTAAACAGGAACAGAGGGGCTAGGCCGTGCGCCCTGCCAATGCAGGTGGCCTTCGTGTAGGGGGTTCTGTTACGTGCTTCACTGACAAGGCTCAAAAACTTGTAACCGATCAGGTGATGTCCATAGAAGAGGTGGAGCGGATACTGGACGAGACGCAGGAGGCTGTGGAGTACCAGCGGGTAGGTGTTGCCGCACCACGGGGCCCGCCATCTGGCAGCCAGCGAGGACAGTGGCCAACTCGCTGAATGTCCTGCGCCACCCTCGAGGGCCAGGCCTTCCCGCACCACGTGGGGGCTGCCTTCCTTCTTTCGAGTGAGAGGAGCCTTAAGCTGCGGCTGTCTCCTTCCTCCACGAGGGCCCACCTTTCCCCCACCCCAGCCCAGCCATGCTCCTCACCTCTGCTCCTCCTTTTGCAGCAAATAGATGAGCTGTTGGCAGGAAGCTTCACTCAGGAGGACGAAGATGCCATCCTGGAGGAGCTGGACGCAATCACTCAGGTAACAGTACCCCCGGCACTGACACAGGCCCAGGTGTAGGGACCCCCCCAGGAGGGCTCTGCTCACTGGCCTCGGCGAGCGACTGTGTCAGGTTTCACTTGAGCACACAGCCCTGGTTCTGCAGCTGGTTTTCTTCCCTAAAACAACTGGCATTTGTGCTAAACTGAGGTCCCTTCTCCCCATCCACCTGGCTGACTGCAGGGCAGGACTGGCCTGGAAAGAACATTTTGCAGGTTGTCCACCCAGGTGTTGCAGGCCTCAGAGTGAACCAGGTGCCAGGACAGAGCGGAATACCGACCCTCCTAGCTCCCTCAGCCCTTTCCTCCCCAGTGGGCAGTGTGTGGGTTTTAGATCAAATGGGGGCTTTTTCCCTCTTGTGGCCGGTCACTCGCTGTCACACACAGGGCCTCCATGTGTTGGCCCAGAGGCCTCTAACCAGCCAGCCATCACTTCAGGCCCTGAGTCTGTGTTTGCTCCCTGATGGAGGGCGTCTCCATCTCTGTGGGCCCCTGCCTAAGCAAGCCGAATTCACACCGTGCCCACCAGCCTGCCACCCCCAGCCATAGACCAGGCCAGGCAAGCAGGTCCTTAGCACTGCTGCTCGCTGCCTGGGGGCCCTGTGTGCACCTGCCTGCTGAACTACTTCCTCCCAAGGCCCGAGAGGTAGACCAGCACTCGCTGGAACAGCAGGTGCACCCAGGTACCACCACCTGAGGCAGAGGCGCCGCTGGGGCCCCTGACCTGCATGGGTGCCTGTTTCAAAGCCCTTGTCTCAGACTCAGAATGGAACTTTGGGTTGGGAGCCCCTCAGGCTCTGGGCCGTTGGAAGCAGCCACCTTTTGTGGTCACTGTGCCCCCGGTGATATGAGTTGCAGAGATGCCAGAAGCCAGGGAGGATGCACCCTGGGCTTGCGTGCTGGAGGATTTGTGTCCTATGTAAATCCCGCTGAGAGCGTAAGTGAACAGGATGCTGTTCTCTCCAAGAGAAGGACAAGGTGATTGTATCTCACAGCCTTTATCCTCTGTTTCTTGCAGGAACAGATAGAGCTGCCAGAGGTTCCTTCAGAACCCCTTCCTGAAAAGATCCCAGGTACCCTCCTCGTTATGTCCTTTGGAGAACCGTGCGTTCTAGAGCAAAGCAAAATATCCTGGCCTCTGGGCCCTGCCCTTCCTGCCTGGTGAGGGTCGGGCCCCAACCCCCCTGCTTGGTGGGCGTGCTCGCTGGCACCAGCTCAGGCGGAGTGCGGGCCTCGCCCTGGGTTTGAGCCCAGGCTTCTGAGCAGTTTCGGTAACCTTGTAAGAGCCAGACCCCGTTCAGAGAGGCGAATCCCAAAGTTAGAGTCGGGAAAGGGCCAGTTGAGCTGTGCAGGCTCTTCTGGGTCCAGCCCAGGACCAGCCGTCCACTAAACGTCACTGGGACGACCTTCCCCGCGGCATCGCATAACACGCCTTCAGAAATTCTCTATCCGCCCGGACTCGTCTTTCGCGATTCCTCCTCAGTTCTCTCTGCTCCCTTGCTGCTGCTTGGCCTCCTTTCTGGGGTCCGTGGGTTAGGGGTGCACGTCCTGAGTGCTTGTGCCCAGTGCCTGCTGTTTGTCATCCCTCCCGGCTTCTGTGTGTAACTCGCCTTTCTCAGAGCTGTGCCCGTTCTTCCCAGAGCGCAAAGCCCTGACCTGGCTCCTTGCTGCCTCTTGTCCTTTTCGGGAAGTTCCCGCCTCTGGGGTCTTCTGTACGCGACAGCCATCTCTATGTTTCCTCCACAGAGAAAGTCCCCGTCAAGGCCAGGCCCCGACAGGCGGAAGTGGTGGCAGCCTCGTAACTTGTGTGGGACTCACGGGGATTCCAGAGGACTGGGGCCCACAGAGTTTGGGTGCGTGTCCGGCCCTGGCCGGGCTCCCAGGAGGCTGGCGCCGGGCCAGGTGGGCCGGGAGCTGACGGAGCAGCACAGCACACACAGGGCTCCTGATCAGGATGACTACGGAGCGTTTCCCTGGCGCTGCTGTCTTGCTCTCGTTTCTGGATTAAATGGCAACATTCAAACTCTCCGGCCAGACGCAGCTTCTGCAGCTGTGGTTCCCCTGGGCCACGGCCAGGCCCAACGCTCCTGGTGCTGGTCACACCTCCCGTCCCGGGTCGCGCGGCTCCACGGGCCAGTGTCTCCGCCACCCTGTCTTCTGTGGAAGGCACATCAGACCTGGCCTCCCCACCCTTCCCTTTCCCTTCTTCCTGCTGCTCCCATTAGCTGGCAGGGCTTTGGTTAAGGGGACCCTCCCTTGGCCTGGCTCCCGGACGTGCCCAGTTTCCATGTAGACTTGGGGGTGGTAACCTCTCTGCTTCCACGTCGGCGTTTGTGGGTGGTGGACCAGGAGGGGTGCGTCCCTGCTGGATTTTGATGACGCTAGGAGGTCTGCCCACCCCATCACTCCTGGGGCCGTACAGAGGCCCAGTCCTGCTGACGGACATTCCAGGATAGCCGGCCGGTGTGGCTGCGGGTTCCCGAGCTGCCAGCTTCGAGCTGTTAGCAGCCAAGTGGAGACTGGGAAGGATGGAAGTGACTTCCCTAGTTCACGGTTCGTTTTGGAATTAGACAATCTCCCTGAGATTTCACTCCCAACAGGAAGACAAAGGGGACCCTCTTAGCCCCCCAGACAAGCCAGCCCCCTATTAAAGTTGACACCCACACAGCCTGCTGCCTTGTGGACTGGGGGCTGTGGAAGGGCGGGTTGGTGTGGTTCCTCCCTCAGGTCCCTGGAACACAGTCCCCTGACCCTCCCGGGGCACTTGGCACCTGGCTGGTCAGTGCCACACGGGCTGGGGCCTCAGGAGCCAGTGAGGTTCTAGCCCTGCCCGGCTGTGGGTGGAAGGCAGTCACCTGTGGGCACCTGCCTGCAGCAAGGTGCAGGGCGGTACTCTGGCCCCACCTCCCTTAGAAGGGGTGCTGGTGGTTTCTCATTTTTCAAGGGGTTTTGTGTGACTCCCGTGGCTGGTGGCTGGGAGGGCGTGCAGTTTGGTGCCTCTGGTGTGTGGGGGTCTGGTTTGGAGTCCTGATGTCTAGGTAGGAAGCCAGATGCCCCAGGGAGCGAGTAGGCAACAGCAAGGACAGACAAGTGGATGTCCCACCTGAGGGGGGGCCTCCACACCCTCCACCCAGAGGGTATGGTGGGCTGTGGCCGAGTTGCCAGGTCTGGAGTTCTTCAGGAGGAGCTAGAAACCCAGGCTTTCAGCGGACAGTCCTGCTTTGTGTGAAAGCACCCTTACCAGGTGCATGCGCACCTCAGCCAGGAGGGGGCTCTGTGCCAGCTGATTTGGGGGATTTTGCCAGAAGCCGACCTTTCCAGCGCCACTCTGGCTGCTGGGCCCCACCCCAGTCCTAGGGGCAGTTCTGATTGAGGAGGGGAAGGAGGTCCTGCCTCTCCTGCCTGTGAGTGACCCGTCCCTCTGCAGCAGTGGGTCCCAGGCCGGGGGAGGGAGGGGCAGCCTCTCCGGACCCCACAAGCAGGGTGGACACCTCCCCTTTCCCTCTGCCTCCCAGGACCCAGAGCTTGGGGCGGCCTGGGAAGCTGCCCATGGCAGTGCCCTGCCTCGTCTCTTAAACAGTTTCACCACTGGGAGCTGTGTGGTGGGCTGTGGGGCACCAACCCCCGGCCCTGGTGAGCGCTTGGAGAACCTGCGCATGGGTGTGTGTGGCCCAGCTCCCTGGGATACACCCGTTCCCAGGACCGGAAGGTCATGACCAGCCTCCGCCTGACCTGGGCAAGGGGTACCCTCGTGTGGAACAACCCAAGAGTTGGGGAGGGGACCCTCATCCTCTCGCCGTCAACAAGTGAGATTTCACGTACCAACCAACATGCCTTTTTCTTTGTAAAAGTTCATCCCTGGACCTAGGGAGGCCGTACTCTGAAACCCAGCTGACCTAGAGCTGACTCCTAGGCTCCGGCCTTGGAGGTCACCTGGCTCATAGGCCCCCTGTGTGTGTGTTGGGGCAGGGGGAGCCCATGCAGCCAGGATGAGACTCACATCTTCCTGCCCAGCGCTGAGCCCCGGTCTTAAAATACCAGCTGTGTGAGCCTGACCTGACCTCCTAATCTGGGGGGCATAGAACTCATGACGATCACAAACCAGTCACAGTTAAGTACAAAATCTGGGAGCAGAGCTGGCATCCTGCCCAAGATCAGTGGGGGCCTGGTGGGGGGCTTGGAGGAAAAGGAGAGGCCGCAGTGAGCCACCTGCAGAGGGCCTGGTAGCAGCTGTGCCTGGTGGGTGAGAGAGGTGTAAGGGGGAGCCATGGGGGCCTTCTGACCACAGAGAGGACTTCCTGGGAAGCTGGCAAGCCTGGCATCCAGAAGGGATAGACCGGGACAGTAGAGAAAAGGACCCAGGGACCAGGACCGTTTGGCTGGGGGCACATTTGTGGTACAAGCAGCGTGGAAAGTAGAGAAGCAGGGGATGGGGAGTTGGGGGAAGAGGGCACCCAGGATTGGGTGGGGGTACTACTGGGACAGGGTAGGGGAGACAGAATGGGAGGTGCCCAGACAGGGTGGGGGCCGTGTCCTGGTTGCATTGTGTGCCCTGCCCTGGGGAGGTGTTTGCCCTCCCCCCTACCCACTGCTGCCCCATGGGGTCTCCCGGTGACCCCCACCTGCCCATGGGGAGAACCTGGTGATGTCAAGTGGGGCGTTGTCATGACAACACGGGAGCTTTGCCTTCCCAGGAGAGGCCCAGAGCCAGGTCACTGGCCACATCACCAAACTCAGCAGGAGACCCCACCACCCCTTCCATCTCTGCAGGTGCTCGGCCACTGGGGTGGGGGCAGCAGGTCAGCAGGTGGAGCTGGCCTCATGGCCCCAGTCAGAGCCTTGACTGCGTGAGCCAAGACACCCAGCCTGGGGCCTCCCCAGTGGACACCTGCACCCCTTGGCCAGGACAGCTGCCACCTTGGCATGTGCTCCACCCTTTCAACGATCCCTAGCATCCTTGCGGCCCTGTGTCTGGGGATCTCAGTGAGAAAATGGGAAACTCCAGATGTTTCTTCCTTAGTCATCTGCCCCCTCTCCGCCCAGCTTTCCTGAGTGACCCTGCACACAACCCCATCTCATCCCTGGTGCCCCGCCCTCCCCAAGGACCAGGTCTCAGGCTGGGGGCTGTGGCGTCCTCCAGGGCTGCTCTCGCTACTTGTGATCTTGTTCCTGAGGAGTCTGAGGACTGATCTTGGAAGGAAGGAAGGTGTGTTCTTTCCTGAGTCAGGCACAGGCTAGTGTAGGGAAGGCATTTAAGGGTCATGAGCGACACTGGCCTCTGATCTAGCTTATGGAGTAAGTAAACCTTCCTTAAGAAGCAGAAGTTCAGAAACGAACTCCAAAGAGTAAGAGCACAGGGAATGAGGACCGTGGAAGCTGAACTGTGGATGCAAGGTGCTTGGCGGCGCTCTGACACCCGAAGAGTGATCTTCACTTCGTTTTTGTGGGTTTTTTGGTAAAAGCTTCATTGATTGTGCAGTTCAGTCATTTTTATTATGTTCTCAGAGTTGTGCAACCGTCACCACAATCAATTTTAGAACAGTCCCATCATCCCTAAGGAAACCCTGTACCCTCTCGCTAGTGCCCTCATCTCCCCTCCCCACAGTCCCTGGCAGCCACTAGTCTGCTTTCTGTCTCTATGGATTTGCCCATTCTGGACATTCATACACATGGAGTCACACAATGAATGACCTTTAGTGTCTGGCCTCTTTTACTTAGTGTGATGTTTTTGAGGTTTACCCATGTTGGAGTGTGTGTCAGTACTTCATTCCTTTTTATGGTTGAATAATGTTCCATTCTGTAGATGGACCACATTTTATCTGTTCATCACCTGATGGACGTTTGCGTTTTTTCCACTTATTCACTTTTATGAATAATGCTTCTTTCTGTACACGTTTTTGTGTAGACAAGTTTTCATTTCTCTTGGGTATAAACCCAGAGTGAGTTCCACTCTGGGTCATGCAGTGACTCTTAACGTTTGGCCATTGGAGGAAGTGCTGCATGTTTTCCTCAATGGCTGCACCATCTTTCATCCCCAGAAGCAGGTGTGAGGGCTCCACTTTGTCCACAGCCTGCCCAGCACTAGCTATTTCATATCTTTTTCATTATAGCCATCCTAGTAGGAGTTATCTCATTGTGGTTTTGATTTGCATTTTCCTCATGACTAATGATGTTGAGCATCTTTTCTTATGCTTAGTGGCCATTTGTACATCTTGGGAGAAATGTCTGTTTAGATCTTTTACTCATTTTAATTGGGTTGTTTTTTATTATTGAGTTGCAAGTCTTCTTTATAAATCCTTGATATTAGACTCTGATCAGATATAAGATTTGCAAAAATTTTCTCCCATTCTGTGGGTTGGTCCTTTCACATTTTTAATAATTTCCTTTGAAACACAAGTGTTCTTTAATTTTGATGAAGTCCAGTTTATTTTTTCTTTTGTTGCTTGTGCTTTTGGTGTCATATCTAAGATACCATTACCTAATCCAAGGTCATGAAGATTTATTTCTATGGGGCTTTTTTAAGAGTTTTATAGTTTAGCGCTTACATTTAGGTCTTTCATCCATTTCGAGTTAATTTTTCTATATGATGTTAGGTTGGTGGTCCAATTCATTGTTTTGCACGTGGATTTTTTTTTTAAGAGTTGGTTTCTTTTTTTTTTTTTAGAGTTGGTTTCTTTTTTTTTAATAAATTTATTTTGCATTTATTTATTTTTGGCTGCGTTGAGTCTTCGTTGCTGTGCGTGGGCTTTCTCTAGTTGCTGCGAGCGGGGGCTAGTCTTCATTGCAGCACCCGTGCTTCTCATCACGGTGGCTTCTCTCGTTGCGGAGCACGGGCTCTAGGTGCACAGGCTTCAGTAGTTGTGGCACACGGGCTCAGTAGTTGTGGCTCACAGGCTCTAGAGCGCAGGCTCAGTAGTTGTGGCGCATGGGCTTAGTTGCTCCATGGCTAGAGTTGGTTTCTGTTTATTCGGGAATAACTGTGGTCAACTTTCATTAATGTGGAAGCTTACTGATTAATTCTTTTCCAATCATTCTAGTACCATTTGAAAAGACAGTTATTTCCCCCATTGAATCCTTGGCACCTTTGTCAAATATCAGTTGACCAAATGTGAGAGTTTATTTGCAGACTCTCAATCCTATCCCATTTATATGTCTATCCTTATATCCTTATTGTAGCTTTGTAGTAAGTTTTGAAATCAGGAAGTGTGAATCCTCTAACTTTGTTCTTTTTCACGGTTGTGTTTGCTATTCTGGGTCTCTTGAATTTCCATATGAATTTTAGGATCAGCTTGTTAATTTCTGGAACGAAGCCAGGTGAGATTTTGATGGGGATTTTGTTGGATCCATAGATGAATTTGGAGAGTGCTGCCATCATAGCAATATTAAGTCTTATGATCCATGAACACAAGTGTCTTTTCATTTATTCATTAATTCCTTTCAACAATGTTTTATAGTTTTCAGAGTGTAAGTTTTATACTTCTTTTGTTAACTTTATTATTAAGTATTTTCTTCTTTTTGATGCTATTGTAAATGGAGTTTTTTTCTTAATTTCAATTTCAGATTATTCACTGCAAGTGTATAAAAATAAAATTGATTTTTGTATGTTGATCTTGTATCTTTCAACCATGCTGAACTTGTGTATTAGTTCTAGTAGGTTTTTAGTGCAACCCTTAGGATTTTCTATATGCAAGATCATATCACGTGCAAATAGAGATAGTTTTACTTCTTCCCAAACTGGATGTCTTTTAGTTCATTTCCTTGCCTAATTTCCCTGGCGGAGACCTCCAGGGCAGGGTTGACTAGAAATGGATATCTTCATTTTATATGTTTCTATTCCACTCCCACCCCTAAAATACTAAAAACAGGAAGAACAAGTCCTTACAAGTTTTTGAACAAAATCCAGCTCATTTCTTTTTCTTTTCCCATTCATCCCTTCCTACCTTTCTCCTTTCTTCTACTTTTCTTTTTGAGCAGGGTGGGGTGGGGCTGACAGGCCAGGTCACGCCTGGCCCACCCGGTCTTCAAGCTGCACTTGTCAGTCTTTGAGATGTTCCCGTGGATTCCGTCGTGAAATGTGAGCTTGATAATGGCATCATCGTGGGTGGGTTTGCTGCCAGGCGGGAACTGGCCAGTGGCTCTGCAGCAGCAGAGGGAGAAGATCTCCCATGCTGTGATTCCAAGCTGAGAGGGGCAGCAAGAGAGTGAGTAACACTCAAGATGATGGCCCCAGTGGTAACCAAAGCCCCCAGACAAATGTGTTAACAAAGGACGTGTTAAGTCCCATAAAGGCCGCCAGTGTATGGGTTTATAGGTTAAAGCCTTGTTTGGTAGCGATGTATTTGAAGAAGGTCTGGGAATTTTGCTTGCAAACTCTGCAGGTGAACTGTGGGTGCAGCTGCTAAATCCTCGATGGAACCTTAGGCTTCACCAATAGAATATCCTCTTAGTGGGATGCTGCAGTCCCCTCACCAGCTTACGTTTACAGTGCTGCCCCTGCGTCAGCAGTAAAAGGCTAGGTTCTGAATGTTCTGCTTCAGCAAACAGTGCCACGGAGAAGGGCAGAGACGGGTCTGACGTGTTTGCTGTGCTGTCCCAGCCTCCTGAGTGCTGATGTGCTCATATAATAGGTACCCCCACAGCTGTGTTCGATTCACGATGATCGACATTTCCAAAGTGCTCACTGGCTAAACAGGCAGATTGCAGCCGTCTAATTCCTCAGGCAGAACGTGTCATTCCCCAGTGACGTCTGCAGAGCGAGAGAGGGTCTCTGTGTGTCTTTATATATTGTTTTCCTCGTGTGTTTAAAAAACAATACGTTCTTAAATACAGTATTGCCTTAGTACTGTAGTTTCCCCCTTGTAGTCTTGCTTACTCCACTTATTTCTTACTCCACTTATTTTTTAATAAATAATATAAAAATATACCCGTCTCAGTTTCTTTACATTAGTTCCAAATCAGTAGCATTTAACCTAAGTTTAGCTGTAGATTTAAAGAAGCCATAAGAACACATTCGTCTATACAAGGGGAAGTGGGCATTTCCTTATCAAGGGTGATATCCCAGAGGAAACCCATTTTCCCACAGACGGTTCGTCTGACCCACTGAGGCACATCTCGTGCCTGTACTACCGACTGAACAGCCTCATGTGGAGGAGGTGACCTGTGGCTTATCCTGTGCATCTGTTGCTTTGCCTACCCTCAGTGTACTGGCATGAAGGGAAATGAGGGGAAGCAAACACACTTTTTTTTTTAATTGATGTATAGTTGATTTACAATGTCGTGTTCATTTCAGGTATCCAGCAAAGTGATTCAGATATATATAGAGATATATATAGAAATATAGATAGATATAGATATTCTTTTTCAGAGTCTTTTCCATTATAGGTTATTACAAAATATTGAGTATAGTTTCCCATGCTATACAGTAGGACCTTGTGTTTATCTATTTTATATATAGTAGTGTGTATATGTTAATCCCAAGCTCCTAATTTATTCCCCACGACCACCACTTTCCTCTTTGGTAACCAGAAGTTTGTTTTCTGTGTCTGTGAATCTGTTTCTCTTTGGTAAATAAGTTCATTTGTATTATTTTTTAGATTCCACATATAAGTGATATCATATGATATTTGTCTTTGACTTACTTACTTAATATGATAATCCCTAGGTTCATCCATGTTGCTGCAAATGGCAGTATTTCATTATTTTTTTATGGCTGAGTAATATTCCATTGTGTGTGTATGTGTGTGTGTGTGTATGTGTGTGTGTATATATATATATATATATATATACACACACACCACATCTTATCCATTTATCTGTCAGTGAACACTTAGGTTGCTTCCATATCTTGGCTATTGTAAATAGTGCTGCTGTGTACATTAAGGTGCATGTATCTTTTTGAATTAGAGTTTTTGTCTTTTCTGGATATATGCCCAGGAGTGGGATTGCTGGACCATATGGTAACTCTATTTTCAGTTTCTTAAAGAACCTCCATCAAGTTCTTCATAGTGGCTGCACCAAGTTACATTCCCACCAACAGTGTAGGAGGGTTTCCTTTTTACCACCCCTCTCCAGCATTTATTTGTAGACTTTTTTGATGATGGCCATTCTGGTGTGTGGTGAAACCTCATTGTAGTTTTGATTTGCATTTCTCTAATAATTAGCAATACTGAGCATCTTTTCATGTGCCTGTTGGCCATCTGTATGTCTTCTTTTGAAAAATGTCTGTTTAAGTCTTCTGCCCATTTTTTGATTGGGGTATTAGTTTTCTTGATATTGAGCTGTATGAGCTGTTTGTATATTTTAGAAATTAATCCCTTATCAGTCACATCGTTTGCAAATATTTTCTCCCATTCCACAGGTTGTCTTTTCATTTTGTTTATGGTTTCCTTTACTGTGCAAAAGCTTTTAAGTGTAATTAGATCCCATTTGTTTATTTCTGCTTTAATTTCCATTACTCTAGGAGACAGTTCCAAAAAATTATTGCTTTGATTTATGTCAAAGAGTGTCCTGCCTATGTTTTCCTCTAGGAGTTTTATAGTATTCAGTCTTATATTTAGGTCTTTAATCCATTTTGAGTTTATTTTTGTATATGGTGTTAGAGAATGTTCTAATTTCAATCTTTTATAAGTAGCTTTCCAGTTTTCCCAGCACAACTTATTGAAGAGACTGTCTTTTCTCCATTGTATATTTTTGCCTCCTTTGTCATAGATTAATTGACCGTAGGTGTGTGGGTTTATTCCTGGACTTTCTATCCTGTTCCATTGATCTATATGTCTGTTTTTGTGCCAGTACCATACTGTTTTGATTACTGTAGCTTTTATAGTCTGAAGTTAGGGAGTGTGATTCCTCCAGCTCTGTTCTTCTTTCTCCAGATTGTTTTGGCTATTTGGGGTCTTTTGTGTTTCCATACAAATTTTAAAATTATTTGTTCTAGTTCTGTGAAAAATGCCATTGGTAATTTGATAGGTTTTGCATTGAATCTATAGTTTGCCTTGGATAGTATGGTCATTTTAACAATATTGATTCTTCCAATCCAAGAACATGGTATATCTTTCCATCTGTTGGTGTTATCTTCATTTTCTTTCATCGGTGTCTTATAGTTTTCACAGTACAGGTCTCTTGCCTCCTTAGGTAGGTTTATTCCTAGGTATTTTATTCTTTTTGATGTGATGGTAAATGGGATTACTTCCTTAATTTCTCTTTCTGATATTTTGTTGGTAGTGTATAGAAATGCAAAAGATTTCTGTATATTAATTTTGTATCCTGCAACTACCGAATTCATTGATGAACTCTAGTAGTTTTCTGGTGGCATCTTTAGGATTTTCTGTGTATAGTATCATGTCATCTGTAAACAGTGACAGTTTTACTTCTTCCTTTCCAATTTGGATTCCTTTTATTTCTTTTTCTTCTCTGATTGTTGTGACTAGGACTTCCAATACTATGTTGAATAAAAGTAGCAAGAGTGGGTGTCTTTGTCTTGTTTCTGATCTTAGAGGAAATTCTTTCATCTTTTCACTATTGATGTAATGTTAGCTGTGGGTTTGTTATACATGGCCTTTATTATGTTGAGGTATGTTCCCTCTATGCCCAGAAACACACTTTAATTCTGACTTATGTGGCACACAGCCAGCAAGGGAACTTGGACGTAGTGAAGTTCTGAATAATAGGTAAAGTTGAAACCTCAAACAAAGTAGAAATTCTACAAATCAATTGTTTGGGATTAACTGCATCATCTCCAGATTATTTTTCTTCCATTTTAAAGTAATATATGGAGTGTCTGGCTCTGTTATGGTAGCATAAGCCCACTTCAGCCCATCTCTGTCACTGTTACAACTGAAAACTCAAGGGAAAAAAAAAAAAGGAGCTCCCTAAGGACTCTGCAAAGTGAACCAAAGCAGGTGGATTGTGGAGGCAAGTTCAGACTTGGCTGCTGTGACCCATGTGGGGAGGAGTTCCCATTTTATTTTCTCTTTTCTTTTTGCCGTGGGCGGCCTCAGTTGCAGGACCACACAGCAACACCAAACAAAAATTCTGATAGAACTCTGTCTTTCTGGCAAGAGGAACTCTACCAGAGGAGCTGAGTTCTGGAAAGTGCAAGGGTCCTGGAGAGGAGAGAGTTGGAGAAAGGGACCTGTGCTCTAGATAAACCAGCAGAAGTCTTGGGCTCACCTCCAAGTTATACATGCGCAGGACAGACCCAAAGCAGCACAAAAAGCTTTTGATAACTGAACTTAGACGGGAACCACTGGCCACTGAAGGCAAGTGGGGCTTGTGGTCTGAGCTAACCAGGTTGATGGGCTGCTGAGACAGAACAACATTCTCCAGACCCAGAGTCTACACAACAGTCAAAATGTCCAATTTACAACCCCAAATTATGCAAGGAGAGAGACGATGAACAGATGCCAGCTCTGAGATGATCCAGGTGGTAGAATCATCAGACAGAAACCTTAAAGTGGTTATTGTGACTGCATCATATAAGGTAAGGTCAAACATACCTGTAACAGATGCAAAGGTAGACGTTCTCAGCTGAAAAGGAGAAACTGTGTCAATGAACAAAATGGAAACTTCAGAACTGAAAAATAAAGTGCCAGAAATCTAAAAAAGTACTGAACATGCTCAAGAGCAGAAAGGAGATGACCGAGGAAAGACTCAGTGAACTTGAAGATAGAGCAACAGAAATTACTCAAATAATAGGTAGAACCGAGAAAGAGAAAAGATTGGGGTGGGGTGGAGTGAGGGGGAGCCTGAGCCTCAGGAACTTGTGGGACAATATCAAAAGGACTAACATGTGTTTTTAAAATCCCAGGAGAAGAGAAAGAGATTACAGCAGAAAAAACATTTGAAGAAATAATGGATGAAAATTTCCCACATTGGTGAAGGATATCAATTTAGAGATTCAAAAAGCTTGGGTCCCCAAACAGGATAAATTCAAAGAAAAACATGCCTAGACATATCATAATTAAACTGCTAAAAATCAAAGGCAAAGAAAAAATCTTAAAAACTGATAGATAAAAATGAAACATTACATGCAGAGGAACAACAATGTGAATGACTACAGATTTCTCATCAGAAACCACAGAGGCTAGAAGATAGTGAAACAGTGTCTTTAAAGTACTGAAGGACTTCCCCGGTGGCGCAGTGGTTAAGAATCTGCCTGCCAATACAGGGGACATGGGTTCAGGCCCTGGTCTGGGAAGATTCCACATGCCGCAGAGCAACTAGGCCCATGTGCCACAACTACTGAGCCTGCATGCCACAACTACTGAAGCCCGCATGCCTAGAGCCCGTGCTCCACAACAAGAGAAGCCACCGCAATGAGAAGCCCGCACACCGCAACAAAGAGTAGCCCCCACTCGATGCAACTAGAGAAAAGTCCACACACAGTAACAAAGACCCAATGCAGCCTAAAATAAATAAATAAATTTAAAGTACCAGAGAATAGAACTGTCAACCCAGAGTCAATATCTGGCAAAAATATGCTTCAGGAATGAAGGGAAATTAAACACATTCTTAGATGAAGGAAAACTAAGAGAATTCACTGTGTAGTCCTGCTCTAAAAGAACTACTGAAGGAAATTATTCAGGCTGCAGGGAAATGACACCAGATGGAAAATGAAGGAAGAACAACAGAAATGGTAAATATATGGGTAAATGAAAAAGATAAATTTTCCTTTTAAGGTTTAAAAAGTATGTATGACTGTTGAAAGCAAAAATTATAATGTTGCCTGGTGGGATTTTCAACATATGTAAATGTAATAGGTGTGGCAACTATAACACAAATGGGGAAGGTAGAGGAACTTACATGGGGGTAAGGCCTCCACATTTTAGTTGAAATGGTATAACACTAACTAAATAAACTGTGAAAGGATAGGAATGTATATATCAAAATCCTTAGTGTGACCATTAAAAGAATAGAGATACAGCCTAAAAGTCAGTAGGTAAGTTAAAGTGGAATAGTCAAAAGATTCTCAAATAATCCAGAAGGTGGCAGAAAAGGGGACCAGAGGAGACAAATAGAAAACAATAAAATGGGAGACCGAATTTCAACTACTTTAATAATTACATTAAATGTAAATGGTCTGAACACACCAACTAAAGGCAGAGACAGTCAAATTGGAATTTAAAAAAAAAACACTATATGCTGTCTACAAGAAACCCACTTTATTTTTTAAAATTATTTTATTTATTTATTTTGCTGCGTTTGGGTCTTTGTTGCTGTGTGTGGGCTTTCTCTAGTTGTGGCGAGCGAGGGCTACTCCTCATTGCGGTGCGTGGGCTTCTCGTTGTGGTGGCTTGTCTTGTTGCGGAGCACAGGCTCTAGGCATGCAGGCTCAGTAGTTGTGGTACACGGGCTTAGTTGCTCCACAGCATGTGGCATCTTCCCAGACCAGGGCTCAAACCTGTGTCCCCTGCAGTGGCAGGCGGATTCTTAACCACTGCACCACCAGGGAAGCCCCAAGAAACCCACTTTAAATAGGAAGACAGGGATAGGTTAAATGTAGAGAAATGGGGAAAATATACCATGGAAACACTAATCAAAGGAAATCTGAAGTGGTATATTAATATCATACAGAGATAATTACATAATAATAAAAGAAGGCATAATAATCCTAAATGTGTATTTGCCTAACAGGAGAACTTCAACATACAGAAAGCAAAAACTGACAATTAAAGGACAAATAGTCTCTTAGAAATTAGACACCCCTCCTTCACTAAGTGAGAGACAGCAGGAAGTCGTTAAGGATATGGTCAACCTGAGCATTACCCTGATACCAAATCACATGAGGTCATCACAAGAAACCTGAAGACTACTATCCCTCATGAACATAGATGCAAAATCCTCAACAAAATATTAGCAGATTGAATCCAGCAATATATAAACAGGGGTCTTTGTCCTGGAATAACCTGTTTTTTACAGGATAAATCACATGGGGTTTATCCTGGAAATGCAAGGTAGGCTCAACCTTCAAATATTAATATATTTCACCATATCAACAGACTAAAGAAGAAAAACCTTATGATATCTCAACAGATACCAGAAAAGCATTTTAAAAACTCTTAGCAAAGTAGGAGTAAAAGAGAATTTCTTTAACATTATAAAAGTCATTTACAGGGACTTCTCTGGTGGTCCAGTGGCTAAGACTCCACGCTCCCAATGCAGGGGGCCCAGGTTCAATCCCTGGTCAGGGAACTAGATCCCACATGCCGCAAATAAAAGATCCCACATGCTGCAACTAAAGATCCCGCATGCCGCAAAGAAGATCCCACACATGGCAACAAAGATCCCACGTGCCGCAACTAAGACCCGGCACAGCCAAATAAATAAATAAAATAAATATTTTTTTAAAAGCCATTTACAAAAACCCTATAGCTAACACCACACTTCATGGTGAAAGGCTGCATGCTTTCCCCATAAGATTGGGAACAAGGCAAAGATGACTACTCTTACCACTTCTATTCAACATCACATTGGAAGTCCTAGTCAGCATAATAACCAAGAAAAAGAAAACGCACACATGTTGGGAAGGAAGAAACAAAACTGTTTCTATTTGTGGATGACAAGACTACATATGTACAAAATCCCAAAGGAATTTATAAGAAATCTACTAGAACTAATCAGTACATTTAGCAAGATGACAGAATGCAGATATGCAAAATTCAATACGTATTTCTGTTTCCTAGCAGTGAACAACTGGAAACTGAAATTAAAAATTTAAACACGGGAAACAGACTTCCCAAGCAGGATGGGACAGTGTGTGGCAGATCAGTGCTCCCGCTAAGAACTAGAGAAGCTAGACAAAATATATAAATCATCTCTTTAAATGTATCAGAGAACTGCAGCAGCAATGGAAATGAACAGGGGGCAGAACAACAAAAAGATGAGCTGACCATCTGTAGGCAGTGCTTGCCAAGCGTTGGATTATGCTGGGTTTAGTGACAGACCTGGAGATTTGAGGGGCATCTAATCATGAGAAGAATGGAGACTTGGGGGCTGATCTTTCCTTCAAGACTTTGACAAATTTAGGAACATATGAGGATGCTAGTTAAAGAGCTAATGTGAGAACCTCTGGAAAGTTGTCTACCATCTTTCAGTGCTGAGGACACAAAGACCCACCAAGGGAGGTGCCGGTGTTCACCCCGGGCTTTCTGGTTAATGTCCTGGAGGACCAACCCCTGGAAGGAGAAGCAGATGGACTTACCAAAACCATAAACCACTCCAAGTGCAGCTCCGTCCTGGTTGGGTTAAGGTGGTCAGCCTTCTTATGGAGGAAAAGGTTGATTCTTACCTGCTGGAACACATCATCATCTAGAGGAGGAGTTGCCAAACTTTTCCTTAAAGAGCCAGATAGTAAATGTCAGGAGGTATGGTCTCTGACTACTGAACTCTACTGTCTCCATGGAGATGCTGTGTAAACAAATGGGCATGGCTGTGTTACAATAAAACTTTATTTACAAAAACAGGTATCTGACCCTTGGGCTCTAATTAGCTGACCCCTGATCCGTTGCTCCCACCATCTTTAATACTTGACACCAGCATGCATTCAGAGGGCCAGATGACTGAAAACCAAGAGGAAAAACCCATCAGTGGCAGCAGGTCCACAGGTTCTCTCGGCAGTGGTGTAGCAGGTGAGAACTCTGAAAGATCTGGAACCAGAACGTTTTTCTAAATAGAGGAAACAGTGGAGAAAGTAGATTAAAAGATGGAGAATCGGAATCTATATAAACAAACGTTTAAGAGTCTGCAAACCCCAAGCTTCCCTGTCCAAGCAGGTCTGAGCACAAGTCACTTCATCCTGGGCAAGTTAGTCTGCGTCTCGATATTTCACCTGATAAATGAAGCTGTTCTTGTGACCATAAGTGGCCAGAGGACATTAACTGCCTGCCAGGGGTGGGGGTGAGGGTCCCCATTGCGGCTGAGTCTGTCCTACATAGGTCATAGGCCCCCTTCCCTGCCCCCTCTCCTGTGTGCCTGCTCTCTGGGGGAGCTTGTGAGCAGCCTGGTGTAAGGAGGCCAAGGACAGAGGACCACACAGGCGTCCAAGGTCACTCTCACGGCCCTGGGGGGAGAAGGCAGTGAGGTGGGAGTACAGGGGCTGCTCGAGGATCTCATCCTCATCCCTGTGGTGCTGTGGGATGGCACTGCAGCACCACAGGGGACGGGGTCAGGGCTACATCTGAGAGCCTCGCGGGGCTGCAGTGTAGGGACTGGTTTGTACGGGGCAGAAGAATGCGGGGATCAGGGGAGGGACCAGTGCCTGGGTCTAGGGTGGAGGGGCGGATTGGAGAATTAGGAGCACAAAGCTGAGGGGCTTGGGGGCGGGGCGGGGGGCAGGTAAAGCAAGAGAAACTCAGCCAAGGTGGAGAAGCCGTGGTGGGACAGGACCTGGACTTGGTCCCCAAAGGGGGACTGACAGAGGGGATTCTGGGTTGGTGGTCAGAGCTGGAGCCCAAGGAAGAGGTCTGGGCAGGAAATACATACTGTGGAGCCATCTGAGTTTAAAGGGGGGAACTGAGCTCTACCAGGAGCCGGGGTGAGTGAGGGGCGGGCCTGCAGGCAGGGGCCCTGCACCAGGCTCACTCTGTGGTCCCAGGGGAGCAGGTGAGGCAGCCTCTTGACTCCCTGCCTGGGGTCTTGGTCAGCCCCACTCCCCAGGGCAGTTCCTTCCTGGGGCCAGTTTCCTCATCAGCAAATGAGGGCCTCAGTCGAATCGACATTGTGAGCTGTGGAGAGGCACCTGGTGTGGCCCATGGAGGAAATAGTCACGGTCAGTTCCTGCTGCTCTGGGGCCCTCGGGTGCCTCAGTCTGCAACCGTTTCTTGTGCTTGTTTTGAGAAATTAACTTGATTCTTAGGCCTGTCGATACTGGCAGCCCTTCACAGGAAACCTTCAGGCTCGGGCTCCCTTGATTAGCACCCTGAGGAAGACTGGGGCTTACTGAGGGAGGACAGGGCCTCTGGGGGTTTCCAGAGTTAAAACCATCTGCATGAGTACGATGTGTGTGTCCCCGGGTGTGATCTTGGGAGCTGTGTATGGTGTAGGGTCAGGGCAGGTGAGTGAGGGCGCCATGAGTCAGTAGTTGGCACAGCGGGTGTCAGATTCCCCCTCTCAGGTCGGGGGCCCCTCAGTGTGGGGAGTTTGTGGAGACGGCCACCAGAGGATGGGAGGGGGCTGGGAGGCAGGGGGAGCCGTGGTGCCAGCTGTGGGAGTGCAGTGGGCAGAGGTGGCGGCGACAGCAGCAGCCCCCGGGTCAGGTTCGCAGGGCCAGCTGGGCCTGCTTGATGGACCAGGTGGTCCTTGGGCCAGGCCTGGCTCAGGTGGCTCTCCAGCTTTCCTGGAAACCCAGTAATCTACCTGATCTTTCAACAAAGTCCATTTCTGCTGGAGTCTCTGAGGCTCTCGCCCACCAGGGCCAGCAGATGCAGCTGCCCATGCCCTAGGTGGGGTGGCTCTGACTCCCCGTGGCCAGCCGCGTGGCCTTGGGAAAGCCCCTCCCAGCCGGTGCCTCAGCGCGATGAGGCTAATGGATGTCCGTCCCGCCCCGCCTGTCCTGTGGGCTGGTGGTCAGAGGCCTTGGGGGGTTGCTGAGCCCGGCTCCCTGGCTCCGGGCCACCACCTGGCAGCACAATCCTGCCAGGATCTCAGACAGTCTGGGCTCCCACCCAAGGCAGCAGGTCAGGACTTCCACTCACTCCGCATGGCCAAGGGTGGGGGCCGTAGGGCCCTTTTCTTTTTTTTTTTTTTTGAGGTACGCGGGCCTCTCACTGCTGTGGCCTCTCCCGTTGCGGAGCACAGGCTCCGGACGCGCAGGCTCAGCGGCCATGGCTCACGGGCCCAGCCGCTCCACAGCATGTGGGATCTTCCCGGACCGGGGCACAAACCCGCGTACCCTGCATCGGCAGGTGGACTCTCAACCACTGCGCCACCCGGGAAGCCCTGTAGGGCCTTCTTAACACACATCTCAGATGCCCGGTCTGCTCGGGAACCCCCAGTCCACACACCACTCTCATCAGACCACAGGCTTCAACTTAAAGGCACACAGGAATTGCTCAACTCATAGAAGTAGTTTTGGTGGTCCTTGCTGCTTCTAGAACTCTGCTAGGCTGGAAGATGCAGCTGAACTGGGTCCAGGGAGCCCCTCGTTCAGCTGGGGAAGCCAAGTTTTGGTCAGAAGCCTGTGAGAGGAGGCCCAGGTACAGGCTGGTTGGCCTCCATGGAGTATCCCAGGCTCACTCCCCTGATGGAGTTCTCAAGGAAAGGTACTGAAATTCTACAGAATTCTGGTTCCTTTTAAAAAGGGTGCTGGACTTCACTGGTGGTGCAGTGGTTAGGAATCCACCTGCCAGTGCAGGAGACACGGGTTTGATCCCTTGTCCAGGAAGATCCCACATGCTGCGAAGCAACTAAGCCCGTGCTCTACAACTACTGAGCCTGCGCTCTAGAGCTCACAAACCACAACTACTGAAGCCTGCGCGCCTAGAGCCCGTGCTCCAGAACAAGAGAAGCCACCGCAATGAGAAGCCTGCGCACCACAGCAAAGAGTAGCGCCCACTCGCCACAACTAGAGAAAACCCAAGCACAGTAGCAAAGACCCAATGCAGCCAAAAATAAATAATAAATTAATTAATTAAATAAAAAGGATGCCATATACATGAAAAGACATTCAATTAGGCATTGGGGAAGTTAAAACCACAATAAGATTGCACCCAACTAAGATGGCTAGAATTAAAACAGAACAAAAAGACAGAAAATAACAAGTGTTGGTGAGGATATGGAGGGAGTGGAACCCTTGTGCTGGTGGGAGTGCTCAAGGGTGCAGCCGCTAGGAAGACAGCTCGGTGGCTCCTCAAAAACTAAACATGAAACTACCATGTGACCCAGCAATCACTCCTAGAGTAAACTGAAAACAGGTGTTCAAACCAAAATTGTCCTTGACTGTTCATAGCAGCACTATTCACAGTCACCTAGAGGTGGTAACAACCAAATACCCACCACCAATGAATGGATGAACAAAATGTGGTCCTCCCCACACTGGAATGTTTACTCAGCCCTGAGGAGGGATGAAGCATTGGCACATGAGACAGCATGGATGCTCCTCAGACGCTGAGTGAAAAATGCCAGGCACGAAAGATCACACCTCGTATGATTCCACTGATGTGAAGTGACCACAGAGACAGGCCAGTGGCTGGGGGAGGGAGCAACGAGACCTAACTGTTAATGGGCACGGCACGGGGTTTCCCTTCGGGTGATGAAAGTGTTTCAGGACTAAATAGAGTTAGTGGCTACACAACATTGTGAATGCACAAAACGCCACTAAAGTGGACAGAATTGTATACTTTAAAATGGTTAATTTTCTGTTATGTAACTTTTATCTCAATTTTGAAAAAAAAAAGATGTCATAGGACCCTTTGAAAATACACGTCACAGGGAGCAATTTTCTCATAGAGCGTAAGTGGCCGGGGGTCCGCACAATCCCCACGTTCCCTCTGGAGGTTCCAGGCGGCCTCTCCCATGCACTATCTTTTCATCCCTGCTGGGTCCTGGCAGGGTGGTACTCCCCTCCTGAAGATGCGTCTTAGGAGAGTTCTGGTCCCCAAAGCCAGTGCCCTGACAGCCACCTGCTGACTGCCCAGTTTCAGGGGCAAGCATGGACACCGCCACCCTAGGCCAGGTGGCCCCTTCCCTGTCTCCACCGCTCTGCTCCCTGCAGCCCATCCACCGGGGTGTCCTCCTCTGGCCTGGGGCCACCACTCTCTGTGCCTGCCACACGTCCCGTCACCTTTCCATGCTGTCCACCAGGTGGCAGCGGAGGCTCCCCATGTGGAGTCCCTGCCTGCCAGCAACACCAGCACCCCACGTTCTCTGAAGACCAGAAGCTGAGATTCCGGGATCACATCTCCCTCAGGGCAGAGCTCGTCATCAGCACGAGCACGGCCGCAACCTCAGTCCTCTCTGCCCAACTCGGGAGGCCGAGCTCCAGACGCTGCACTGGGAGCCTGAAGGCTGGAGTCTGTCCCGCAAAACACCACAGGGCCGTGCTCCTGCAGCTGACACCCCATGAGACCCCACCTGCCCGGAACCAGTTGCAAGCCACCACCTCAGCTTTCCGGGAGGGCTGCACAGCAAGCCCACCACTTTCCAGCAGGGAGCCTGTGCCTGGTGGGGAGGCTTGGCTTTGATTTTTCCTGAGGTGGAATCAAGGTCTCTGGGGTTTTCCTGGTGGGAAATCTATGAGCCAAGGAATGAAGGAAAATTACAACCGAATCCAACACCACCAGCCCCAGGGGTTCTGAAAACCCAAGACCTGAGGCTGCAGAAAGGACTCTATTGGCTCCTGCGGCCGCAGAGAAAATCTCAAAATCTGGGTGAGAATTAACAGCAGATTCCAGGGGCTGAGCTGCCAGATCTCCACAGGGGCCTCGTTTCTGCCAGCAACAGAGCGACACTGCAAAGGTCACGTGGAGCCAGTGTCTGGTTGGACTGGGGGTTAAAGGTCACCTGGATCTGTTTAAATTGTTTTTCCCCCATGGATGGAATCTTCTTTTTGTTTGGACAGCTAGTCAACAGCTAAGGTTTTCCATGAACCTCTACAAAGATGTCTGTCTCTTCCAATTTTTGAGGGGAAAAAAGAGCCTAACGGGGCAAATGATATTCTCAAGCTTGACACTAAAATAATTTTTTTCAAAATCCTACTACTTTCTGACCGGACCTGTCAGTGAAGAAATTCCAAACCACTCCATGCTTCCTGAGGCTTTGACAGCTCGGGCAGCAGTTTGAGTACTGTTCAGACAGCTGCCTGGTTCTGGACAGAAAGGGGTGCCCCACCGTGTCCCTGCAGCCGGCATCAATTCAGCCCAGTCTTCGCTGGACCACCGTGGGGCCTCCTGGGGGGACCTGCCCAGGCATCTGGGTGGTTCTGGGGCCTGGGGTTTGCTTTCACTACAGACTGGACTCGGGGCGTCGCAGATTCTCCAAAGACCCCAGCCCCTCTGCTCTCAGGCTTCCTGCCACTTGCTGCAGGAGCTCGTGGTCAGACAAATAAACTCGGTCCCACACAGGGGTCCAGCCAGCACCCCCAGGCCCGTGGAGCCCAGCCTGGCCCCTCAGCCGGTTTTGCCTTCTCACTATCCAGTGTCATCACAGTCCTTCTAGCACGTTCTGGGGTGAGCCACAGAAGCAGGTGCGGGTGGTTACGTGCTACTCAAAGGAACGGGATCTCATGTTTCCTGAGCGCCCACCACCACTTGGGCTGGGTCCATGGGTCACCTCGCCTGTGGGACAGAGCCCCCGCTGTCCAGCATCGGCGTCTGATGGCCACAGTGGCCATCCAGCATTGGCTTTCCCACACTGTACAAACCCACAGGTGGACAGTGGGCCGATGTCTTCCTATGAGAGCAGTCTCGTTTGGTGTCCACATAGTCAGAACACGGAGAGCCCCCTCAATATCCTTGGTTCCCAAATACAAGAGAAACGGGGAGACCTGAGTGCCAGAAAGAACAGAGGTGGGAGAGAAGCCCACACTGCAGGCCAGCAGCTGCTGCCCAGTGCGCAGGAACTGCCCATCTGGTCCCTCCCCACCTCCAGGGGACACACCTGGACCAGGCAGGCCCAGCTGCCTTAGGGCCTAGACAAGGAGATGATAGGCGGGTGGCTCCAGACCCCCATCTCCTGGGAACACCTGGCACCAAGGCGGATGTGCTCGCCTCTCCCGAGACCCGTACACTGCTTCTCGTGCATTTGGGAACCGAGGACGTCAGGGGGGCGGGGGCGGAGCTCTCCGTGTTCTGGCTGTGTCGACACCACACGAGACTGCCCTGATAGGAAAACATCCTCCAGTTGTCCAAATGCCACCGTGCTGGACAACCGGGGGTGGGGGTGGGGAGCGTCTGTCCCACCGTCAAGTTGACCCACAGACCCACGCGAGTCGGCCTCAAAGCTCCCCGTTCGGGAGCTGTGGGACCCTAGGTGGGGTTTTAGGACCTGCAGCAAAAGGAGAAAGTCAGATTTCAGGGCTGAAGACATTTTCTAGTCTGGCTTTAAATAAACATGGAATTTAAAAAGAGAGAGAGAGAGAGTGCGGAGCCCCCAGCAGCTGAAATTAGAAGCAACAGCCTGGGCAGGGAAGCCATCTGCGCACGCGAGGCAGAGCCTGGGCCTCGCAGCAGCACCAGGAGCCGGCGCTGCAGGTACAGGTCTGCCCTCTCTGCCGGGACATCCAGGCTTGTTTCCTGGAGTGTCCTCTAAGTTCACGTTCCAAAGAACAGATTTCCTCCTCTCCGCTCCAAACATACCTTTGAGATCACTTTCAAGGCAATTTAAGTCATTTAAGAGGCAGAGTGATAAGAAAAAATGGCATTTCAGGGGTAAAGGAAGTAATTACATTGAGGGTGAAGCCAGCGTCTTTCCTCATCTTTCCCCTGAAGCCGAGTGACCACCGAGCCGGTGTGCCTGCGGTGGCCGGCCTGGGCACACAGCACTCAGCCCCTGGGCCCTTCGAGTCGCTCACCTCTGGCCTCCTGACCCAAAATGCCGTGTTCTTTTGACCCAGGGGCTTGCACGAGGGCCGACGCTGGCTTCCTTAGTTTGCGGTCTCCCCGCTCACAGAACCCTGTCGCAAGCTGGGTTTGCACATAAGGTGGTGAGTGTGCCCGAGATGGGGGTGGGGGGGGTGTTTGGGTGGGCTCCTCGGCTGCCTGCCTTCGGCTCCCCCTCCCCACCCAACCCAGCCCAGACCTGGCCCCTGAGCTTGGGCTGCCCTTCCCAGCCCGCCCCGTCCAGCTCTGGACACAAGGCCCAAGCAGGCAGCTTGCCTTGGCGTCCTTCCTCTGACCCAGCCCTCCTGCCTCACCTGGGCCAGTACAGGAGGCCCAGGTACAGGGGGCTCTGCCCAAGGCCTCATCACCTGCCCAAGTTATCTAAATCTGCATTGTCAGTTAATATATTCGAACAAGCGAGTGGGTGACCGAGCTGGCAGACGCAGGATGACGCTGAAATGTAATAAGAGGGGGAGAAACACCGAGTGAAGCTGAGACTCGTCCTCGCCCCTGCGCTCACCCCCACGCTGCCTCCCACAGGCACCTGGAGTCACGCCGATGCGCCGGATTATGTAAGAGGGCCCACTGCTGGCGAACCTCTCCCCACCCAGCCCGGTGACAGGGTGGCACCTCCTCTGGCCCCTCCCCCCTCAGTGGAAGCCCCTGTTGGCCCCTCCTGGGCCTGGCCAGTAGGGAAGCTCTGGGAACTTTCTAAGCTGCCTTGCTAAGAGGGTTGAAGCTAAACCAGGAAGGGCATGGGAGCCACACTCCTTCATCTCGGAGAGGGCAGAGGGCCCTGCTGGTCCAGGCGGTGCCCATGGCCGGGCAGATAGGCGTCCCCGCCTCTCAGGCGGGGCCCGGCTCAGAGGTCCTGTGAGGGCAAAGAGGGCAATGTCACTGATCCCTGGAGGCACAGGGTGAAGCCCGTGCCATCTGCAGCCAACATTTTGATCAGAGAGATGAAAGCCTCTGAACCACGTTCAGCTCAAGGGGGAGCAGGTTTTGAGGGAAGAGCACATCTAAGTAAAAGCCTGGGGAGGAGGGAGCTAAGAGCCGCATCTGGGTGGCAGGAGATCGGCCATCAGCTGGGCCCACGCCGCTCGTGCCAGCCTCCTGCACAGAAGACACGTGGCAGAGCGGGCCCGGGGCACCCTGTGGGGACAGGGCCACTGCTCTGCCTACTGAACCTACAAGCACCAGACTCTGGGGTGAGGTGCAGGTGCCCTCCTTCAGACCCCCAGGCCAAATGAAGGCTTGTGCCAAGGTCATGGGTGCCTCCCCCTTTAGTAAACTTTACATTTTAGGACTGTTTACATTTACAAAATTACTGCAAAGATAGCCCACACCCAACAGTCTCCCCTATTGTCAACATCTCACATTGCTGTGATGTGTTTGCTACAATTAAAGGACCAAAATGGAATCACTGTTGTTAACTAGAGTCTGGACTTTATTCAGGTTTTCTTAGTTTTTACCTCGTGTCTTTCTACTGCTTCAGGACCCGTCCCGGACCCCAGGTGACATTTAGTCATCATGTCTTCTCGGGCTCCTCTTGGCCAGGACGGTCTCAGGCTTCCCTGGCTCAGAAGATGTGCTGGGCAGGGATCTGCAGACTGTCCCTCTGCTGGCATTGGTGATGTTCCTCTCATGATAAGCCTGGGGTGATAGGTTTGGGGAGGAAGAGTACAGCGAAGTGCCTTTCTCAGCACGTCAAGGCCACGTACGGTCCCCGTGGCTCACCCTGCGCGTGTGGCCTGGCTGGCCTGGCTGAGGTGTGCTTGTCAACGTCTTCCTGGCACCTGTGCTCTCTGGAAGTCGCCGCGCAGCCCACACCGAAGCTGGGGGTCTCCTGGAGCAGCCGCTGTAAAGGGCGGCTTCTCGCGTGCTTTCCCACGGGCACTCGGGTGCTCTCTGGAAGGTCCTGTCTAACCACTGGCGATGACAGTCTCTAAGACACACCGGCGGCTCGCCACGGGCCGGGCACCGTTCTCGGTGCTTTTGCTGCCACCTACACCTGGGCTCTCCCAACACCCTGCTCAGGCACCTTGCCCGCCTGGAATCTACCCAGGCCCCCATGGCCGTCACACTGCTGCTGTCCCAGCAACTGGCCCCGGGTACTGGCTCCCCAAGTCGGTGGTCATGCCGTCAGCAGCAGCCCCAGGTAGACGCCAGGCTTCGCCCTGTGGCAGGCAACATGGCCCTGCCTCATGCTGGACAAAGCCACAGTGTGCTAGAAGCCGCTGAGGTTACCTTCCTGACAGCAGGACACAGGCCTCCCCCCACCCCGGAGCTTCTGGCTCCAGGCACCCCCATGCCTTCTTGCTGACAACGCCGACAGTGTGAAGAATGTGGGCCGAGGACCAAAAAGACAGTACTCTGGACACAAGTCGGACAGTTCTGCCCAGTGACCCTGCCCGGGCCGGTCGCCCAGAGCACCTGGCGTGGAAGGAAGAGGCAGCAGTGGCCAGAGAGGATGGGGAAGATGAGACAGTGCCCATGCCTCCGCTCTCTCCTGCTCTGGAACTTTCTGGTTACTGATTACAAGTGCTCTAATCCAGGAAGGAGAAAAGGAAGAGGAGTTCTGATTGGGTGGATTCTTCTCTTAGAGAGACGGGGAGGCTGCCAGGAGGAGGGGGGCGGTGGAGAAACAGCTCCCTTGACAGGCACGAAATTTCCCTGTGATCTGAGACACATCGCCACCCCCTTAGGCCAAGCTCAGCAGAAACCGGGTTGGGCTGGTCAGAGAGAGAGATGGTGGTGAAAACCCTTCAAAGTTCTGCGGTCACCTCAGAAAGGGCTCCTTCTGTTTAGCAGAAATTCACAAATCCTTGTGCCTGCCTTGCCAGGAGAACAGCTTGCTTGAAAAGCAGAGGCTGTCATCCTGTAATTAAATCTGAGACCCCCCCTCCCTACGTGACGTTGAAATGAAACCACTTACATAACGCAACTAAAAATAAGTTGATGAAGAGATGCACTTTGATTCTCCCTGCTTCTAGCCTTTTTCTCCGGGGCCACCCATGCTGGGGTCAGTTGACCCGGGGTCAGTGTCCGCAGCACCACGTGGTCAGATTCTTGTCTCCGACCCCTGCTCCGCACCCTGTGTGCGCGAGGCCCCATCACCGGTGCATGGGGCAGGGGGACCTCAGGTTCAGAAGTGGGATGCTGTGGGTCGCCATGGCTACACACCTCCCTCGTCGCTCGGCCTGTGGAGGTGAGGACCGGCAGTAAGAAGTGACGGGAAACCGGCAGCGGGCAGATTCCAGCCCATCTGCTTTCTCAGTGATTCCTGATGAGCTGCTCATTTATAGAAAGCCGCTCCCCGACCCCAAGTAGTGCAGGAAGAACAACACCCTGGTCCGGGTGAGAGCAGTGGGCTTGGGGTGCTGGGGGCTGAGTGTTCTGGCTGGTCCTGGCCCTCTTGCTAGTCCCTGCAGAGCAGGCGGGAAAAGCAAAGGCTCTCCATCATGACAATGGCTTCTTACGGGTCTAGGAGAGGGATGGGCCTGACCCCAAGTCTAAACAACCCCCGCGGCACTGACCACCAACCTCCAGGCAAGTCACTAGATCCCACAGCACCCCGACGAACTCTCAGAGTCCAGGGGAAGGGAAGGAGGTGGGGTTGGTAAAGGTACCGAGACAAGCAGGCCCTCCTGACTCCCAGGAGTGGCACTGGGGCTGCCTTGGCACCCAGCCCACCCCCTGGCCCTGGGCACTGCTCAGGCTCTAGGTCCTCACCTGTGGTACTCAGCCCTGCCCAGACACTGCTGCCATCTGAAAGGCCTCCCACCTCAGAAAGGCCTGAGAGGACACTGGTGGTCTCCTGGCCCGAGGCTCTGACCTCCTTGCAGCTGAAGCAGTGAGCACCCAGCGCTGGGCACCTCGGCAGGCTGGTGGCTGGGGGAAGCCGCCCGGTAGGGGGCGGACTTTCTCGCTGCGGTTCTCCAGGCCCAGGTGCGACCCCCTCGCCAGTCCTGCTCTGCACCTGCCATCAGCCCCGCGTTTCTCAGTGCTATTGGGCTCAATGCGCTTATTTTCACTCGCCCCAGGTGCTCTGTGAGCACACTTCTTACTGATGGCTTCCCTCCTAACTGTTCACCTCCTGCCCAGCTGTCAGCTGGAGGGTGCAGGCCAGAGGTGAGGCTGCAAAGCAATTAGCCCAAATCAGGCAGGCCAGGCTGAGTGGGTCTCCTGCCTCAGCTGCTACCAAATGTGAGCGTCCCGTTGGGCAGGAGGAGGGCAGTCAGGAGCAGGGCCTTCTAGAGGGTGGGGCGGGGCTCAGAGCCATGGAAGATTTTCTGGTGAGGCCCCTCTCCTTTCTCTACTGTCTTGTGGCTGATGGGAGCAGACAGCCCGGGAGAATTCTCCCCAAGCTAATTCCCCTCCCAGAGTGATGAGACCCTGTTTTCTCCGGCCAGCCTCCACCCACCATTCCCCTGGTCCTGGTCACTCCACTCCCTAAAGACGAGCAACAGCTCTTGCCCTGCACCCACCCAGCTCCATGTTGGCCCGTGACTCCATGCAGGTCAATGGATGTCAGTCCTAGGGCTGGAAGGATGTAAGCGTGCGCTGCATCTAGCTGGCCTGGAGGAAAGGGAGCTGGGGGAGGAAGACGGGCCTGACTTCTGTCACCTGAGCCAACAACGCCCTCATTGTCAGAGCCAGTTTGAGCTGGCTTTCTGTTACTTGCAACCAAAAGAATCCCAGAAATTACTTACACCGGAATCTACCTTAAAACACTGCAAGCAATAAAACGGGGGCTGGTAGCAGAAAGGAAATTAAACCAAGAAGAATCTCTGTGAACGAAGGCTGGAGGTTAGGACAGAAGGCAAATGCTTCCTGAATATCCCTTCCATTTTCTTCGAATCCACGTGAAGCAGAGTGTAGTCCATTCAAGTCAATGACCCTGTGGAAGAAACCTGTCTTATGTCCCTGCTGTCTTCTGGACTCCCCCACCTGTCTGGGGTGGGGTGCGGGGGTGGGGAGGGAGTCTGTCTCCTGGGGCACCTGCACTTGAAGGGATGACTGTCCAGGGATGGGATGCTGGCAGAGACTGTCAGGTTTAATTAAAGGGAAACACTTAGATCTGGTGTTTTACGATGTAAAGCAATTAATTCCTCTACGTTAGTCTAATTTACGTAAATACTTCTCCAAGGGAATTGTACGGAACCCTCTGTGCCAACTTGGCCAGCTTATGCAGCAGAACCTCCCAGGAATCGCCTTCAAAAACCAGGCATCTCTGACCCCTTGATCCACCTAGGAAGGTTCCCCCTCCCCCAGGTTTTCCCACCCCACCAGAGTGCTCCCTGCCCCCCCTCCCCTTGAGTCCTCCCTCCCCAAGGAAACTGCCCCCAAAGAGGATCTTCTGCCACTACGAGGGTCCTCTGTTTCCCTAAGCGTTCGCCCTCAATCATTCCCACAGGATCGTCTCCCCACACCCCCTCCAGAATCTGCCCCCCAAATCCCCACTCCCCAGAGTCCTCTTCTGCAACCCAGGGCCCTCCCCTCTCCAGAATCCCAGCCTCAGGCCCCCCTCAAGATGCACCCCTCACAGGGTCCACCCTTCTCCAGCGTTCTCCCCAGGGTCCTCCCTCCTCCGAGACTTCCTTCAGGGTCCTCCCTCCCCAGAAGGGCTGGCCCGGGGATCGCAGCCACCCAGTGAACTTACCTACTAAAATTCCGGGTCGCGGCCGGACGCCCAGGGCACAGCGGCGGCCTCTCACCATCCTGCACCAAGCCCGTGCGGCAGGCATCCGAGCGCCCAGGGACCCTCCCCTACCCAGCGAGGGCACCCGACCCCGACCGCGTTCGGGGGAGCGGCGCCCAGGACACGGCCACCCCGACTCGCCACTTTGCTGAGTGCCTCCCCCACGCGCGTTCGCGGCCGGCGTGCCCCCCCCGCTTCTGCTCCCTTCTTCCTGCGCCACCCCGCCCCCGCCTCCCCGCCCCCAGCCCGGCTGTCGCCCGGGCCCCCAAGGCTGTTCCCAGGGCCCCAGCCTGAGCCGCGCCTCCGCCTCCTCCCCCGCGATCGACGGCGCCAAGGCCCAATCGCTGCCTGAAGCCGGCCCACAAGCCCCGCCCCTTACCCGCCCCCTTCCCCGGGCTCCGGAACCCGCCAATGGGAAAGGCGTTGCGGGGTCGGGGCCTGTCGGTTGCCTAGCAGCAGCGACTGGGCGGGGGCGCCAGGCCGGGGGCGGAGATCCGGGTGCGGCGGGGGCGAGCACGAGGTGGGCGGGGCATCAGGGGGCGGGGCCTGATCGGCTATAAAGGCGGACGCCGGCTGGACGCCGCGCTTTTGGTTTGGCTCTGCGCGCTTCGCGTTGGTAGTCGTTGCCGCGTCCGCAGTCGCAGCTCCTTGCGCCCCCGCTCCGGTCAGTGGTGTAACCGGACCAGCACCATGTCGCTCTCTCGGTCGGAGGAGATGCATAGGCTCACGGAAAATGTCTACAAGGTGAGCTCTGCGCCACCCGCGCGCTCGCGCCCGCCCGGGCGGTCCCTGGGCTTTCGGGGGTCGTCCCGGCGCGGCCGCGGGGACCCAGCACCGGCCCGGCATAAGTTGGCGCGGGCGCCCTCGTCCAGACAGCCCCCTACTGCCCCCGCGCTCCCGGGGGCTGGAGCCCTCGGACCCGAGTGAGGTGGGGGCACGGGCGCGGGCTGCGGTGTCCGGGGTCTGCCGGGGTCCGGGGCCGTGGCTCCTCGTCGCTCTGCGCTCTGTGGTGGTCCCGCCGGGCGCGGTTACGCAAGCCTCGGGCACTTTTTTCTCAACAGGCTTTTCCTTTCCACAACTCCTTCCCGGGCGTCTGTGGACGTGGCCGGGTGGGAGGTCGCGCAGGGGCAGCTTCGATGGGTGGACAGATAATCCGTCATCTTATGTAACCGCGGAGGGAGAAGACTAATTGTGTAGGAGGCTGGCGCGCCCGCCTCTGCTTCTGATGTGTGAGGAGTCGGCTCGCAGCCCCCGGTGCGGAACGCGGGTGTGCCCGCCGGACCCTCGTCGCCCCCGCCCCGGCATGTTTTGCGCCTGTGTGCACGTGGGCAGACACCCGAGTTTCAGTTTCTTAGCATCCATTTTTTCGGTTTGGACCCCCGCCCCCACCAGCACAGACCCAGGCTCCGGTGGCTCAGGGCTGTTCCCGGCAGCATTTCCTCACGGGAGATTCGTTCCTTGGGCGGTCCACGCAGTCCTCTTACAAAACCGTGCTCTGTTTCAAAACTGTGCCTCGGGGTTAAGCGGTGGTCGGGGGCGGGGAGGGGTGGGGGGTTCGGAGTTGGTATTTACGCGGCGGCGGCGGCTGGTTCATGGCGGCGGAGTGGGTTTGCAGCGCGCTGGCAGAGCAACAGTTTCTAATTGTGTTAAACAACTACGCTGTGCCTCTTTAGCCAGCGGCCTGCCAAGCCCTCTTTGCGCGCGGCGGGGGAGGGCGGGGAGAGGCCTCTGGGGGGCCGTTAGCTTTCAGCTGGAGTCCAGCGCGGCTGGAGTCGATCATGGCTGCTAATAAAGGTTTTTAAAGTTGTAGCTAGGTCACCTGGAAGAATCCTGAAGCTGGGTCAGGGTAGACTAAGTCAGTTCTGAAGCCATGTTAGAGGTGCTGGTAAACAGGAGACTGACGAAGAAGCAGCACGTAAAAGGAACAGCTCTTGGGGGTTTTATATTTGTCTCACGTAGAGTCGGTGGCATAGGTTTTTGGTTGTGTTGCTCTGTAAATGCTCTCAGGGGAGGGAGGTTTATTAAATTATTAGTCATTAGTTCTATTTCGACTTGCTCATTATTGCAGGGGGTAGAAGAGAAATGCCTGGCTTGGAGGTTTTTTTCCCCTGTTTTCCCTGCTTCTGCACTGAAACCACCAAACAGGAACTTTAATGGCGAGAACTAGGAGGGAGTGTGTGGCGTGGCTTTGCTCTGGAGAATCCCATGATCAGCCTTAATAAAACACTTAAAACCGAGCAGTCAGGCGTGTTGTTCCAGCTGAGCAGCTTCTGGATGGAGCTATGATTTGTCTGTAGGTCTGAAGGGAAATCTGTCGGCAGGATGGTGGCAGAAAACGGTTAGGATCCCAGCTTTGGGGGGTTGGGGCACACGTTCAACAGGCTAGTTTGCGGTCTGTGCTCGGCGGGTCAGCTGATGACTGAGCTCCCACGGGAAGGTGTGGCTGAGACCAAGGACTTTAACGTTGGACACATCGGAAAGTGGGTGTCCACAGGCTGGGCACCTCACACACTCCTGGCTGGTGACGGCTGCAGAGCCCGTGGGCAGGTCGGTTTGTGGGCGGTGCTCCCCTGCCACTCTGCGACCTGACTGGTGGGTTTTTGGTCCGGTGCTCTTACTGTTTGTGGTTTGTCACTGGGAGCTCGGGTTCTGCAGCAGAGCCAGGACAGGTTGGGCAGCTTCAGCACACTGGCAGGGCAGAGACCAGGCCACCTGAGGCGCAGTCAGGATACAGCCAAAGCCACTGTGTGTGGACCCAGGCCGGTCCGGCTGGTCCTCTGCTCTGTCCAGGGACGCTGCTGCCTCTGTGCCTGGGTTGGCAACTTGTGGGAGAGTGGCTGAGATGTGGCCCTGCTTAGTGTCACCCCAAGCTGCAGCTCAGCTGTTTGTTTTGGCCCCTGTGTCTTATCAGCTGCAGTTCTAAGTGGTGTTTGTCTTGTCAGAGAAGGGAACGGTGGGGACGCTTGTCCTTGGCCTTGCTGATTAAAAATGCGAGACTAAAATGTACAGTTTTGATTCTCTTCCCTGGAAGAAGCTCTAGCGCCGGATTTAATCTCTCTCCCTGTGGCCCGGTTCCCGTGGGAGCTGTGTCCTCGGGGAATTTCATGGAAGATGAAGGGGCGAGAAATGGAATGGTTTCCAGACATCTGCTGAGAGCTCACCCTCAGACCGCGGGTGCAGGGACAGGGACTGAAGCCCTCTGGGGGCTCCCTGGGCTGGGCCCCTCAGGGGATGGGGGTGCAGGCAGCAGAGCCTGGAGCCCAGGACTTGGCTCTCAGGCAGCCCTGGGTAATTGCCTGGGGTGAGGAACAGAGTTGCGGGGTGGGGGTGGGGAGTCTGCTGCTCAGGATTAAGCCCAAATTGCAGCTCTCTTGGGAGAGGCCGCCAAGCATCCCCTTGTGCTGGAGAGAGAGGGCCTTCTTTAACAGCTGACCCTAGACCCCGGCTTCAGGAGAGTGACTGTCAGGTTCGTGTATTTCTCTCAGTCCTGTATCTCAAGAGAAGCCCTGGCTCCAGGCACCCTAATGACCTGGGAGGGGGGCGGCTCTGGCACCTTTTGTAGGAACAGCACCACGGGTCTCCGTCCTGTCCTGAGGATGTGGGAAGGTGGGGGACAGCCTGAGGAGAAGGATGTCTCTGGGAAAGCTTCAGGCATGGCTCTTCAGGGTGTCGTGGGCCTTGGGCCTTGGTCACCAGAGGCCGTCCAGTGGTCCTCACTCTGCAGCTGTGTGGGGAAGCTGGCCTGGCCTTGCGTACCCGCCCTGCGAAGGCTGCTGTGGCCAGCAGGTTCCTGCAGCCGGAGTCGGTCAGGTTTGCCACCATTGGTGCAAGGTGGTGGGCGTCAGCACTGGCAGGAGAGACCCCACCTGGTAGGTGAGAGCCCACTGCTGGCCAGGCCTTGCCCGCCACCCTCCTCCAGGTGGGAGCAGAGGGAAGCACGAGGGCCCAGGTCCTCTACTGCTGACCCTAGACCCCCTTCCACTGCTCAGCAGTCACAGCAAACTGTTGGCCGCCATCAGAAGCCTGGCGCCTAGAGTGGACAGAGCTGCGCCGGCTCCCCATTGGGGATGGTGAAGTGCTGCTCTGACAGGCGCTTCCTTGGCAACAGAAACGCCTGCTGGGGAGCAGCCCTGAGGGCTGTGTGTGTGCATGTGAGTGTGTGCTTGTGTGACCAGGAACATGTGTGCACATGTGTGTATGTGCAGACGTGTGTGAGCTCGAGCACATGCATGCAGGTGCCTGCTGGTATATTCACAAGTCTGTCCAAGTGAGCACGTGTGTGCCTGAGTGCACGCATGTGCGTGCATGTGGTGCTTTGTTTTGCTTTAAAGGTGACTCGAGTGCCGCATTGGGGTAGAATCTTCTCATAAAAAGAGGAGCCTGATGTCCCTGAGTGGACTCAGAGCTGCCCTTCCATGGAGCGCGCTATGTGGTACCCACTCTTTCCACCACCAGCGCAGCAGCAGTACTGCGCCTTCCATCCCTTCTGGAGTAGCCAGGGCAGTTTCTTTGTCGCACTGATCTCTGGGCAACTGGCTTCAGCAGCTGCTTGTGCCCAGGTCACGTCCCTGAGGTTGCTGCTGGACCTTGCCGAAGTTTGCTGATGGTCATGAGGTGGCTTGGTGCCTGGGGTGTGGTGGCTCTGCAGAGTTCCTCACTGGGCCAGGAGTGTTTTGCCTGCGCTGCCATCCCTATTGGTCTCTCCTGGAGAACGTGTCTTTTGTTGGGGAGGCTGCTCGGGACAGACCATGTGCACTTGAGGCTCTGGGTACTGGTCCAGGGCTCTCGGGGCATCAGTGGGGAGGGCCATGGGAGGTGCTGTGGAAGCCGCATGCTTGTTGCCACCTTGTTTTAGGCCAGAGCTCCTTTAGGCCTGAGAGCCAGCAGGTCCGTCCACCTCCCTCCCTCCCTCCCCTCCCTCTTCGGCACAGGTGGTGCTGGCTGGGCTGCCCAGGTTTTGGGGCCTTTCAGGGGAGGACAGGCCATTGAACAGAGGGCCCCGTCCCCTCCGGGCAGGAAGGCAGGCTGGCAGGGAGTCCGAGGCCCTCCTGGCACTCCCCCCCCAGTTTGCAGGTCTGGGTCCTGCTCAGGGGAGCCCTGCACAGGACTGAATGTGTGGCAGGCAGGGCTGGCCTTGTCACTCGGCGGTCCCCACTCAGGCTTGCATGGCCCCCGGGACGGGCGCTGCCTGGGCTGCCCTCCAAGGGCAGGCACACCTGAGCAGTGATCTGGTGGGGGGCTCCCTGGGGCACTGGCTGGCTGGCTCCCGTCCTCCTTCCTCAACCCTCAAGTGCACCGGGCCAGGGGCCACCCCATGAGGCCTTCCTGGCCACTGTGTTCGGGCAGTTTCCCATGAGGCCTCAGAGTGGAGAGGCTGTCCTCATTACGGTGCAGGCCTGTGCCCGCTGAACACGCTGCACCGGCGTGCCCGGTGGGGCTGTCAGCACTCTGCTACTGTCTGCTGCCTGCGGCCGTGGCAATTACAGGCAGGTGTGGACTGTGCCTGCCCTGTACTTCCCCCACCCCCCAGCTCTGATTCATTTGGGCCCTGATTGTGCTGCACAGCTGTGAGATGACTCAAGGGGCCCCAACCAGAGGGTGCAGGGTGCACGAGGGTATGCACCCATTTCCCCCACCAGGTGGGTTCCCAAGGGCTCCAGCCAGCGGGCCTGGGAGGAGGTTGGCACCCAGGCTTCTCTTATTGGAGAAGATCCTTTTGTCCCTACCTGACGTGCTCCCGAGCAACAAGGTGTGGTGACTCAGGACCCACATGGCCCCTGACTGTGGGGACCCTGGCCTGGAAGGGTGGCCAGCACATGTGTGTCAGTGCTTGGGAATGGATGGGCCTCGTTTCTGATTCTGGGGCTCTCGCTTTGCTCACTGTGACCATCTCTGTCGTGAGTCTGCTCTCTTAGCTGTTTGCTCCACAAGCAGTGGCCCAGGACCCCCGCAAGTTCTGAAGGTGGTGCCAGGCTCCTGTCCCCACGCAGAGTTCCTTTTTCTCAGGGCCTGAAGGCAAACCAGGGTGTTAGCCAGAAGCACCTGGTCCTGCCATGTCCTGGGGGCCCAAGGGGTCAGTTGGTGTGAAGGCAGGGCCTGATGGGAGTCCTGTCTCTAAGAGGTGGCCTTGGAAACCTCAGGAGCAGGCAGGGGATCTGCACCTGCGAGTGAGCATGCAGTGGGTGTCAGCAGGACCCCTTTCTGTCTGTCAAGGGGTGGTGGGGTGGCAGGTTGGCCCCTCCAGCTGCCTTTGGCCCCTCCTCCCAACTTTCACTGCAGGAGCCATCCTCTGCCTTGGAGGTCTTGTCTGGTGCTCTGCTCCTGCAGCGAGCACAATGACCAGGATGGCCCCAGGTCCCTGCAGGCTCCCCTTGCAGCTCCAGTGCCTGTCTGGGGCCTGGTGGAGCCAGTCCTGACGCCCTGGGCTGTGAGTTGAGCATCCCGAGGGCCTCCTGAAGACCCTCGGGGCATGTGCGTGAGAGAGGGACCCGCGCCCTTGGGTCACGAGTACCCTGTGCCGTAAGGGGCTGGGAGAGGTTGTACACCGCAAGGAGGAATCAGGGCCAACAGCGGGAACAGCGTGCTTTTTTTCTTGCTTGGGATATTTATTTTCTAGTTATGAAAACAGTTCTTTTAGAATTACTTGGACAGGTTTTTTAAAAGTCATATGTCAAAGGCACATGACATAGGGCTTCCCTGGTGGCACAGTGGTTAAGAATCCGCCTGCCAATGCAGGGGACGCGGGTTCAAGCCCTGGTCCGGGAAGGTCCCACATGCCGCGGAGCAGCTAAGCCCGTGCGCCACAGCTACTGAGCTCGTGCTCTAGAGCCTGTGAGCCACAACTGCTGAAGCCCGCACACGTAGAGCCCATGCTCCTCAACAAGAGAAGGCACTGCAATGAAGAGAAAAAGAAAAAGAGAAAGCCCGCGCCCAGCAACGAAGACCCAATGCAGCCAAAAATAAAATAAATAAAATAAATTAATAAATTAAAAAATAATAAAGACATGAGATTAATTGGTAGAGTTTTCCTAAAACCTCTTCGGATTCAGAGTCTGACTCTTTGGAGCTTTGTTTCAGCTCACAGTCATCAGGGTCAGGGTGTCGCCTGGGCCTCACCTCTGGCCATCCAGGTGTTGGAGAAATGGGGGCTTTCCTGAGCACGGCTGTGGGCTTTTCTTCCAAGCCCTCAAACCCTTGTTCTGCCACTTTCGTTTGCTGGCATTTTGTTTCTTGACCAAAGAAGGTTTCCCCACGACAGCCAGGATCTCTGTTCCTTCTTACTCGCTAAGTGGTCTGTAGATGTAATGTCCCCGCTTGCCCCTGCCCAGCGGTGCCAGGAACAGTCACCAAGCAGCCCTGTGCCGGGTGACGACACACGTGTAACAGGTTGTGAAACGTGCTGGGATTTCACAGGTGTCTGTGCTGTGAAAGAAATCGACATCCTGACGTTGGAATGGGGGTGGGAGCTTTGTGGAGGAGAGGCTGTGCCCCCCACCTCTGGGAGCTAGAATTCCATCCAGCAGGGCGTTTGCATCTCTGGGAGCCAAGCGTGGGCAGAGCTGACCTGCTGAGCCAGAGTGGCCTGGCTGCTTCCAGCGGGGCTATTAAAAGAAGGGGGTGTGGTAGAGCCTGCATTGGTGCTGATGTGCCCCAGGTGGAGGGGACCGGGGGTCCCTCCACACCCACTGCCCCTCTGAACCCACTGTGGGGCAAGTCAAGCCCCTCTGCCCTAGCCAGCACCTTGGCAGAAGCAGTTGTCGTCCACACCTCTATTTATTCCCTCCTGCCCCTCCCACGGAAGGCACATCCTTTGCAATCCAGGAACTAGTGGTTCCCAGGCTGTGGCCAGTCCTGCCCTTGGGGATCCAGGGCCTTGCTGGCCACAGGCAGGGAGGCAGCCAGGGGCTACAGTCAAGCCCCGGCAGGAGACCTGATTTCAGGCTTCTTGCACAGGCCCCCCTGGGCAGGGGACCATGAAGTTGGGTGAAGGGGCTGGACCGTCTCACGCTCTCATTCTGGCTCTGCGCTGTGGGAGGTGCCGTGGCCGCCTGGGCTTTGCAGTTGGCTGGTAATCCTGAATCATCGTGAAGAACCTTCAGTGGGTTGCTCGGTCCAGGCACCATGCTGGGAGTGGTGTGTGTGCCTCATTTATCTCTAAACCTGCTTCACGAGGGGCCCTGGGTGTCCCAGCGGGTGGGGGAGGCTCAGAGCCATGAAGCAGCACATCGCAGCCCGTCCCGGGTGCCCGGCTGAGCCAGAGCCTGCTTGAGCTGGGCCCTGTGGCTTCAATCCTGCTTCTCTGTTTTTCCATTTGGGAGCCCTGAGGGCTTCGGGCGAGGGTTTTTAGCTTCTGTGCCACCGCTTTCTCATTCGTGATTAGCTGGAACCAGAGAACCCTTCCTGGCCGCAGGGAGCATCAGGAAAGTGGTGGCTATGGTTGGTAGCTTTCAGGATGGAAAGTTCTTGGAGGAGCTGGAAGTCCGTGGAGAGGGCAGGGAGGCCCAGCCAAGACCTCTGTTGCTGCCGTCTGATTTCCTGGGTGCTGAGTGGCCTGTGTACCCACCGGCATGACAGCCTCCCCAGCTGGCTCGTCCCACCCGGCGGAGGGCGGCAGGAGGAGAGGCAGCTCCAGAGTGTTCCGGGGCTGTGTCCCTGCTTGCTCATCGAGGCTCCTCGTCCAGCGGGGAGCCCAGCCCTGTGAAACTCGGGTCAGAGCCTTGTCGGGGACAAGGACAGGTCAGCGGCCCTAGAATGTTCTAACCAGTTGAGCAGTAACCAGATGATAAGAGAAGTGATGGTTGGGCCTTCATAGGGCGAGTGGGGATCGGCCCAGCGACTGGGTCTGCTCGGGCAGCCAAACAGAGCGCCACGGGTGCTTGAACAGCAGAGAGGTGTGTCTCATCTGAGGCCTGGAGGCCAGGGTCCAGGTGTGGGCAGGGTGGTTCCTCCTGTGGTCTCTCTCCTGGGCATGTGCAGGCCACCTTCTGCCTGTGTCCTCACATGGTCTTCCCTCTAAGTGTTGTGTCCTGATCTTTTCTTAGAAGGACACCAGTCCTGTGGGAGTGGGGCGCACCCAGATGACCTCGTTTTACCTTGATTGTCTCTGTAAAGACTCCCTGCAAAAACAGTCACCAATGAGGTGCTGGGGTTAGGCCTAACACGTGAATTCTTAGGGGACGAATTCAGTCCCTGACACCCAGCAGCCGTAAGGCCCCCACCTCAAGGTGCAGTGGGCTGGTATGTGGGGGGCCACGTGCCCTGGGGCAGGGCTGAGAAGTCAGGCAGGTGTGGCAGGGCCTGGATGCTGGAAGCCGTCTGCGGCCTTGCAGCGTCCTGCTCCTCTGAAGTCGGGACTGGCCAGATGTGCCTCTGGATAGGAAGGAAGTGGCCGGGCTGGTGGGGCCCGCGTGTGGACCCTGCTGCGCGGCTCCTGGTCTGAGGGGGAGGCTCTCCCAGTGGCACAGACCCCACCCAGCGCTCACTGGCCCCTTCCCCAACCTGAGCCCACTTGTGGCTTCCTGCCCCCAAGACCTATTCCAGGAGGGGTCAGTCGGGTTGGGGGCACCTGAGGATCCAGGTCCTGAGGGAGAGCAGGGGTGGGAGGCGGGTGTCCACAGCCCCAGGAATCGGTGATGGTGCTCGGTCCCTGAACGTGGGCCTCTGGGGCTGTGGGAGCTTGGCTGCCCCTTCCTCACCTTGCATCACCTATGCCCATCCCCTGCAGGGGCCCAGAAAGTTCCCGCCCTCAGATCAGGACCGGGAGAGTTGGCCAGAATTTTGTCTTTTTCCTGGTGTCGCCCACCCCGTGGCTCAGGGCCTCCTGGGCCCCCTGCCTCAGGGCCGTAGGGGTGACGGGAAGGGGTACCCGCCCCCCCCTTGGTCCCTCCTCATGGGAGGCTGCCATGCTCCCTGGTGTCACTCTGGGCTCCATGCCAAAGACATAAGTTGTCACTTTATTCTAATGTTGGCGGCTTCCCCAGAAGCTGGCGGAGGCCGAGAACCAACGTTTCGCTGCAGGGCCGCTTGTCAGCCTCTCACGCCCCGGGGCGACCCTTTGGCCGGGCTGCCAGGCCAGCTGGAGCGCCCCCCGCAGCATGAGGGCCAGCTCGGCTGCCCCCCAGGCCTCTCCTCTGGCTCCCAAAAGAGCCAGCTGTGCTCCCACCGCCTACCCCTCTCTCGGCGGCAGGGGACTGTCCTGGGCAGCATGGGTGCCTTGATTCCTGATGCTGGGTCCTGCTGCAAATGCTCTTTTGTGCACCCTTCTTGAGAGGCTGTGGTGAGCTTGGCCTCTCTGTGCACTGGTGGGACCCCGGCCCTTGTCCCCGCTGGAGGTGGTTGGGCTGAGAACATGCATGCCTGGGGGCGGGGGAGGGGTGCTCTTGTGGTCTGTGGGGGGCTCATGGCCCATGGGGGGCGTCTCATGGAGGACGTGGGGAGGGGGGCCTAGTGCTGTTAAAGTGAAATCAGCCGGAGTTGATCCCTGCTTGGTTTGTTCTGGTTCGTTCGGGGGACTTTTCTGCAGCCACCACCAGCTTTGACTGTCCTGTCCTCACCTCACAGGCCATTTCATTCTGGAAGCTGCTGCGTCCACTCACTTTGTCAAGTGCAGACCCATTGTTATCTTCTCTCTGGCTGTAACCAAGAGAGATCCAGCGCAAGTTCTGCCTCCTCCAGGAAGCCCTCCCAGCACTCACTGAACTCCAGTTGGTTTTCTTCCCTTAAGAATGGTCCCCAGGACAGATGTCCCAGTTAATATAGGGGAGCAGAGGCAGGAGTCATGCAGAGCTGCAGTGTGAGCTGGGCCCTCTGTCCAGAGCCTCAGGTAGTCGGTGCTCCTGTGGAGGGCAGTTACGGCAGGCAAGGACAGCCTCCCTTGAAGGACGGCTGCCACCTTCCCCTGGCAGTGCCTGGACAGTGGCCCCGCGTTGGATGTGGGTTGTTGGCTGCAAAGCTGGCGCCTGCTCTTCCTGCCACAGAGGTGGGATGAGAGGACAGGTGGTCAGGGGTAGTCAGGCACCAGGCCCCCCCCTCAGATGACCAGGTATCCTGGCATCAGCCCTTGCCCTTGCTCTGACGTTGCTGGAACGTGGCTTGTGAGGGAGCCCAGGGCAGGCGGAGTTGCTGTGTGGCACCTGGTCCTGTCCTGCCTGCCTCGGTGACCTGTCCAGAGAGCACTGAGGCCCGTGTGGAGAAAGGGACAAGCTGGGCTGTGCAGCCAGCCTGTAGTCGAAGCCGGGACTGGCTCCACCAGGACCCAGAAGGCTGGCTCTTAGCCTCCCCGAGCCTCTCTCCATCCGTCTGTAAAATGGACAGTGGCGCCCCCCACCAGTCCAGTGAAGATTCGGGGTGATGGGGTGTAAGGCCGCCCCTCCCCAGATGGCAGATAGAGCCCAGCGAGGTCTCATCCCCTGAGTTTGTTATAACAGGCGTCGACTGTGTAGGGAGGATGCAGCCTGGCTTGGCCACGACACGCGTGCACACCCATACATGCACACATACGCACGTGTGCACTGGACGCAGGCAGACACCCCACCCTGCCTTCCTTGACTGCAGGAGGGCAGGAGGGGAAGCAGGAGGCACGTCACTTCCCTGTGTCAGCAGAGAAACTTTGCTCTTTGTTTGTGGCAGCCCTGCCAGGAAAGTGCTGGAGGGGGGCTGTCGCCAGGAACCAGAGCCGTGAGGGATAAATAGAATTCCCGCGCTGGCGAGTGGCAGACCCTGGGCGCGGGCGTGGGAGCAACTGGAGCACAGTCCCTGGACAGAGCCCCCTCTCTCCTTGCGACCCCAAATTGGGGATAGGGGCGTCCTGCTGCCCCTTGTCCTCACTGGCCAGGCAGACCCGTGATCCAGGTCACTCAAAATGGGCGTCACTGTGCAGACGCTGGGCTGCCCAGGAGCCGGCCAGGCAGGAAGGCCTCTGCGCTCACGGCTGCTGGGGTGCTGACACCACCGCCCCTGCAGCCAGGCCCGGCCCCTCCCATCGGCTCCCTGGACATGCAGGGCTGGAGGCCCGGGGTGGGGGTGGGCGGGCCAGCCCTACCGTGGAGATTTGGTTTAAGGCCTGGATTCCTGGGACTGCAGGGGTGGCAGGGACATCCAGTGTGGGGACATCTCGGCAAGAGGGCCACCATGAACCGCGCCTGAGCTTGCAAGAGTCTCCGGCAGAGATCCCTCCTCTCCCTGACCTTTCTGGGGCGCTTGTGTGGTGGGGTGGCAGGGAGCCCTTGTGGCAGCCCAGCTTCCTGAGGGCACCTCGTAGGTACTGAGCCAACCAAGGAGTGATAGAAGGTGCTGAGCGCAGTGCTTGGCCCACGCCCCCTGCAAGGGGGTCGCACACACAGTCGCCACGTGCCACGGCATGGCGTTTGAAGGGATTTGGTTTCATCTGCGTAGCACAGGTGTCAAGTTTGGAGAAGGTGCTGGTCACTGCCCACGTTGTCGGGTCTCTGTCCCGGCTGCGGAAAAGCGGTCTCAGGATGCAGAGCCTCTCCCAGGCCCTTGAGTTTCACGACAGGCGTTTCACGACAGAGGTGTGTGCGGGGAGGCCACCCTCCTGGCCTGGCCTTCGTTTGCACACACCCTTTGGCGTCGATAAGGAAATGCATTCCCTTCCCTTTGGGAAGTAAACAGGTCTCCCTCTTCCCGCCCTCCGTGGGAGGACGTCTTGGGGTTTGCATCTCAGTTCCCTCCATTGCTCCAGTAAAGAGTCCCATGGAAAGACACCGTCGTTCCATCACTTCTGAAAAAGTATCATGGGGTGGGTAATGTGTAGCAGAGCCCCACGGCCTCCTCGCCATGGCAACCATGCCTCTGTTGGCTTCCGGCTTCCCCTCCCAGGGCCCCCTGGTGCGTGGAGGGGCTGCGCAGGCCGCTGGTTAGGGGAGCGCTCACTTGCAGTGGGCGTGGCAGGGCCCCACTCCAGGCTTCTGATGGTGGGTTTGGGCCCATCATGGGCCTAGCACGGCCCCCTGGGTCCAAATGCCTCTGCCTGAGCCCTAGGATGGCAGTGGACTCAGGCTCTGAGAGGCCCCCAGTGTCGGGGGCCCCCTCCCACAGAGAAATCCCCTGCAGAGAGGATCCCCCACCAGAGGGGCTAGGCCCTTTTTGGGCCACCAGGGTCCCTCCTGACAAGGTCGTCTTGGACCTGGCTGGTCTCCGGTGGTCGCGGTTCTAGGAGATCGGTGACCTGGAGGTGGATGGGAGCCCGCTCTCTGGCCAGGGCAGCATCTGTGAGGAGCAGGGAGGAAGAATGGCTTTTGGCCAGGGAAGGAGGGCCCCCCTGGGACACCAGCCCCACAGCATTTATGCCTCTGCCACTGCCTCCAGGCAGGCGAGTCAGCGGCACCTGTGTGACCCGGCAGTGCCCTGGCCAGGTGTCCTGGCCGACACCCCAGCACCCCTCCTGCCCTGCCCCTCGCTCCCACATTCCTCGTGCCTGAGCTCAGCAGCTGTGCTAAGGAAGCGAAACCTGGCGGCTGTCCCCGTGTGTCACTGGGCGGCCGTGGGTGGGCTGCCGAGGTGACCCTCTTTGTTGGCCTGGGTGGCTGCTGGCCTATTTCCTGCTGTCATTGAGGATGTTTGGGGCTCTAGGGAGGGAGCTGTGGAGCTTCCTCTCCTGCCCCCGGGATGGGTGGGGGCTGCAGTCCTAGAGCTCTGCAGCCCAGGTCTGCCCTCACATATTCCCACCCCAGGGCCTTTTTCAGCCCTGTGCCCATCGCTGCAGCGAGAAATGCATCTTACACTGAAATGCTGTACACACGCGCGAGCACATGCACAGATGTGCATGTGCATGTCTGGAACACCAGAATCGGGGACAGAAGCCACCCTTATTGGGTCTATACCCTGCTTTCGGTCCATTTCCTTTGAGCAGACACATGCGCCCTCCAGTGCTTTTCTGCCCCGACACAGATCTGGGTGGCACTGAGCAGCGAGGCTGAGGGCTCAGCCAGCCTGTGCATGTACCCTTGGCAGACAGCCCCACACTGAATTCCCCTCCGCGCCCTGCCCGGACGCCAGTCCCTCGTCTGCTGCCTGTTACGTGACATCCCTGCCCTGACTGCTGGGCACTCCTCAGACTGGATGCATCCAGACTTGGGTTCCCCCCTGCAGAGTCGTCCCCAGACCACTGAGCTTTGTACTGCCCCCTGACCCCATCCCACATTGCAGTGGAGCCAGCTCTCTGATCCACCTTCACATCTTAGGTTTCTGTGCAGCTCTGAGGGGTCTCCCGCGTCTGTGCGGTCTCAGCTACAACCTGGGCTCCCTGGAGCAGTCAGGGGTACATTTCCTTTTGAAATGTAGTTGGATCGACCCTCGGCTTCCTGTCAGGGAAAGCAGGTGTCCCTGCCACGGGCTGCGAGGCAGTAGGTTTGGGCCATTAACTGCACACTTCCTGCCTCTTCTTACCTCCCGCCACCCTTTACCCTGCTCCTGGCATCCTGTCCCTGACACCAGCAGGCCCTGGCCTTGGGGCCTTTGCATGCCCCTGCCTGCAGCCCTCCTCTCTCGACGACATGCTTCTCTCCCCTGCTGTCCCCTGAGCCGTGTCCTGCTGTCTCGTTCTCCAGGTACGGGGTCCTGCCCGGTGTGTGAGGTGGGCCTGCCTTCCCTCTCGGGACTTTGTCCCATGGGGTCACTGCTGCGTCCCCCTGTGTGCCTCAGCCCCGGTGCAGCACGTGGCAGGTGCCCTCACCTTTGTTGTGTCCAGAAAGGAAGGTGCACCTGCTCTCTGGACTCAGGCATGTGTCAGGTGTATCTGCTTCCCAGGTTCCCTGCACGGCGTAGAGCAGGTGGGCACCCAGCCCCGGATGTTAGGAGGTGGTGGCTCAGGCTCGGGGTCTCATCACCCTTGGGCACAGGTCTCTGTTCCTCTTTGTGCTGACACTCCAGGCTGCTCCTCAGGGTGGGCGACAGAAGTAGTGGGTTTTTCTGGAGCCCAGATCCCACAGCCCTTCTTGGAATCCATTGTCGGTCCTGCTGGCTGAGGGCCCGGAACAGGGATAGAAGGGTGTTACCTGGGGCCGGGGCTGCCTTTGGCCTGTTGGCCGGGATGGGGCGGGCACTGCCTCTGTTCATGCAGAAGCACCTGGGGCTCTGCGGTCTGCCCACGGGGCCAGGCAACTTTCCCTCCCTGGTGACGTTTCTCTCTTACCCTGCGGAAAGATCAGACACATATCACGATAATTGACCCGAAGATGTAGGATGTGGCCGAGGTGGGGTTCTCCTTAGAAGCTCCTTGCAGTGTTCTCGCTGGCTGGGGTTGGCACCCAACCATCAGGGTACATTACCCAGTAGCGCTCACGTTTGGCTGTTGTTTGTGTGTGCCTGTTTTTATGCCTTGTAATTAAAACATTTATTTGGCCTTCGCAGTGAAAATCTAATTTCTTCAGTCTAAGGACTAGTGGTATTGGCACCAAGACTTGAGTCCATCAGGCGAGCGGATCCAGAGCCTGCTGGATTATTCATCGTGTGGTGTTTGCAGTCAGGCTGTGCATTGCTCTAATCAGAGCTGACGTTTCGTAATTGATGTGTTGAATGAAGATCGTGGTGGGAGGGGGCTCCAGGCAGCGATGAACCCTTTGTGTGTGGCCTGCGGAGGGACCTTCCTCGCTGACTCAGCCCTGCCAGACGGGGTAATGGCACCTCAGCGCAGCATATCTGAGCGCCGGATGTATGTCGGGTACTGCCCCACGTGTCACACGCATGCTCACTTGTTTAATCTGCAAGGCCCCTATGGAGCAGGTTCTGTTCTTTCCCCCATCGTACAGGTGTCAAAACTGAGGCTTGGGAAGGTCATTTGCCCAAGGACATTCAACAGGGGCAGAGCTGGGATTTGGACCCGGGGCCCGGCCATCTCTTCATGGTCTTGACCCCGCATGTGATGCTTGTGGGATTTTCCCCTCGCCGTTCAGGCCCCCAAGCCGCCGGGTGCCTTGCCTCTGATGCCGTTCCCTGCTCTCTTCCAGACCATCATGGAGCAGTTCAACCCCAGCCTGCGGAACTTCATCGCCATGGGCAAGAACTACGAGAAGGCGCTGGCAGGTGAGGCTGACGTCCCTGGCCCGCGGGTGCGAGTGAGGACATCTCAGTAGGTGGACAGCTCCTGGGGCCTGATTAGGGAGGGACTGCGGTATTTCCAGAAGCACACCGTGGCAGAGTGAAGGTGTAGGTGCTGCACCACGGAGGGCCATGATGTTTAGCGCACACTGTGGACATGGGGCCAAAAGTGGCAGGATGGTTCCAACCCTGGAGCTGGAGGGATCGGCCTGCACATTTCAGGCCGATGGTGGTTCCTTTCCTGAAAGCATCACCCAAGGACATCTTACCCCCGGGGGTTTTCTCTCAGAGTGACGTAACTTCATTCCCAGCTGCCCAGCGTCGATGGCCTAGGGTGAATCCGTCAAGGCCCGGCCTGGGGTCTCCCACTCACGTGCCCCAGCCCTTGGACATGAGGCACAGGCCTCCTTCCAGGCTCCTCCACCCCCACCTGGGCCCCCAACAAAGTTCTGTGGAGGGGGGGCCTGGAGGTGTCCTCCCTTCCCCATCTTCCTGGACTGCCCCAAAGGACAGAGCCCCTCAGCTGCCCTCGGCCGCCCCAAGGCCAGGCCTGGGCCCGCTAGGCTTTCCTTTCATCTCTTTGAAGGAGCCCACCCTGCCCGGCAGCAGACGCGCTCCAGCTGCTGGGGTGCGGAGCCCGCACGCACTTCCAGACTGCAGAGCAAATTGCGTGTGCTTAATTGAAAACTACCTAAATAAAATGTGATCAAGTGTCCAGTAATAAGTCCCTAACTGGGTTCTGGAGAAAACGGATTAGAAATAGTAATTATGCTGCTGGCGGGTGCTCCCCATGGTCCTGCTCCAGAGGCGCCCTCGTCCTCCTTCCAGCGTGAAGGGCAGCTGGGGGGGCTCTTCTGATGAAGGAGTTTGTGGGCACACCCGGGGTCTTGAAGGGTCTCCGAGTTCTTGGAGGAAGCTCCATCCCAGGCAGCGGGCAGCGGGCACCAGGTGTGGTCCCAGGAAGTCAGCAGGCCCGGCGCTTCCCGTGCCAGTCCCTTGCGAAGTCAGGTTAGAGCAGAAGTTGCCCTGGGAAGTGGTGTGAGTCCCCCGGCTCCGTCCCGGTGGTGCTGCCTTTAGCCCACTTTGAGCGTGTGACTCACTCCCATTTACTTGCTCTCTCTGAGACCACAGACGGGGACAGAGTCCTCAACCCAGGTTGGCTGGGGGGGTCTTCCTGCCGACCTACTTTGCAAGTCTCCTGCCTGGGGTTGGTGTTTGTCTCGTCAAGACACCAGGCCTTGTGGTCAGGGTGGCACACTGCGATTTGACTTGAAAAGCTCTGGACCCAAGCGGTACACTGTGCTCTTACACAGAGAAGGAGCTCTCAGGATTGGAACGAGAGAACATCAACAAGAAACGGGCTTAGGTCCTGCCGGGGCTGGAGCCTGCTGGGCACAGGGGAGGCGGCTGACTGCCAGGCAGGCAGGATCGCCGAGTAGGTGCTGCGGGTGTTGCTACTTCCCAGCGAGGGAAGTGACTGCCCCTTCCTCTTCTCTCAGGTGTGACGTATGCTGCCAAAGGCTATTTCGATGCCCTGGTGAAGATGGGCGAGCTGGCTAGCGAGAGCCAGGGCTCCAAAGAACTCGGTAAGACCCCTAAATGTGGCAGAGACCCCGGAAGTCCCTGAAGTCGTTGGATGTCCCCATGCCGATCTGGGACCCCGCCCTGTCCTGTGTCTGGTCCTTTGATTTGGGATCAAGTTTTCCCTGTCCAACAAGGGAAGACTTCCTAAAATGGCAGTTCCCTTGGAGCTGGCGAGGGCTGTGGGGCACACACCCTGCTGAGAATGGGGCGCACCGGGTGGCTCCAGGTCCCCTGAGAAGCACGGTGTGGGGATGAGGAGACAGGCAGATCCACGTTTACGGGGGTGTTTGTGGCAAAACTTGAATGGTCGGCATAGGGGAGCCATGTGAAAAGTTGGACTCAGATGATGGTCTTTAATGGTGTGGGGAAAGGTTCTTGGTATAAAAATGAGCCAAAAAGGAAAAAAAAAAATGAGCAAAAAAGGATGCAAACCCATAGCATGGTGTGACCAGATTTTGTAAAAATACCCTGGGGGCCGTTTGTCTCATAATACAGGAGGAGACCCCAGAAGCTCAACAGGTAGAATTCCTGGGATGGGTTATCTTCTTTATGCTTTTACTGGGTTTTGCACATTTCCAGCATGAGCTCACGTTACTTTTATAGTCGGGGCACACAGTGTGAAATGGCAAGAGCTGTGGGCTCCCTTGGAGAGGCTCTCGGTTGTTGGCAGGTTGGAGGGTGTTTGTTTTCTCTGTGTGTCCATTAATTCCAGCTCCCAGAGGTGCCTCTGTCTTATCTACGGTGCGGCCTTTAGCAGAGGCTGCCCGCTCTCGCCCGCAGCACCGCCCTTCAAACTGTTCACACCGCCCTACCCCGTAAGTCAGGCCTGCCCACTGCCGGGCTTTGTGGTGCCCTCTGCTGCTCCCTGTTTGAGGACACGGTGGCCCAGCTGGCCCTGCCGTCCCGGCCCTGGGTCCACACCTTCCCCAGCAGGCCTGCCAGGTGTGTGTGCTGTGTGTCGTGACTGCCAGCCCGGCAGAGCAACAGTGGCGTCCGGGTTTTCCTGAGAACAGAGAACAGTGTAAAAGCCAGACACAACTATGGGACCTTCCTGGGCTGGGAGCAGGGGCAGGCGACCATGTGCAGGCGAGGCTGGGCGGAATGAGTGACCAGGACTGGACTCCTCATGTGGGCTGGGCTCTGCTCACCTGGATGTGGGCCTTTCTTCAGTGTCTACAGAGCTGGCTGGTGTCCGGCTCTGTGGCTCTAGAGGGAAACCTGCTGGCCTCTTGGGGATGCTCAGCTGACCTGCCCTGGGCAGCCCCGTGAGGACATGGAGGCCGGGGTGCTGTGGTCAGGCCTGCGGGCTCGGCCTGGCTGGTGACGTGCTGGATGTTTGGGCAGATGGAGGCCTGGACCCCTTTGTGATCAGCGATGGCCGTGAACCAACCGACTCTGAGCTCAGAGGCCACGCATGGGCCCCGCCCAGCACTCCTGGGCATCCCGGCTGCGACTCCTGCAGCCACTGTCTGGACCCCTTGGAAGAAAGTTGGGTGTTGTGTGTGATCCTGTGTGTTTATACACGGCTCCTGTCTGTGAAAGGGGCGCTTTCCTATCGTGGTTAATCGTGGTGGCCTTCTCCCCGCAGTCACACACACGTGTGGAAGGGGAGGGTCTGTCCACGGGGAGATCGGGTCCCACGTGGCCCCATAGTGAGGGTGGGCATGTGCGAAACCGCAGTGAGATTCCCGTGGGCAGAGTCCTTGGGAGTTGTTGCTACAGCAGGACAGCAGGCAGACTTCTGCTGTGGAGTCCGCACATGGAAGGGGCGGGCGGGGGGTTGGAACATCCCTCTACCCACCACTCTAGGAGCTGTCTGGGCTCCGGCCTGAATCAGGGAGCTTCTGGTTTACTTGTGGGTTTTTGAACTCTCTCCAGGGGCTTTTGGGGCTTTGTGCATCTGCGGAGGTGGCTGGTGAGGACTCTGTTTCCTCTACTCCCAACGGTTCTGACACCAGATGTGGGTTTTCCTGCACCAGCCAGCCCTCCAGTTTCTGAGGACCCCAGCTGGGCGTCCCATAGTTCAGCTCACTTCTGACACCATCTACCCAGGGTCAGTGCAGACCCACAGGGTGAGGGCCCCATCCCGAGGGACTGCCCCCCACCCCATAGGCTGGCACAAGTCATGGGTCCCCAGTTCACCACAACTCTGTCCAATTTGGCTACAAATCGGTTTCCCGCCACTCCCTCCTCAGACCTGGTAGTTTGCTGGAGCGGCTCACGGGACTCGGGGAGGCTTACTTCAGAGTCCCAGTTTGTTGTAAAGGGTATAACGAAGGACCCAGGTGAACGGCCGGAGGAAGGGCTGCACAGGGCAAGGTCTGGGAGGGTGCCGAGCGCAGGAGCTTCTGTCCGCGTGGAGTCGGGGTGCCCCACCCTCCCAGTCCATGGCTGTGTCCATCACCCTGGAAGGTCTCTGAACGCAGTGGTTTAAGGGTTTCCAGGCATGAACGATTGTTGGCTCCGTCTCCAGCCCCTCTCCCAGAGGATGGGGGTGGGGCCCAAAGGGCCACTTCTAGCCCTGGCTCGGTCTTTCTGGTGACCACCCCCATCCAGGAGCCCACCCAGAGTTGCCTCATTAGAACAAAGGATGCTGCTATCACCAGGAGATAACAAGGGATTAGGAGCTCTGTACCAGGAACGGGGGCAGAGACCAGTGTGCCTTTCTTCTCAGGTCACTGTCAGCCCTGCTCTGGGAACTGAATTTTTTCTTTTGGCGACAGCTTTACTGAGATGTAATTCACACGCCATACAACTCAGCACTGAAAGTGTACAATTCACTGGTTTCTGATGTATTCACAGAGTTGTGCAACCATCACCATATCTAGTTCCCAAACTTTTCCTCACCCGCAAAATGTAAGCCGTCCCCATTAGCAGTCCCTCCCCCTCCCCCAGCCCCTGGAAGCCACTGATCTGCTCTCTGTGTCTGTGGCTTTACCTGCTCTGGACGTTTCGTATGGATGGAAGCGTGCACTGACCCATTGTGACCGTTTGTGTCCAGCTTCTTTCAGTTAACATGTGTCTTCGAGGTGCATCCACGTTGTAGCGTGTCGGCTCCATTCTTTTTATAGCTGAATAATATTCCACTGTGTGGATTCCATTCCCCAGTTGATGAACATCTGGGCTGTTTCCATGTTTTGACCAGTTTCCATAGCGCTGGTGTCAGCAGTCGGCACAAGTGTCTGTGTGGACACTTCACGCATGCCTGGGAGGGGAGCGACTGAGCCCCACGGCTGGAGTTGAATTTATATGAAAGCAGCACCCACCCTGGCTTAAAAATAAGTCTCCCTGCCCCCCACGCGCCGAGGCCCTCTTCTCAGCCCTGCATGTCGTCTGCCTGTGTTTGCTTCCATACATGTAAACAGGCAGGTGTGTGCTGCTGTTTTTCATGTTTGTTTGTTTTTTTTAATTTTTCGGCTATGCCGTGCGGCATGCGGGATCTTAGTTCCCCGACCAGGGAGCAAACCCGCACCCCGTGCGGTGGAAGCACGGAGTCTTAACCACTGGACCGCCAGGGAAGTCCCTGTGCTGTTCTTTTTAATTTTGGACATTATTTAATTAATGTTTTTCTAGGAGATTTGGATTTAGCATTTTTATACCACTTCTCACCCCACCCAATAGAACGATGACAACTTTTGCTTAAATCGGTGTCCAGTATAGCCTTTGTGCGGTGCTGGCGGGAATACTCAGCTCAGACAGAGCAGTCTGACTGCAGTGCAGCAGACTGCACGTCTGAAGTGGAAGCATGATGAGATGGACATGCGTGCACACCTGCCTAGGTAGTACACACCTGCCCAGCTAGCAAATGGCCCTGTCACCCCCAGCATTTCCTGGGGCCCCCCAGAAAACCTCGTGCCTTTCTCCCTCCGTGCCCCCCACCCCTTGCCAGGCAACCACTGCTGTGTATTCTGCCCTGAGACTCGGTGTGCATTTGCTCAAGTTTTGTGTAAATGGACTCGAGTAGTGTGTGCTGTGCTCTCTCTTGGTCTGGCCTCTTTTATCTCATGATTGTTTTGAAAGTCATCCCAATGTTCCACGTACCTCCAGACCATCCTGCCTTCGTGGCAAGTAGTTTCCGCTGCGTGGAGGTGACCCGTGGTTTATACATTCTTCCGTTGATGGACATTTGGGTTGTTTCCAGTTTGGGGCATTTCCATGTCTGCATTTCTCTAACGAAGTAACGACATCGAGCATCTTTTCACATAGTGTTTGCTGTTTGTTTATCTTCTTTGGTGAAATGTCTCTTCAGATCTTTGTCTCCCTTTTTTCAGTTGGGTTTTTGTCTTATAATTGAGTTGTAAAAGTTCTCTGTGGGGGACTTCCCTGGTGGCGCAGTGGATAAGAACCCACCTGCCAATGCAGGGGACATGGGGTCAATCCCCAGTCCAGGAAGATTCCCACATGCCGCAGAGCAACTAAGCCCATGTGCCACAACTACTGAGCCTGAGCTCTAGAGCTAGAGCCCATGCTCCGCAACAAGAGAAGCCACTGCAACGAGAAGCCCGTGCACCGCAACGAAGAATAGCCTCTGCTCGCCACAACTAGACAAAGTCTGTGCGTAGCAACAAAGACCCAACATAGTCAAAAATAAATAAAATTAAATCTTATATAAAAAAAAAGTTATCTGTGTATTCTAGGTTGAAGTGCTCTCTCAGATACATACTTTGCAGATATTTTCTCCCAGACTGGCCTTTCATTCTTGTCACAGTAGTTTATTTATTTGTTTGGCCGTACCACATGGCATGTGGGATCTTAGTTCCCCAACCAGAGATCGTACCCCCTGCAGTGGAAGCGTGGAGTCTTAACCACTGGACCGCCAGGGAAACCCCTGTCACAGTGGCTTTAGAACAGAAATATTTAATTTTAATGAAGTCCAGTTGAGTGATATTTTTTCTTGAACTGTGGTCCATAGGTTTTTGTTACTATTTTGACAACTTTGTTTTTGCTGGAGTTAATAATTGCTTCCCTTCATTTGCATAGTCGTCAGTTTGCGATCATTAACTCGCTCCCAAACCCAAGACCGTGCTCTGGGACTCCTCCCTGCCGGCCGCAGTCCCGTTGATCTGGCTGCTTCTTCCCCTCTTGGAACTTGCCTCCCGGAGCCCCGACCTGCTCTGATACCCTGGGCCGGTGGCTGGGCCATGCATGGGACACCCCTTCTCCAGTCTGGGACCATGTTTTCTGGGTCGTGGGTCCTGTTTTACTCCCTCAATTAGGGAGATCATCCTTCCTTTTAATGGTTCCTTAGCGGGAAGAGGGGAAATAACGTTTCTGAGCCCATGTCTGTCTGCGGGTGTTTCTCTACCTCGCACTGATGGCTTAGAATTCCAGGTGGGAGACCGCCTTCCCTCGGGGTCCTCACCCCCGTCCTCTGACTTCTGGTGTTGCAGTCTTCACTGTCGTTTTGGCTGATTTTTTTTTTTTTTTTAACCGTGAGTTTTTTGTTTTTCCCTCCTGGAAGCTTTTGAGATCTTTGTCCTTGGTTGGCTGTTGTGAAATTTCCAGACGTAGCTCCAGTGTGTATGTTGGGGGAGGGCCCAAGGGGGCCTGGAGAACAAAGCATCCCAAGGGTGGGTGTGGTGTGTGGCCTCCCGGGCCACAGGAGGGGGCAGGGGTTAAGCTGCAACTCCGACCTTGGGTGAGGCCAGCAAGGGCACCAGGAGGGGCGGAGGACAAGAGCAAGGGTATGTCCACAAGTGCAAGGTGGACAAAAACGAGGCATTCTGGCAGAAATGGGAAAGTCTGGAGAGGAGGGAGGGGGGCGAGGCTGGGGGAAGGGGGCAGGGCCTGGCAGGAGCTGGGGCTTCTGGCCGTGGGAAGCTGGGTTTGTGCAGCCTGCTTGTTGTACCCGCATTCCGATCCGCCTGTTGCCTGCAGTAGCGGGTGTTGCGTTTTCACTGCTGTAGAATATTCCGTGAACACGTGATGAACACAGTGTATTTCTCTGTCTTCTCGATCGGCGCTTGGGTTACTCCCGGTGGGGGTGGGTTTGCTGCTCTGAACGAGCTAGTCCTCAGGACCATGATGCCAAGCCCACCGTGGGGTGACCTCCACGTGGTTCCACAGCAGCCGCTGCCCCGGGGCTCACCGGTGTGACGCCACGGGGCTCTCCCTTCTGGCCCTGCTGTCCTCCCACATGACCGGTGTGTGAGGGTTCGCGTTGCTCCTGTCTGAGTGAGGCTGGGCACCGCTGCCTTCTATTCCCGTGCCCTCGTGTCCCCCTCTGTGTGGGCGAGTCCCACCCGGCAGGCCACCCAAACCCCAGGCGCCGAGGCAGCAGCTCTGGTCCACCTGGTGCTGGAGGGGAGGGGAAAACCAAACCGGGACCAGCATCTCGGATACCAGCAGGACAATTGTTTCCGCTTTGTTGTAACTTGGTGCGTGCTGGGTGCCGGTGTACCAGGGGCCAATGACCCAGCCCAGGGGGGATGCCCGTCCTGGGGCTGCCCTGCAGTGACCTGCTGAGAAAGCTGAGGGCTTCCAGGTCCTTCTGAGCTTTGAGGCCCTGGTAGAAGTGGCAGAAATTTCAAATTGGGGACCTTTGCTCTTGGCTGGAGTGTGGTGGGGATTGGGGTTTGGTGGTGCACTTTGGCCACTGTCCTCATGGAACAATGTCACTGGGTCACTTGCTAGGAAACGTTTTCTTCTCAGTTTCTTGGTCTCGTTAGCTCTGCCTGTGGCCCTGGGCATCTGTATGAGCTCCCCCTCCCCAAAAGCTGGTCGGGACCCCAGGTAGGGGGGCCTGTGCTGAGTCCTGAATTATCTGAATCTTGGGCATTCACTGACAGGCTGTTTGGTCTGGCATGTGGCCCATGTTTATAGGTTTCTGTTATGTTTGAAGAGAACATATGTTCCCTGCTTATTCCGATTCTGGGTGCAGGGTTCCTAATTGTGTTCAAATCTTCAGTAATTCCACCTCCTTATTAGTAAGTGAGAGGCATTTTTCTTACTCGCCAGGAAGGTGGGCTCATCAGTTTCTCCGTGAGGTTTTTGCTTTATGTGTTTTCCAGCTGAGTTATTGAGTGCGTAAACTACAAGTTATGTGCGGTCGTGTTTTCCTGACAGGCTGAACTTTATGAGGGGAACTCCTCTGTTCTCAGTAACCCTGTTTTCAGTCTGTTCTGTTTCATGCTGAATTTGTTTTCCTCCACCCTTCCTGTCTGCAGCCCTGGGGAATTACTCGTTTCTGACCACTTTCTTCTCGATAGACCTTACTCCCCAGGATGGAAGGGAAGAGATGCAAGGTCTCTGCTGTCCTGGGGATCAACCAGAGCCCTCAAGGGGTGAGTGCCTCTGGGGAGGTGGTGCTCCAGCCGAGGTGTGGCAGCAGCCTGGAGGGAGCTCTGCTCACACTGATGACATCCTGAGCCAGGCGCCGGGCTTCTGACCAGAGACTTAATCTCGAGGCCCTGCAAAGTGGGGCTTCATCTGCCCTCTTGCTGCCCACTTCCTGCTGGGATCCCTCTGGGTGTGGCCCCTGATGGTCTTGGGGTCAGGGATTGCCAGGCAAGCAGTGGCAGACACCCCGGCCACTCCCCGGTCCCCCTCCTTCCTCCGCTGATCCCTGCCCCGTTCTACCAGCTCTTCTTGCCTTTTCTTTGCCACGAAGGGCAGGAGCTGTATGGCTCCCGCTCTGCTCCCTGGGCCAACAGCCCACTAGGACGGTGTGGGATTCAGCCATGCCGACCCTCGTCTAATGCGTCGGGGGTACTGCACCCCCTCCCCATCTCCCTACGAGCCTTGCACTGCATCCTTCCTGCATAGAGTGAGGGTCCCGAGCAGCACATCACCCCCCCGCCACGTCAGCCAACCACGTACTGCCCAGAGCTGCACCCCTTATCACCAGAGCAGAGGCTTCTGACGTGAGGTCTCCTGCTGTGAGCGAGGCTGAGGCCTGTGGAGGTCAGAAGTCACAGCCCAGTCGCTGTGCTGCTGCCCCTTTGTTCCTCGTCCCTGTGGAGAGCGAGTGGCCACTCTGCCTTTGGTCCCGTGGCCAGGAGGCGGCTTGGGGCTGCAGCTCCAGACCTCACAGAGGAGACGGCCTCTCATCTTCACTCCACTCGGCTCTGGGTTCGCTTTGATAGGCAGGCTGCTTAGTCGGGGTGCAGGGATGCCCGCCTTCCCCCATCGCCTCGCCGCCCTCTCATCCCCCGCCACCAGCCACTCACACTTGCCGTGGACTTGTCTCCCTAACCGCCCCCCTCACGGCTCCGTCGAGGCACACCTGGTGCCGCCCCCGTCTCTTTGATCTGTGTACTCGGGGCAGCTTTTCCGAGGCCCCGTCTGCTTGCTTTCCTCACGGATTTCTGTGCTCGTGGGACTGACCGGCAGCTCAGGGCAGCAGGGGTGTCCCATCTGGGTCCGAGGCTCCAGGCCAGTCCCCGGTGTGTGCAGACCCAGGCCTTCCCCAGGCCAAGGAGCCAGGATGGTGGCCCAAGGGAGGGTGACCCCGATTACAGCACCCCGAGGGGGCTCACTCTCCAAACTCGTTGACCACAAACTTGGGGGTTTGCTAAGATCTGGGAGTGAGCATGTTTTCATGTTTGTTTCTCCTGCTTCTGTCTCTACCTTGAGCCTGGGGGCCACAGGGCAGAGGGGGCAGGTGGCTCCTTTGCTGCTGGCCACAGCAGGGTGCACCCAGCCTCTCCCCGTCCCCCTGACACGGGCAGCCTGAAATGCCAGCATGGTGGGGAGCATGGCGCAGAGTGGGCATTTCCAGCCTGCTCCGGCCTGGGCTCCGGGGCTGCTCGGGGAGGAGGTTGGATCTCCAGGCGGGCAGGCTCCTTTTGCCCTGAAGGAGGGAACAGTGCAGATGCTGTCCTTTTATCCTAGGCACTGTCAGCAGTGCCATGTCCCCTCTGGGCTCTCCCATTGCCTTAAGCTTTAAGTCACAGGACACTCAGGTCACGTCAAAGCAGAGAGAGCAGGTGGAGACCCCCCCGCACCGGTGCCTGTCACCTACTGGCACAGACCAAGTACGGCGGCATCTCAGCCGCGCCCTGTCACTGTTACCCTGGGGTGATCCCGATGGCACCCCGTCGCTTCTCCATCCAGCCTCCGTGTGCACCGTCGGCAAGCCCGGCCTTGGCCATGGGGCTGAAAGCACACAGGTACCCCAGTCCAGGCAGTGGACAGGCTGGCTTCCGGGCCCTCTGCTCCAGCATCATGGCCACGCCGGATGGGCCTGGTGCAGCATCAGTCTCTGTTGTCCTGCTTGCTGGATTCTTCCCCAGTGTTGGCTCCTGGGGTGCCCTGCTCCTGGGGGTGCCACCATGGACCTTGACCTCATCCTTGGTGCAGGGGAGGCCACTGTCCTGTCCCCCTCCCCGAAAGCCGTGCCACCATCTGCAGGAGCCCCCAGGGAGCTGGCACTCCTGAGCACATCCTGCCCGCTGGGTGGCCCCCTGCAGCCAGGCCCCCAGCTCTACTCCCCAAAGCCACTGTGCAAAGAGCAGGGCTGAGCCCAGCACAGGCAGGAGTAGGAGGTGGAGGCCAGAGTCCAGTGCACCTGGGCTCTGGGCACAGTGCTCAGGTGGGCAGGTGACTCAGGGGCTCTGTGCCAGGATCATTCATGCAAGAAAAGAGGGTCAGTCAGCTGCCCTGTGTCTGTGCAGGAGGTTACGGTGACATATCCTGTGGAGCATTCTAGGCGTTCCTGGCCGGCAGCACTAACATGAGGCCATCATTGCAGCGAAGGGCCCAGCCTGCCCTGAGCCCTCTGTTTCCTCCGTGCGTGGCCGACCTTCATGCTGGGCCCGTCCCTCCCGAGCCTGTGTCCGGGGCCTCTGCCAGAGCCTCACCTGGACATTTCGTCCATCTGCGCAGCCGAGGGCCAGCGGCTGAGCGGCTGTTCTGTTTGGGCCTCACCATCTCCTGAGGCCTCTGTTGCGTTCTCTGCCTTTGAAGAGCCCGCTTGTTTGTGATCCCGGGCATGTGTGTGCTTGCAGGTGCCCTGGGCCTGTGCTTGGCTGCCACCTGCCTGCACCCATACTGGTATCTGCACCGCACCCATGAGAGAGCAGGAGCTCCGTGCTGGGCGGGGCCTCAGGGCAGGAGGCGGCTCCCTGCGCCTGAAACTGCGCCAGGTTTGGCCGCTGAGTCACTGGATTAAGGTGTGGCCTGAACACTCCCCTGGCGTTTGGCTGCTGTCCACGCCCAGCTACCTGAGTGAAGAACCGAGGCAGGCAGTCCCATGCCACCTTTGGAGACTCGCCCTGTGGGACTTGGCTACCTCTTCTGGTTCCTGTAGATGCCGGCTGACTTTCCCACGACTGCCTCATGCTTAGAGGCACGGGGTGGCCCTTTCCTGCGTGTGGGTCACTGAAATGCAGGGGCCATGTGACCCCAGGGGCCTTTGAGCCTGTTGCCGGATAGTTTCCTTGGCAGAGGTAGTTCTGAGATGGTGCCACAGGCCATCCACCAGGTCGGGGGGCTGCCCACCAGGTTGGCTCCTGTGCTCCCTGTGAGGCCGGGAGGTTGTCGGGCTGCATCACGGCCCCTTCCATGTCATGCAGAGCTGTCAACACCTGGCTGGGGAGCCCGAGTGTGGCCCTGCCTTCCCTGCAGGTGGGGGACGGTCTGTCTCACGTCCACGTGCTGTCAGACCCTAACAGCAGGACCCACCTTTGACTGCTAAACCTGACAGCCGCCACTTGGAGGACTTAATTACAGCCGCACAGTGGGAGGCAGGTCGATTTCACATCCCTGAGGGTCCCGACTCAGAGGCCCCACGTCACCCTACACTGTGGTCCCATGATGGCCTGGCGTCCCCAGGCTGGCCTGGAGTGGACTCCTTCACCTCCTCTTCCCAGCTGATAACACCAGCAGCCCCCGCCATGGCACATGGAAGGAGTGTCCTTTAGCCCCTGGGAGAAGTGGCCGGCACACGGGCGGTCACCGGAGCCCCAGGAATAGGGTCCACGCTCTCCTGGCCTCCCTCAGGCCTCGAGCAGATCTTGACACCAGGCAGGTATTTTGCAGAGTCGCGGCCCTCGTGTCCGGCTTTGGGTGGACGCTAGACCGGTCAAAGCCTGGGGCTGAGCACAGGGTAAGAGGGCAACCTGGGTCCCCTCTCAGGGCCCCCTGCACTCACATGACTGCTGTGAAGGGCCAGGGGCTCCAGCGTGTCCACTTGGCCTGCCCTGATGAGAGCTTTATGGGGCAGGCTCGAGCCTTTGTCAGGAGGGATTAATAAACGTCTTAATTGGATCTGCCTGTTCTCAGCGACTCTGGCCATAGCAGGAGAGACGGCTCAGGGTGTTTTCATGCTTCCTCGGTGTCCAAGGGCCCACTCCAGGGTGGGAACATCCATAGGGAACAGCGGTGTGTGGCTGTGGTGACCCTACACCCTCTGGCCTGGTTCCTGGGGGTCCTGCTTGGGAGGAGGGGAAGGGGGCCCCCAGCTGTGGTTCATTCTGAGCCTGGTTCTGGTGGTGAGGTGGGGCTGGCAGGGTCTGTGAGGCCCGGGCCTGGGGCTTGTTCCCACTGGGTGGGGGGGCATGTGACCTGACCGGGGTCCACAGCAGGAGGCTCGCCGAGGTCTTTTAAAGCCCATACTGCAGCAGCACGCCTGTGAGGGCTCTCCCACCACGGCCAGTCTGACTCGAGTGCCTGGGTGGCTGGAGGGCCCTGGGGGCCCCCAGTCCTGTGACCCCGCCGTGTCTCCCGTGAATTGAGGTCCCGCCGGCAGCGTGTGCTGTGTTCTCAGTGTGTCTGCAGCTCCCCGCCCCCAAGTGAGAGGGCGGAGGAAGCGGTCCTTTGTTTATCCTCCAGCAGGGAGCCGGTGGCCCTGGAGCATCCCACACATGGCGGGGGGCCTGGTGGGCACAGGTGCCGGCTCGGGAGCCTCTGTGGCAGGTCTCCACCTGTTCCGAGGGGTGCTGGCCCCTGGGTCCCCGGCGTTGGCAGGAGGGCAGGTGTGTCAGAGGCACTGTGGACGCTCTGACCGCAGAGGCCTGCTTCCCTGATGAACGGTCCTCAACGGGGCCTGTTCCTGTTTGTGTCTCGCATGATTTAGAGCGAGTTGATGCCTGAGAAACCGTCCCCAGGAGAGCTGATGTCCACTTGGACAGTTAATCGGGGGCATGAGTGGGCAGGTTAATGGGGGTCCTCATGGCACTTGGTGAGGATCGGAGCAGCAGTGCCTGCCCGGCCTGGGGCGCAGCCTCACGGGCTCTGTGACCCCTGGAGGGTGGCCGCCCTGGAGGAGGGTCATCCACGTACCTTCCAGCTCTGGCCCTGGCCTGCCCGCCCTGCCGAGGTCCAGGTGGCCTCCTGTGGTCGGGGATTGTGGCCTTGGCCACTCATGTCCCTGCTCTGGGTGGGAATGTGGGAGGAAAACCCCTCCCTCTGTCCACACCCACGTTTCCCTGTCCCCTTGTGAGTCGCGTCAGGCAGGAGAAAAGACGGCATTTTGAAGCACGGTGATGCTGGCGGGTGGAGGGTCTGTCGATGTGAGTTCCTGCCCCACTGTCTCCCAGCAGCACAGCCAGCGTCTCGCAGCGTGCCCTTTCCTGCTGCTGCTGCGGGGACCCGGCTCAGCCAGCGCCTACCCAGCCCATGGGCAGAGGACTCCAGGTTGACCCTAAGTCCCCGCCTCCCTGTCGCCCAGGCTCAGCCCACGCGCTCCACGGCCTCCTGTCGGCCAGTTCCTTGAAGCAGCCCTCCAGTCGGCCTGGGCGGCCAGCCTGGGAACCCCGAAGCCCCGAGTGTAACTGTGGGTGCCTGAGAGCTTGTGGATTGGCCGAGGACACGTCCAAATGCATATTTGGCTTCAGAAGGCCCGGGGCAGGCCTGAGCTTCTGAGATCTGATCAGACTCCCGGTGTGGCTGACGCCGGTCCAGGACCTGACCCGGAGTAGGTAGGGCAGAGGCTCAGGACAGGAAGGAGGCCAGCCCAGACGGTTGGGCCACGTGTGGTCGGTGCCTCCTCCACCTCATTCCATGACACTCCGGTGCCTGGGCGTCCACTTTAGACACAGCACTGATACCGACACCGAGGGGCTGTGTGGTCTTGCTCTCCTTCAGAGCAGCAGTCAGGGAGGGTCACTGTCCGCTATCATCACCATGGCAACAGCCATCGATTTTTGTCCTGGTTATCCTTTTGGCCACTTGCCATTTTTTGCCATTTTGTAGGCAAGAGAAGAGCCCTGCTTCTACCAGGGAGGAACTGGTGGCTTTGAGGCCAGCAGGGAGGATGGGGGGGTTGGTGGCTGATCCCAGAGGGGTCCCTCAGTGCTGTCTGAGCTCCGCATCCCATACCGCTGGCTCTCAAGGCCGACGCGACACCCCCGCAGCCCTTGGCTGTCTGTCTTCCCAGAACGCGAGAGCTCTATATTTGTGCCTTGTTCAGGCGTATGCTAATGAGCTCTCAGAGGCGCCTTTCCGCTCTGGAAGCCGCCAGAATAATTGAGCATTATGGATATTTGCTTCAGAAGGCTTCAGGAGGCAGCGGGCGCTCCCAGCCAAGTTTGAGCAGCTGACCCCTTGGCTCAAGAGCCCCTTGGCCACCAGCAGGGAACGGGAGCTCTGGCTCCTCCTGAAATGACAGATCCTCAAGAAACGAGTGTTTTGGCGCCCTCGGTGGCTGCCAGTGACCAAAAGGAACGCCATGACCACTTGGCAGTAATAGTGCGTCCTGCTCTCCAGGTTCAAGTCCAGCTCTGCGAAGACAGGGCTGGAGGTTTAGTCTCTAAAGGAAGGTCAGACACCTTCTCTGTGCCCCCAGCACCATCTGGGGCTGCTGTACCTGGGAGGAGGCGGAGAACTCCTGCCCACCCCACCGCGGCACACGCCCGCACACGTGAGTCTCATGGTCGCAGAGTCACGGCTGTGCTGGTCTCACCTCTGCTTCTCCTGGAGAGGTAGTCAGGGGTCTGGTGTCAGTGCCCAGGTCGGGTGAGGGCTCCCGGCAGGCCTGTGGCTGCTTTGGTCCTCACCATGGTCCCCCAAGCTCCACCCCTCACACTCTGTTGGGCTCCTCTAGTCGGGGGGAGGGTTGCTAAGGTGGCCCTGGCTGGACTTGATCAGGGAGCAGAGGGGCCGTCCTGGCACCCCTGCAGTCGTGCCTCGTCACCCCACCCAGATCATCCTTCATGTGACACCTGCACTGGTCAGTGGGCTTGTTACTGGTCAGTAACCGTGCGGACGTTCTGCTCTCAATTCCACCTGGGCCACAGCCTCCTGGCCACCCCAGCCTGGTGTTTCGGTGAACCCCAGCCCCTGCCTGACGTGGCAGTGCCAGTAGAGAAGGGCCACTCTCCCTTGGAGAGACCTGGCACTGTAACCCCAGGTGTGGAAGGACTTTGATCTTTGTGGTGCAGCCGACAGCCCTGGGCCACCCTGCCTTTTCAGACGGCTTCATTTCTAGCTGCATCGGGGCTCGGCTGCCCCCTGACCGGTCGCCCAATTTTATCCCCAGGAGGGAGCAGTATCAGCCACTTTGGAGTTGGGGCGGGGCCTCGGGAGGCGGCTCCTGGCGGTGGAGGGATGGTAGGACCCTCCCCAACGCACGATAAGGCTGCTCCTGGGGACCCGTCTGGGCTGGGAATCTGGCTGGGGTGCTCATGTCCTGGGGTGATCTGGCTTGACGTCTACTAGGCGGGGGGCCAGCAGGTTACAGGGAGCCCTTAAGGATGAGCCGCGTGGGCAGGGACTTGGCACTGGATGTTCCCATCCTTCCCACATGTTCTCAGATCCTGTCCTGGAAGGCTTATGCTCTGGGAGTGCCCAGCATGGTCTGAGAGGTCCAGGTCCAGGCAGCTGGGGAGCCGGCCTCTCATCAGCGTCCACCACATTTGTAATGCTGCTGAAGACACCCACTTTCTCGTAGCATCAGCTCCCCCTGCACCCTGACACTGTGCCTTCATGGGAGCCCCCCAGGCTCTTGTCCACAGAGCCCTGTGCAGTGTCCCATCTTCACGGCCAGGGCCAGAGACAGGCACGGCCCTCTCACAGTGGGAAGGACACAGGTGTGAGGTTGGGGGTTGTGAGCAAGAGACCAAGCACTCGGGACCCCTGCCCAGGCCTGACTTTGGCATCAGGGACGAAGGGCATAGGCAGGGGAAAAAAGGGCACCAGTGGTGCCCTTGACCACACGTGGGTCGTACCCTCCTGCCGGCCAGGGCCCAGCTCCTCAGAAGGACGGAACATGCATGTGGGCCAGGGGCTTTCCCTACCTTATTGCCCAGTTCCTGAACCTCTTCACCCACCATCCTCCTGCTTAAAGAAAGAGGGGGTGTGTGGCAGGACCGCTGGTGTCAAGGTGGAGCTGCACCCAGGTTCCTGGCTGTCCTTGTCACTGTTACTGGCAGGGGCAAACACTTGCCCAGCTCTGGGGCAGGGGCTGTGCCGTGTGCCTTGTCAGCCCAACCCCCTAATCAGGAGACACGTGGTCTTACTGATTTAATCCCGGGATGAGGTACAAACATGTACGCGTAACCCATGAGACAGTGAGGTCAGCCCAGGCAGGCCTGGAGCCCTTTCCCCGCAGATGCCTGGACTATCAGGCATCTGATATCAGGCATCAGGACTTGTCACCCCCAGGCGGCCCCCCTGACAGGCATCCCCTGGCTGGTGGACGGGCACCAGGATGGAGGCTGGTCTCTGCCCTGGGGGGTGGTCCTGCTGTGTGGCAGTGGGTTTTGGAGGAGGCCCCTCCGTAGGTGGTGTTGGACTCCCCTCCCCACCTCCACACTTCCCACCCCTCCCCCAGCCAGGGCTCAGCCGCCTGTGCCTTGCAGAGGTTGAAACTGCCCTCTGTGACCTCCCCCACCTCAGGTCCCCAGCTTCCTCCCGCTTCTTGGGTTAATCAGGTTTTAGGAGTTTCACCGGGTTGCCCTCTGGACACTGATCTCGGGGGTGATGCTTCGCTGTGGGGGTCACAGTGCTCTGGGGGACCTGGCCCTCCATGCAGCTGTGCCCAGCCCCGGGGTCCGGCAGCCGGGTCCTTACCCTCTTCATCCCGTGCTGTTGTTCACTCTTGCTGGGGGTCAGCTCAGGCCGCTGGCTGTCTTCATGAGAACCATCTCAAAGCAGGCTTTCTCGGGTCTGTGTTGCTTTGGCAAAAATGTGTTCTTTTTTAAGACTAAATGGTGATAACTCATCTTCTCCTGAAATCCTGTCCTCGCTCCTTTGGGATTAGGAGTCTAGCATTATGGCCCAGGAGGGGCCCTCAGGTGGAGTCTGGTCCACCCTCGGCTCATAGAACAAGGTGGGGAGCTGCACAGATCTGCCGGGCGCCGGCCTGTGAGCGGCCAGACTCCGGGGCCTGAGCCCCGCTCCCACCCCGGCTTGTTCCCAGTCTCCCAGATCCACGCTCCCTCTCAGCTTCTTGTCATTTGCAGATTATAAGAACATGTGTTTTTTTCTGCAAAAAAAAAAAAGAAAGAAAAAACCAGAAAATCAGCCTGAGCCTTTAAAAATGTCAGCATTGTGAGAGATGCAACTCGAGAGGACTCTGCTGGATTAGAGAGGCTGAAGACTCCCGACTCCACAGAGGAAAGATAAGAATTCCGGTGCCGCTGAAGGTTAAGTCCTCAGAACCCACGATTAAGCCTGTTTATGACTTACTTGTTCCAGATGCTCACAGAGCAGCATTTAGATAAACAGTACGCTGACTTACTGAGAGAGAGAGAGTGAGAGAGAGAGACAGAGAGAGACCTGAAGAGCCGCGCGTGAGGTCCAGGGTTGGGGAGCAGCTCACAGGCGGCAGTGAGTTGGGGCACCCAGGCTCCGAGGTGCGAGTGCTGAAGGAAGAGGGTCTGTGTCGGTGGCCGCTGTCCTTGGGTCGGGATGGCCGTGGGCCTGTGCACACAAGTCTGTGCTATCCAGGTGCAGAAGCTGACATGCTGGCCACGCCGTGATGTTCACTACTGTCTCAGGTGGTTCCGCCAAAAAGTGTGTGCACGGCTACCTGGGTGCATGTGTCGGAAAGAGAGCCGGGGAACCTGGTGAGGGGTGAGCGGGTACCCGCTCTGTTATTTTGGCCGCTTTCGGGAGGTTTGGAGGTTGGGCTGAGAGGAGAGTGTCTGTCTTCTAAGCGCTGATAAGAACAAATTCACGGCCCCTTTGATCTCCCGGGCCATGGATGGAACCCTCTGGGTGTGGCTGTAGACCTGGCCTCCAGCCACACTCAGGTCCCCTGTGTCAGTATTCAGTGCCCTGGGGGACTGCCTGGTGCCTTGTGGAGCTCAGGTAGGAGCTACACCTGTGCTGGTCTGGGGCTCGAGAATCAGTGAGATGAGACTCCCTGCCAGACCTCCCCGCCGTCTCTGTGCCATCTGCAGCCACAGGCATCCTCGTCCTCCCGGCCTTCGGGCGGCCCTCCTTCCCGACCTGCCTGGCCCACTTGCCCCTCACTCTTCCTCGTTCCTCACTGGCCCACGTTTTGTCTGCCTCTCCCAGGAAAGAATGCAGGCACCACAGAGGCAGGGCCTCTGGTTAACTGTCTCACCTGGAGCGGCACCTGCACGGAGCAGGTGCTCACAGCACAGTCGTCAGTGTGGTGACAATGAAGGTGAACGAGTGCCCCAGGCTGCGAGCGGGTCACCTTTATCTCAGTAACAGCTCTCACATGAAGACACCAACCTGCAATTTCTAGAGTGGGTCCCTTTTAAAAATCTGGTACCTGTAATTTTCTCTAGGCTTCTGGAATCTTTTATCTTTTCCCAAAGAGCCCGGTTTGGGGAAACACTTGAATGTTTCTGAGGTCTGAGATGTCAGTGGTGGGTCCTACGTCCCTGAACACGTGTAAATCGACTGCTCCTCCGAACCGTCTACAAGTTCTGAGAGCACCCGGGGTGGGTGGCTGATCCCTCTCTGTCGTCTGCTAAGAGGACGGGGCCATGTCACAGCGGGGTGCTGCCCTGCTCGAGTCCTGACCTTGCCTGGAGCTCCAAGCGAGAGCAGCTCCGCCCCTTCCCCTCCTGTGAGCTGTGGTCCTGCCAACACTGCTCTGCTGAGAGTCTGCCCCACTGCCATCCTCCCGGGTGTGGGGCCTTCCTGCACCTGGGCCTCCCCCTCCTCAGCTGTGCCCTGCACCTTCCAGCTTATCGCCCCGGCCCCTCTGTGCTGACGGGGTCGCTAGCTTCTGCCTTTTTCTCCCCTCAGTGGGTGCCTTCGGTCCCCAGGTGCTGGCCAGCACTCACACTGGCCAGTGCCAGGCCCCTCCACCTTGTCCTTGTACTGAGGTTCTTGCCAGGGGCTGTGAACATTTTTGAGAGTCTGTTGGGAATTTTTTCATATTGGTGGTGAAATAAAACACTTAAGGAAAAGAAGCAGAGCGACTGAGCCGTGGTGCTCGCTCTGGCTCACGATCCCAAGGTTTGGCAGAAGCCAGTTCCTGCTGGGGGTGGCCAGCGGGGGCAGAGGGTCCCCCGCAGACAGTCCCCAACCTCCCCACTCAGCTGGGAAGCGAGAGGGTTGCTGAGTCACCCAGACTTGCTAGAGAGGCGGGCTCCTGTTGTGGAATCAATTCCTCTTCCTATCTGCAGCCTCATCTTCCCAGGGGCGTTTGGACTAGCCTGGAGCAGGGAGCGGTCCCCTCAGAGATGGCAGTGGGCGCCTGGAGGGGCACTGACCCTGGCTCCCTCCTGGCAGTGGGGGGCTCGGTCTGGCTCTGGAGGAACCTGGGAGGGCTTGGCGGCTCTGAGGCCCCAGCCCCCACGTGCTCACAGTACTGGCTGGAGACTCCCCTTTTACTCACCTCCCCCCAGGGTCTGCTGGCTAGTGGACTCTTGCTCTAGGCTGATGGGAAAAAACCTCAAAAATCATATTGCAAAGATTGTGTACAAAAAGAATTCAGAGTCATTATAAAATAAAACTGCTTCCTAAGGAGAGCTGATTATCACAACAGCCAACACTATTTGTAACGGCCTGAAAGTGGAAACGCCCAAATGTCCTCCGATGGACATCATGGGCGACTGGATAAACAAAATGCGGCTCATTCCCTGGAATGTCATCCAGCTGGGAAAGGAATGAGGCCCTGCCACACTGCCACGTGGTGAGCCTCAAACACCAAAAACATGCTCCGCGAGGAAGCCAGACACCAAGGCCTGTGTCACGGGATCGCACTGATACTAAACGCCCAGGACAGGGAGATCCGTACAGACAGTAGATTAGTGGTTGCCCGAGGCTGGAGGGAAAGGGGAGTGACTGCTGCTGGGGACAGGTTTTTGGAGTGACGAGAACGTTCTGGAATTAGGAGTGGTGGATGCTCCTTGAGGACAGAGTGGCCTGTGAGGGGCTACGCAGGCCTGGGCCTCAGCCCCCCCTGTCCAGCCACCCCAGCTCCAGTGTTGTGTCCTTGTTGGGGGCCCTGTCCCTGCTGGAAGGCTGGACCAGTTCTTTCTGCCCCTGTCACCAAGGGCAAGGCCACCACCCTGGGGGACAAGGGCACACCCTGGTTCCCGAGGCCGCACAGCCTCTCTTCAGGGGCACACGCACCGTCTGCAGGATGCTCAGGCTCCCAGGCCACAGTCATGCAGAGCAAAGGTGGTGGCGGCTGTCCCGACGTTGTGCTGTCTTAGCCACACCAGACAGAAGCAGCCTGTGTCCAGCCAGACTGTGTTGGAGGGGAGGGAGGTGAACAGCACGTCGCCTGTGTCGGTGAGGAAGTGCAGCATGTGCCAACATGTGCGTGTGTATGTGTGTGTGTGTGTGTGTGTGTGTGTGTGCGTGCGTGCGCTCCTGCGCTTGCTGCCCCAGCCCCTTCCCTGGGGGAGGGGAGTTGCCATGTGTACCGAGTTCCACTCTTAACCCAAAGACACAAGGCTGGTGTTAAAGGTTACCAAGAGTACCAGGAATTTTTACACTCAGAGCTGAAGGGTGTGCAGCCGGAGGTGACTCACTGCTGACCTGGCTGCCTTCTCACAGGGTAAACACTGGGTGGGAGGGCGTCGCCTCGTTCTCAGATGCCTGTGTTTCTGTCGGTGGTTTTGTCTTGGATGAAGCCTCATGGCACCCAAGTGTGCCCTCTCCTGTCCCTGCTCCCGATGGCCTGCTCCCAACCCCTCCTCAGTGCCAGGGTGGCCTGCCCGCTCCCCTCCTGTGGCGCCCTGGGGCCTGGCCACCTGCCTGCCTACCCCTCTGTTCACACTCCTCGAGACCCTGGCGGTCCCATCGGTGGTGACAACTGAGTACCCTGCTCCCCCGCTCTTTGCTCTGGCGAGGCTGGGTCTGGGCTCTATTTTAAACCTGGTTTTTCGAGTTTAGGGCCCACCTGTGCTGTGGACCGAGACCTGGGTTCCCAGATGAGGCCTGGTAGAAAGCCCAGTGGCCTCCTCCTCCACGTATGGGGTGGGCCTGGGAAAGTGTCCCCACCTCATGCTGGCCTTTGAGTCCAGAGAAGCGGGGAGGCTCTGGCCGGCCCCATGGCTCCAAGGACCTTCACTCGCCCGCCTCCCAGGACCCGGAAGGGACCTGGGTGAGAGGACGAGAGAGTGTCCGTGCCAATGCCTGAGGCCCCCCGCATTCCTGGGAAGCCTAGTTCGGGGCACAGCCTCATCCCCGGGCAGGGGTGACCGCCCCCTGCAGCTGGCCCAGTGCCCCCACAGTGCTCCAGGGTCCATACGCTCACACCACCATCATGTACACGTGGCTTCCTGCAGCTGCTTGTGTAACGCACCTTAAAAATTCCCCGTGTGGACCGGCTTGTGGCAGCCACTGACTTGCAGCTCAGAGCATGTGCCCACTCCCCGCATGCGTGCGCAGGGACACAGGCGGAGGCTCCGGTGGGCGGAGGCGATGCGGTGCAGTGTCCAGAATCCTCAAGAAGCTTCACACACTCTTCTTGGCAACAGGAATTCTTTATCTAAAGGACTTGGTATTTGTTGTTGTTATTTTTCAAATGTTTTCTTTCAACTAGTTTTGTGTGGCCGTTCAAGGAAATGCATGTGTTCAGTTTGATCCGGACACTAATTTACGATTCTGGGGCCTCAAGCGTGACCAACGGTGCCACTTGCTCTGTGTCTTATTTATGGACTTCATGTCCCTTGAGAGAGCCCACAGGGCCAGAGGGTGACCTGTGGGTCTGGCTTTTCTGTGCGTGCCACCCTTGACACACAGGACAGCATCCCCTCCAAGCATATCGGATCTGGGGATGCGGAAAGGCCGTGGCGATGCCGGGAGCCTCATCCCACTCGGGAGCTGCGGGTCTGAGCAGGTCAGGTCAGGGTGGTGGCAGCCTGGCCTTGTCCCCTGGGCTGCCTGCTTGTATTTGTCCTGGTGGTTCCTTTTCAGCCAAGGGCGGGGACCAGGCACCTTCTGTCCCCTGTTGTCCTCGGCCAGTTCCCTGACTCATAGACCGCCCTCTGGGGTCGGGACGGGGTAGAAGTGGGGTCAGGGCCAGGAGAGGATGAGTGAGACTCACATCCTATCCTGCTGGGGCTGCTCAGCCTCAGCTCAGCCCTCAGTGTATGTGGTTGGTTGACCATCGACCATGCTGCCCCCAGGCAGCCGCGGTGGGGGCGGGGCCTTCTTGTCCCCAGGTGCCGCCCCCCCTGCCCCGCCACACCCAACAGCACTGTCAGGCCTGAGGTCAGGCTGCCATTTGGAGCCTGAGTGGAAAGTAACTTCCAGGGACTCTGGGCCCCCGCCAGGCCTCCCCCTGTGCCCTGGTGCTGGTGTCCATGGCCCTGCCAGCATGCGCAGTGCTCAGTAAATGTTTATCACTTTGGATTAGGGGATTTGTGCATCAGGAGCTCTGGTGTCTGCCCCTGCTCGTGCATCTCCCCGCTCCGTCCTCTCCCTCCCGGCTCATGGACAAGCACGGTCCTAGAGGCAGACCTGTGTGGACCGGCTCTGATCCCTGTGGCCCACCCAGTCACAGCCCGGTCACTTAGCTTCCTGGAGCCGCGCGTCCACGGGGCCATAGCAGCACCCCAGGGCTGCGGGGAGAGAGAATGGAGACTGAGGCGCACACAGCCACACGTGTACCCACTCAACACCCACGCCCAACACAGCCACACACGCTCACACCCACACCCCTGCATCCATGCACGCACTCACCCCCATGCATACCGTGTGCACCTACATGCACACACGTGTACACTCTGGCACCCACATGCCCTCCCCCACTCACACCACACAGACACTACCCACTCACTCATGCTCACACGGCGTGGCACTGGCCCTGACCGCAAGCATCCTTCGAAGCCTCGGGCTGGGCCTGGGCGTCTTCCTCTCTCTGCAGTAGCTGTAAGCAACTTGGTGCCTTGGGTGCCAGCCTGGGCCCCCCAGGGGTCTGTGCTTCCTCATGTGGTGCCTGGGAAGGGGTCTTCGCACTGTCGGCACAGGCAGCCTGCTGGACACTCAGCCCAGGGTCCAGCGAACCACAACTATGTGTGGTCTGACCCCATCCGGAGGGGACCCACCGGCATGCCTGTGTCTCCCTTTTTCTTTTTTTTTTGGCCACACCCCATGGCTTGTAGGATCTTAGTTCCCCAATCAGGGATCGAACCTGCACCCGCAGCAGTGAAAGCATGGAGTCCTAACCATTGTGCCGCCAGGGAACTCCCCCGACCTTGTCTCCTGACAGGGACACGCGGTTGGCTTTGCAGGGCCTAGCCCCTGGCACACCGTGGCTCCTCCCAGCTGACAGGTGACCCTTGGGGCTCCTTCGGAAGCACTCTTCTCCCCTCCTCCTCCTCCCTCGACAGAAATCTGTGCATCCGAGGCGAAGCCAGGCCTTTGGGCACTCAGCCCAGCAGCGCACTGAGAGTGAGAACTCAGAACTCAGACGGGGGCGGGGCACCCGCTGGCTGGTGAGGCCGACCTCGCGTGCACTCCAGCAACAGAGAGTGACCCTGGGAGGCAAGGCCCGGGGCCTGCCAGCGGAGGCCAGCAGTGCGGCCATTTAACAGCCCACTGACCTCGGGCAGCCTGCCCCAAGGATTGGCGATCTGTCCCTAATTCTGCCTGTGGTGATCACTGTGCTCTGTGGTCATCAGGGCCACAAGAGCACCAGCAGCTGACCGAACGGCCCGATGACCGGGAGCTGGCCGTCCCCAGAACCCAGCTGTGCTTCTGGGAGGGCAAGCGACCCCAGGGGATCATCTACGTGCTGTCCTTATGACCTTGGAGGGTGGGCAGCGTCACCCCATTAGGGCAGGGGCCACAGGAACTGTTCTGCTTTCTGGCTGGCCTCATGGGGACCAGAGGTGCTCATTGTGGCTGCCCCCAACAGGATCCTCTGGGTCACGTGACCCCTGAGTGGCCTGGATGTGAGCAGGGGAGGGTCGTCCTGGTGTAAGCAGCACCTTGGGACAGGGTTAGTCAGCAGGTGACTGCCCCCGAGGGCAGGGGCGGGCCCTCCTCCATGTGGCCACAGCGCATGGTTAGTGCCTGCCGCCAGAAGTGGCTGCTTAGCAAATATTTGCCAATGAAATGAATGGAGCTCACACTGCCCGTTCCAGACCCACCCTCTGCAGAGGAGGAAATGAGCCATTTGTGCAAGGAAGTCCTTCACGCTGACCCTGTGGGTGTGGGCAGTGGCCCTGAGGGTCTTCGGAGGCAGGTACCATGAGTGCCCCAGCTCGGAGCTTCTGTTCCACAGTGTTGATTTGGGGTGGGTGTCGGGACTCTGATGACCATGACGTGTCTTGGGCCGTGGGGTCCCTCCTTTCACGGCCACCTTCCTTCCACGCCACGTCCCGGGACGCACAGGGGCTACGTGTTGTGGCTACCTCTGCCTGGGCCCGAGGTAGGTGGGCCGCTGATGGTTGGCGCCTGTGAGAGGAGATGCATGTGCTCACAGGGTCGCACGCAGGGTTGAAACCTGCAAACGTAGGGTCTCCGGTCTTCTTACCTCTGCCATGAATCTCAGATCCAGTGCAGATGCCTGAGGCCCCCAAACCCCCAGAGACACCAAGCCACTGTGTATCCTTGTCATTCTAGAATTTCCCATCTCCTCTTGGCGGCATCACCTGGAGAGGCACCCCTCCCCCTGCCCCCAGCACACCCCTGCCCGCCGGTCCCCAGACCACCGCAACCCCAGTGCCTGGCCCACTGGTACCTGCTCCCCAGCCGTGGAGGGAGTGATAAGACAGTGATTCTGAGTAGCTCACTTTCCTCCTGCTTTTCTCTCCTGCCATCTGCCTCCCAGGGGACGTTCTCTTCCAGATGGCCGAAGTCCACAGGCAGATTCAAAATCAATTGGAGGAAATGGTGAGTCCCAGCCTCCCAGTGCGACCCCGGGGAGGGAGGGGCAGATGCAGGTGAGCAGGTGCTGTTAGAGGCGAGGGGAAGAGCCGGGCATGTGCTGTGGCCGTGCATCCACTAGGGAAGTATGTGCCTTCCTGTGGTCATACCCAGAGAGGTGGGGGTGTCCCCAGGGCCTGAGAGAGAAGTCACACACCAGGGATGTGACCACCATGGGGGCTGAGGATATACAGACGGACCTGGAAGAAAAGGACACGGCCAAGATGGGGTGTTATTCTCAGCTGGCCGCAGGGCCACATGGGGACATCTCGAGTGGTGGCCTGGGGAAGCACAGGTGCACCGAGACTGTAGGTCCTGCCAGGACCTAGCAGGTCTACGGCTCGTGTCAGCTTATGCCTATGTTACCCACCAGCACGGGAGAGCAGGGACAGTGGGGAGGCGGTCTCTGTCTCCCCGAGGGAAGCGAGGCTCCATGCCTGTCGAAGGCCAGGCTTCAGTTCAGCACTCACTCCCGGGGCCGCGTGGCCCCGCGGGGCCCACCTGTCGCTGCGGGGTCATCGGCTCCTGGATCAGACAAGCTCCTCTCGCCCATTGGGGTGCCCAGCGTCCCAGGTGCCATGGTCGTGGTGACCGCCCCCCCTCTCCCGGGGCAGCCACACGTCGGAGCTGACGGCTGTTTTCTCTCCATGTCCAGCTGAAGTCTTTTCACAACGAGCTGCTAACGCAGCTGGAGCAGAAGGTGGAGCTGGACTCCAGGTACCTGAGCGTAAGTAGCCCCCACCCTGTACCTGCTGGTCACCCTGAGCTGCTTGGGCTCTGCTGTGTGTGAATCCTTCCCTGTCTGAATGGTTTTCATCTTCCTGTGAGCTCTCCATCCTGTGGGTTTCCTGCAGCTCCTCTGACATTCATGCCCATTTGAAACTAAATGTGACCCCGTGAGTGGACTCTTGCGTCTGATGCCCCACGTGCCAGGTTCCACTACTCCCGCCTCTCGGCCGCTTTTTGTAAAAACGATGTGAGGCAGCCGCCCTGTGGAACCTGTGTGAACTCCTCTGACCCGCTGTCGTTTCCTGGAGTTCTTCATGCCCTGACCCTGCCCTGTCACCTCTCCCAGGTTGACAAGAAGGGCGAGGGGCTGGGCTCTGTCGGTGTTCATTACATGATTTGACCTGAGGCACTTCCGGCCCTGCGTTGGGAGAGAGCGAGGCGGCTCGGTGGGAGAGAGGGAGGCTGGCTGGTTTTCCCAGCCCTGATCTTTGCCTCCAGGGTGGGCAGAGCTGAGGCCTCAGGTTTGCAGCTGCACAATTCCTGCCGTCCACAGGGTCCGGGCCGCTGTGGCCCAGTTGAGAGCGGGAGGGGCGCACCAGCTCATTGCCCGTGGTTTTGTTGTTTGAATCTCAGGCTGCGCTGAAGAAATACCAGACGGAGCAAAGGAGCAAAGGTGATGCACTGGACAAGTGCCAGGCCGAGCTGAAGAAACTCCGCAAGAAGAGCCAAGGGAGCAAAAACCCCCAGAAGTACTCGGACAAGGAGCTGCAGGTGGGACTCGGCCGCCGCATGCTGGGGACTCTGCCTGGGGACACAGGAGTGTTGGGTCCCCGGTTATGGTTTTGGGACTTCTCGGGCCTTTTAGTGAGCGGTGAAGGGCAGGCGCTCTTGTCTGTCCCCAGCACTCACCCTTCTTGGTCTCGGGGGGCGAGGCTGATCCCTCCTGATGAAACTGGGCAGAGCCAGGCTCCGCTCTCCTGGGGGATTTTGGGTGGTTGGGTGCCCGGCGTCCCAGAGCCAGCAGGACAGCAGTCCCATCCTGTAGCCTCGGTGGGTGCCAGAGGGCTCTCCACCGAAGGAGCAGAACCCAGACGGAATCTTCCTGCCTGTTGCTCTGATTCCTACCTCGGCCAGAGATCCCAGACCGTTACTCTGACTGACTTGTGAATGCCTGCTCCCAGCACAGACCCAGAGACCCCGGGGCAGGCAGATGCTGGCTGGTCCAGCATCTCAGTGACTCTTCAGCGTGAGGCAGGTGGCATTGCAGGGCACGGGAGGGGCAGCCCTGGTTGTAGGCGTTACGTGCTGTGGTGAGGGGCAAGGATTTAGGACAGCGTGGCCTGTGACGGGCACGGCCCTGATACACCTGATTCACCAGAACCCTGCAGCCAGTTGACACAGATCAGGCCCAGACGCTGCTCTCCAAGGTCGCACGTCTCAGATAAGGAGGAACAGGATAGCCCCCAGTGGTCGGCAGTGGAAGCTTCCTGTGGGCCCAGGCATGGGGGTGACCCCTGGGGTGAACCCCTCACCTCCTGAAGCCCCACCCTTCCTGCCAGTGATCAGGGCAGTGAGCCTGGGGGCACTGCCTGGGGCCCTCTGCATGGTGCCCGCGCATGCCCCATGGTGCCCACACCGCTGCCCGCAAGCACCTCTGGAGCACGCCAGGGCCAAGAGGCCGGTCCTGCCCACTTGAGTGCGGCATAGATGAGCAGGCCTCCTGCTCCCCCGGGGCGGCCTGGCCTCTGCGTCCCTCTGTGCCTGGGGCACCCAGTGGAGAGGATGGGGGGGGGCGCAGCGGCAGCTGAGAACCGCAACCTGCCGTGTGGGAAGCAGCCGCCAGTCTCCTGCAGCCCCTTACTCAGGTGTGTTCCTCATGTAGTCGCAGTGACTCAACTCCCACCTCTCTGTAGCATCCCTTCCCCAAGTCAGACGCGTTTCCCCACATCCACAGTCTCGTGACCATCGTCTCAAAAGACCGTCTGTAATCCGTCACCACCTTGAGGCCTCCCCTCCCCGCAGCGAGAGCGCTGCTGCAGGGAACCCTCCCGAGTCACCCCAGCCCGGGATGTGCTCCTGGGAGAGGGTCATGAGGTCGGGGCTGGAAAGACACCTGCACTGGTGTGTGTCCGTTTTTCTGTTCTGTCCCATCCTTGACGTGTTTTGCCATTTTGTTTCCTGAAAACCTTGACCCGCTGCCTGGGAGGGCAGTGGCCTCCTCAGAGCCCTATCTGAGGGAACCCTGGGGACTGGTTTGGAGGCCTGGTGACAGGGACAGGAGGCTGGCTTTCCAGGGGTTCAGCCTGTGCACCCCCCGCTCCTTAAGGTGCTTTTTTTTTTGGTGACAGCTTTATCGAGAGGTAATTCACATACCATATAACTCACCCGTTTGATTTTGAGTACATTCGTATAGCGTTGTGTAACTGTCACCACAGTCCATTTTAGAATGTTGTCACGGCCCCAGAAAGAAAGCCCGTCTTCACCGGTCCCTCCCCGCCCCCCGGCGGCATGACCGGGATCAGATGACACGTGACCTGCGTCTGGCTTCTTGGCCTCGGCGTGACGTTTTTGAGGTTCGTCCACGTGTGTGTGTCAGTGCTTCGTTCCTTTTTATCATCACGTACCCGTGCTTCGTTCCCCTTAACGGCCATGGACTTGGAGGCTCCGTCCTGTGCCGAGGCCCTCTCCCTGGACGAGCTGGTGCTGCTGTGACCAGCTTGCTGAGAGCCATCAGAAGGGACCGTGTCCCGGCTGGTGCATCCTGTGGCTGGGAGGGGACAGGCCGGGCAGACGTCAGTGCGTGTGGGCTGGCGTCATCCATGGTGTTCACTCCTACGTGACTAGGAGCCACACAGGCCTGGGTCATCGTGGCTCTGCTGCCTGTGGTTCCCAGTGGCCCACTCCCCTTGCCCCAGAGCCCCTGCCACCCACTGCAAGACCTCTCTCTTCTGGAGAGCCCTGACTGCTCCACTCTGGAGTCTGGGCCTGCAGGGCCGAGAGGGTGGGATCTGCTCCCCCAGCCACGCAGGGCCAGGGGGACACAGCACAGGCTCTGCAAACCTTAGTCTTTCCGTATGGGCAGTTGAGTGGTGGTTCTCTCCTTGGGGGGGGGCCTCCCAGCAGTTCCCCAGCTTGGTGAGGCCGGCCATGTCCAGCCTGGCCTCCTGGGACCTGGGAGACATCCAGTGCTGACCTTTCTTCCCATGTCCAAGGGCCACCCCACAACTGAGGCTCCCCTCTGCCCTGTATCCTCAGCACAGCCCTGCTGCCCCCGCTGAGGCCCAGTCCCCTCCGGGTATCTGCCCTGAGGCTCTCGCTCAGGGGCCTCCTCTTCACCCCCCTGTGGCCTGTCACCGCCTGGGCATAGCCATGAGGCCCTGGCCGTTGGGTTTGGATCCCAGCTGTGCCCCGTGTGCACTGGCCGTGTGGTCACGGTGAGCTCCATGTCCTCTCTCGGTTTCCCCGCTTCGGAGGGGTGTACCTCGGCCTTCCTCCCATCTCAGAGCAGGAAGGGCCCTGGGGCCTGAGCAAAGCGAGGTCACCCCTCCCCGTTCTGTGCACTTCCTCGGTTTCCCTTGTCTTTCCCAGACCCACCCCAACCCCCTCTCTACCTGCCCCTTGGCCTCCTGAGGGTGTTACTGCAGTGGTTCTCCCCCAGTAATCGAGTTCCTCCCAGGGAGGGCTGGGGCCTGTGTTCCACGCTGTCCCTCTCGCCATCCAGCCCAGGCTGCTGACGCGGTGATAGGTGGCATGTGATGTTATTCCGGTTGTGGTTGTCTTTCCAGCGACAGTCCAGCCAGTGTGTTTTTTGTTCCCTGGTGGCGCTGAACCTGAGAGGCCAGGCTGGGGCGCCCTCAGAGTCCCTCATCCCGCGTCTGTGCCGGAGGGGGTGGGTGCCCAGTGTGCTGTGAGACCGTGGAAGGCATGCTGGCCACCTGTCCCGTGGACGGTTCTGGCCTACCTGGTGGCCTTGTGGAGGTGCCCAGCCCACCTGGGCATGTGAGGGTCCTTTGGCACCTGGGTCTGTTCCTTCTGGTTCTTGGAACCTTTGCAGACCTGGCCAGGAGCCAGGACCTGATGTCTCCTTTGAGGTGTGGCTGCTGGGGTCTGGGAGGGCCTTAGGCACCTTTTGGTGTGACAGCCCCTCCCCTCCCCACTGTTTCCCCTAGAGGAAATGCCTGGGCAGGGCAGGTGTGTTGAGCCGGCCCTGCCCCTCGCCTTGCCTGAGGTCCTGCTAGTCACAGGAAATGGTCTGTTTAAGACACTTTTTTTTTTTAATTTATTTTTGGCTGTGTTGGGTCTTCGTTGCTGCACCCAGGCTTTCCCTAGTTGCGGCGAGTGGGGACTACTCTTCGTTGCGGTGCGTGGGCTTCTCATTGCGGTGGCTTCTCTTGTTGTGGAGCATGGGCTCTAGGCGCACAGGCTTCGGTAGTTGTGGCACTTGGGCTCAGTAGTTGTGGCTTGCAGGCTTTAGAGCTCAGGCCCACTAGTTGTGGCGCACAAGCTTAGTTGCTCCGCGGTATGTGAGATCTTCCCGGGCCAGGGATCGAACCCATGTCCCCTGCATTGGCAGGCGGGTTCTTAACCACTGTGCCACCAGGGAAGCCCAAGACACTCTTTTCCTGAGGAAGAGCAGGACTCTGTTCTCCCTGTCTCCATTTCGTAGAATGGCCGACACCCCAGCTCTCACGCAGTCCACTCCTGTAGCGTATCAGCCGTGGGGGCAGCTCTGTCCGTCCAGACTGTAGTTCATGGCCCTGCCCTGGAGAGCTTGGCCTCACCTGGACCCACAGGACATCCTGGCCACTAGACCTGCTTACTCCAAGCAGATGTGTTTGCACGCTGTCACCAAGTGGGGGCAGGATTCCAGACTGTTTGGGCCCCTGGGGAGGTGGGGAAGGACCCCAGGCACCCGTGCCCCCCCGCCCCGCTCTCTTGAAGCCCCCTCTGTATCCCCAGGGTCTCCACTCCGGGGACCTTCACCGGGGCCTGGGTCACATGTAGCCCAGTGGGCAGTATGTGTAGGTGGGTGTGGGCCTGGGCCCCACAGCTGGCACAGGGGCCACACCTGGGCATCCCCGAGCCACAGAAGCCCCTGGGCTGACGTGAGCTGCAGCGCCTCTTGGTAGAGGAGGTGGGACCCCAGACCGACGGAGCCCATGCAGCTCTGTTTTCTAGGTATGGATATGCTGCCCAGGGCTCCCACAAGTGGATGCAGGTGTGGGCTGACTCAGTGGTCCCAGGATGGGTGGACTTCCTTGGGTCAATCCCTGGGGTCACCTGTGAGCCTTCTGGCGCCCCTGGTCCATGTGTTTTCCCTCCCTGACTGGAGCTCAGTGTGGGCAGGATGCTCGCCAGGGAGGGTGGAGAGGCCCCCGAGCACCCGCCAGGCAGGGGTTGACCCTTGGAGCACCTACACACCTCCCCCGAGGCACCTCAGCTCCTGAATGGGGCGGAGCCTTGTCCCCCGTGAGCGTGTCTGTCTGTCTGTCAGTCCGTCTGGGATGGGCTCCCCGTGAGTGGGACTGGGCCAGTTTCGTGAACTGCTGATAATGGAGACTGTGTCTTGGGATTTCCAGCGAGAGAATTGATTTTAATTATAGGTCAGGGAACAGGCACTTAGAGGCATTTGGGGCACAAACTAGGACAGAGGGTTTTTTCTAGAAGTAGGGAGCACACCAAGTACTGCCCACACGGCTGAGGTCACGCCCTGCACCTCTGGTCATTGCCGTGCTCGCCGGACCAGGCACTGACCGAAGCGCCCATCTCTGTGGAGGCGGCTACAGGGGACAGTCAGTGGAGGACGTACCGCGTGTCTGACAGGGCGTGGTCACAGGCCTCGTCTGGCGCCCTGTCTCTGGCCCAGGGTCCCCCTCCCCAGGCATGCGGGTGCGTGGTTGTACTTTAGCCTGTCAGGTTCTCAAAGCTTCGGGGTGATTCTGATGGACAGCCGGCCCCTGGCTGGCTGGCGGTCTCCAGGGCTTCTGACGGAAGGGTCCGGGCTGGGGTGGGACTGGTGCCGAGAGCCATCCCGGATGAAGCACTTTGGGAAGCAGTGCTGGGTGGAGTTGGTCAGGCTCTGGGTGCACGATCCCCTTATAGATCCGGAGGGGCTTGGCCAAGGATTTCTCCTGTTTCTGTTTCCTTTGGCCCCACCCCCAGCCCAGCTCTGATTAGGCAGGAGTCCTCGTCCTCCAAGGGACACCATGACTGTTAGAAAACCCAGCAGTCATCTGTGCCTTTGGGATTCGCGTTGGTGTGTGGCCGGCCGGTGGGGGCCACGGGGAGGCAGTGTGCCCTGTCCACCCCTTGTGTAGGCTCTGAGCTCTGAGGGGAGGGGCCGCCAAGACTGCAGCAGAGGGGAGAGCCCAGGAAGAGAAGGCTGGAGGCAGATGAATGGGCGTGGGTGTGGGGCGGGGTCACCCCCAGTGTGGGCCAAACCTTCTGCCCGAGCGCAGAGGGCCAGGGCCCTGGATGGTCCCTGCCGGCCCAGTGCCAGGCTCTCAGCAGCCCAGCACTTGGAGCTGCTGACAGCTCCAAGGCAGGCTTCTGCTGCTGGGACGGCAGAGGGCCCACCCACCCAGCTGGGGTTTAGGTTGCCAGGGGCCCCCTCCTCTGCCCTGATCCATCTTCCCCGTTCCCTCTCTGAGACGCAGAGAGTGGGGCCTCGAGTGTTCTGGGTGTGGGGTGTGGCTGTTGCCGGGGTTCCTGCAGTTGGCTCCCCCTCGCTGGGCTCCCTTGTTCCGGAAGGCGCCTCCAGATTGCCCTCTGAGAAAGGGGAGAGAGAGATTTGTTCTATTTCAAGGGATGTGTAATAAAGCAAAAACAAAATAACATAATTTAGATCTTCAAAAAAGATAATGGCAGAGGCTGCTCCCGTTAACCGGTGGAGTTTGATGGCCGTGGTTTAAGCCCCTTATGCATCTGCTGTTCTCATTTTAAAAAGCTCTTCAGTGTGAAAGGCGGTCTGTGGACAAGGCACCGCATCCCAGCAGTGGGACATCTTCTTTCCTTGGGGTATAAGCAGTTAGGGGTCTTCCTGGAAAAGAACAACTGAGAAGCCAGAAGCCACTGCGCCCTCTTAGGGCTTCTGTGTCCACAGATAGTATCAGGATTCTCAGTCCTCTGGGGGACTCTTTCCCTTCCCTTGGTCCCCCCCAGACCTACCCCCAATTCACCAGATCAAGCCACACAATTCCCCCTCCAGACTGGGCTGCCTACTTGGATAGCACCGTGGGAAATCGGGAGCATCTTACGCTGTCAGAGCTGGGAGGGCTTTCGGGGGCAGCACCGGGCACACGGCACCTGTCTTTTCACCCTGAGAGGTGGGCGTGTAAAACAGTGAGAAGAAACAGGTGAAGTGTTTATTTAGCGGCACGTGTCCAGAGTGTTATTTAGACGCGCAATCATTGTAACAGATACTAGTGAGGTGTTCTGCGTTCCTGTTTTTCTGCTGAGTCTTTGAAGCTGGATGTGAATTTTGTACCTGCAGAACCTCCAAGAGCACGTGAGGCAGGGGCTGCCATGTCGGGTGCTGACGATCTGGCTCAGCCCCTGAGGAAACTGAGACCCACAGGGTCCAGAGACTTGGCAGGGACCACCCAGCAAGGTGGGCACAGGAGCCCGGGCTCCATCCTCCTCCAGGTCCCAGGGCAGCAGAGCAGACCCCAGACCTGGAAGCCGTGGGTCCTGGAGGCTTGGCGCGCTCCCTGGTGGCCACCCGAGGCCTCGGCTCAGCGTGCTCACAGATTGCTGAGACCCCGTCCCCTTGGACCGCAAGCCTTTGTCAGCATGTCCAGCCCACTGGTGTGGACAGAAGTGGCCCCACGTTCTCTCCTGGGGTCTGGGCATGGGGATGCCCATGGGCGCACCCCTCCCAGCACATCCTTTCTGGACACGCCAGCGTGTGAGTGTGCTGCGCAGGGCGTGGGCAGTGGGATCTGTTTGGTCACGGACCACCACCACCACCCCACCCCACCCTCCAATCTAGTGATGGCTGTGGGCCCTTTCTCAGGAAATTGGGAAGCCCGGGGCCCATGGGTCCCTGATGCTTGCAAGAGGCACTGCACTTTCTGCCTAAGGGTGTGCGCACAGCACATTCCCCGCAGAGCTGCCTGCTAGCTGTTGCATCTGCTGGACCGTGGGCAGGAGGGCGCAGTTGCCCTTTCCCGAGCCTTGCTCTGAGCTCTTGTGTTTAAATGAGATTTTTAAGGGTCCTCCAACAATCCACTGAACCGCTGCCACGGCCCTCACCAAGCTTCACCCACTGACCCAGGCTGTCCTCCCTATTCTTGGCCTGGGTGCCAGGTGCATCAGACCAGGGAGTGGGCACGGGCCCGGTCAGCAGGGCTGCCCCCAGAAGGTGCCCCGTGGCTGAATGAATGCAGCTTGGGGGCGGCAGATTCTGGCTGTACCTTCCTGTACATCGCAGCTAATCGGGTCCCCTCCTTGTCTCCTTGGAGTAATGGTTACTAGCGGTGACAGCTGAGGCCCAAGGATTCCGCTGTCATTCACCAGCTGCAGTGGTTAGGGGCAGCGTTGGGGTTTTGAGAAACGTGGGAAAGCCACGATGGCCTATCCGGTGAGGGAAACCAAAGCCTCGGGTGTTTTCTAGAATGCCCCTCCCCCGCTCTGAGTCACTGGCTTGCTCAAGGGAGGAGAGGAGACGTGTGTTCTGATCACTTTTGTCTTCTCGGATTACAGGGCTGTTCAGCCCAGGGTGACTAAGTGGGAGCGTTCTGTGGGTCTTAAATGCTTTCAGCTGGGTGTTTCTATAGTGTGGTCTCCATAGCACCCGCTAAGCAAGGAGCAGGGGAAGGTGGGGGCAGGGAGGATGCAGGACGCCAGGAGCCTGGCCACGGTGCCTGTCCGTGGCAGGGACCGGCTTGGGGCGTTTTCTGGGGCCTGTTGCTAAGTCATCAGGGCTGTAGGGTCAGGCACGTTCTGTCCTCTGCACGTCCCAGAGAGCGCGGCCACTCCTGCACATTTGGGGAGTGTCCCTGCCGACAGCGGCCAGCAGCCAGCTTGGCCTGGAGGCTGCAGCGGGGGGCGGGGCGGGGGTGTGTGTCCTCCTCCTCCGCCCGTTCGAGGGCGAAGCTCCTCACTTGGCCTGGATTTCTAGGATCTGCCCGTGAAGTGGTGGCCTCTCTCCACAAGGAGGCAGCGTCCTGGGAAAGGAGGTCAGGAGGGCCTGCCGTCGTTCCTTGACAGAAGTGGCAGCCAGTGTCCTGGCCGGCTAGCTCTCTGCCCAAGCCAGATGATTGGTGTGGGGACCGTGGAGGAAGGGTCGGCTCTCCAGGTCCTTGTGGCCCCCGCCTGGGCTGGCCCTCCTGGCCGGTGTAGCTCGACGTCTCTCCTGCCCTATCCCAGGCACCTGTGGTCCCTGGGAAGACACTGGGTGGCTCTCGTAGCCCCAGGTTCCCTGCCTGAGACCTGAGCTGCTCCTGGCCATTCTCGGGGCTCGTTTGAATAAATGGAAATCTTAAAAATAAACCACCACTCCCTCCCTTGGCACGGGAGGCTGCCAGGCAGCTAATGAGGCCAGTGCCCCGCGTCATCTCGTCCAGAGCTGGTTTCTCTCCCCTCCAGGGAGTGGGAGCGTTGAGGTGAAAGATGTTACCGCAGCCTGAAAACCCAGAAACCGTCGGCAGGACGGACGGGGACACTGGGCCAGCACGAGGAGGAGCCGTCCTCAGCAGTGGGCTCAGGGCGGGCGGACCCTGGGGGCCCACGTCCCAGTTTACGCTGCTGTCCTGGGGTAACCGCTGGAGGAGGTGCCTTGCCCTCCCCAAAGTCCCGAATTAGGGTACAGTGGGAGGTTTCCCTTGGGCCTTCCTGCATGAGGCTCCGTGCTGATCTCTCAGTGTCTCAGCCCCTCTTGCCTGGGCGTGGGGTCTCCACGTGCCTGGCTCACCCCGCGCCCACCCCTGGCCAGCACTGGAGCAGCCCCCAGGGAGGGTAGGAGGTGGTGACCCCGGTGAAGGGCTGGCCGGCTGGGGCTTACCCTGGGGTTAAAAGCCAAACTCCTTCCGGAGCCTCGCAGCAACTTTTCCTGAGGCTGCCCCTTAAGGGGCTCCCAGGACCCCAGCCGAGCCCCTGTATGTGCCCCTGTATGCAAGGATGGGCAGGACAGGCCAAGGGAGGCGTCTTTATTCAGGGCTGGTTGAAGCCTGCAAGGCCACGCTGACGTCCCACCATCCCCTGGACATGGTAGGACAGCCACGGAGCAGAGCGGGCATGGGACCCTCCGGGGGATTTCAGTCTAGCATTGGGTATTGTTTAGGTGATAGGGCAGGCGCAGCGGGGTTGTGCATCAGGGTCCCCCTCTCTGTGAGGGAGCCCTGCCCCTTCCAGGCCCTTCTGTCCAGAGGGTGTTCCCGCCCCCAGGCTTCCTGTCCGCATAAGGGCTTCGGGTGTGAGCCACTCCCCCTTGGTGGGCGGCACCTGAAGGGACCTCCCCACACAGCACAGCCTTGCCCACGGTGGCCTCCACAGGCCCCCAGTAGCACCCCAAATCTGCAGACTTGTTCCCCTACTTCCTGGAGGAGCTACGGTGCAGGGGGTGTTCTGCAGGAGCAGGGGCTGCAGGCTCTGATGCGCACGCGTCTCAGAACCCGGAGGAGAGCACTTGGAGCTGCTCGGGCTGCTGGGGTGGGGGGCCGCGGCAGTGGAGGCAGGGCTGCCCTGGAGGCCTCTCTCCTCCTGCACAGACTTTCTCAGGCACACCCACCCCGAGGTGTGGCGGCCCTGCAGCTGCTCAGGAGGACCAGGGCCGGCTCCTTTAGGGCTGGGGTAGTGGACTGGCCCATTTTGGCTGCCCTCCCAGGGCGAGGAGAGGGGGTTCAGTGTTGAAGGCGGGGTGATCTGCAGGCGTTGGAGGGGGGAGCAGGGTCCCAGTCCTGGTGAGGGCGCTGGGCAGGCCCTGCCTGGGGTAGTGTGCTCACTCACGCTGACTGAGCTGAGCTGTGCACTGGTGAGAGTGCTGGGGACGGCCCACGCCCGGCAGGCAGGCCCTCGCCCTCCTGCTGAGCGCGCGGGAGGGGAGGGGAGGGGAGGTGACAGGAACAGCCTGCACTGCGCCCACCGGCTCCGCACCGCCCACCCACGCTGAGTCAGAGCTGGTGGAGGAGCCGGGCGAGTCAGGCGGGGGAGGCCGCCCCCTCGTGGCCTGGACCTGCCCGCGCCGCCGGGGATGGGGCTTGATTGGGCAGAGGCTGCTCCCTGGCCGGCCAAAGGACAGCGACACCAGCTTGGGGCGGGGAGTCTGTGCCCCGTGTGGAGCGTGGAGGGGCGAGAGGGGAGACAGGAAGGGGCCGGCAGGGCTCCCACACCCGGGAAGCTGGGCCCTGCAGACCCACACCCAGACGTGGAGAGAGGGGCCTGCAGGCCCCCCTGGGACAGCTGCCCCTAGTCTTGCTGGTACTTTATTACTGAAACTTTCCAACCTGCAGAGAACGTTCTGGGGTGCCCCAGTATCAAGCGGGGTCTCCTGTGTCTGCGTTCTCTGCCCACCCCATGGGATCTGGGTGTGAATTAGTCATTCTCCAGCACAGTGCCAGCTGAGCTTTCCTGGTCTACCGAGCATTAGGGTGGCTTTTATTAGGTTTGGAGTCCGGGTCCGAGGGAGGTGACCACCGCCACCAGCCTCACCAAGCAACCTGCCAGCATGGTCCCCACATGGACGGCTGCTGGGGCACCAGGGGGCAGTGGCACAGCAGGGCAGCCCCATGGCCAGGGTGAGTCACACGGCCAAGCCCCACACCAGTGCGCCGGCCGGGAGGTGTGCTCCCCCTCCGTGGGGCCACCCAGAACTGGAGGTGAGCGTGCGCTGTCCCATCGCTGGCTCATCTGCCTCTTCTATTCCCTCTCCCACCCCCAGTACATCGACGCCATCGGCAACAAGCAGGGGGAGCTGGAGAGCTACGTGTCCGACGGCTACAAGACTGCTCTCACTGAGGAGAGGAGGAGGTTCTGCTTCCTGGTGGAGAAGCAGTGTGCCGTGGCCAAGAACTCCGCCGCCTACCACTCCAAGGTGGGCGCTCGCTCTGCGCGGGGCCGAGCCCTTGTGGGCGAAACGACTGCTTCCCCCGGGAGCACCGGGACGCGTCCAGCCTGGAGCTGTCGTGAAGGAACATTGTGCTGAACATCCCATGTGTTTTGGATTTCCCCAGGGCGGGAGTTCTGGAAGAGTCACCAGGTTAAAGCTGCAGATGCTTTAAGACTCCCGTTAGAAGTTGCGGGCTGTGTTTTTGAGAGCACTTACACTAACAGCCCACTAAGAGGGTCTCCTCCAGGGATCGAGCTCCTTGGGAGGGGCTGCAGTGCCAGGGAACCCCTACAGAGGCCAGCTTAGGCCCCCGGGGCCAGCGAGACCCAGAGGACACACCTCCCCTGCAGGGACAGGTAGCTTCACTGAGGCTTCTGTTCCTGTAGTGCACAGGTAGGAGCTGGGGTGGGGTCAGAGCTGTCTGCGGGAACATTCCAGAACGTTCTGAGAGTTAGGTGTGGTTAGGCAGCTCAGCCAACCAGGTAGGCCCTCGTTTGTGTCCTTTTTCCATAAAGGGCTTCTGCGGGTCAGCACCTCATACACATGCTTGATCTGACTCAGCTTCTGGTCCCCAGGCGGGAGCTGCCAAGGAGACAGATGCCCTCCCTCCGCGGAGAGGCTCCTGCTTGCCTGGGCCTGCCCAAGGGCCTGCCGCCACCACAGGTGCAAAGCAAGGATGGTGACAGGACTTACGTCCTTTGCAGGGTTGGGGGTCGGGCCACCCCACCGAGTGCGGCTTTGCCGGCAGGCCCTGTGCCCCGAGGGTTCACTGGCAGCAGGGCGGTACTTGCTGCAGTTCTCCAGCAGGGCCTCCGCAGCGCCCACGCGACCCCAGGCAATACTGTGGCAGGCATATGCGCCCTCTGGCGGCTGGGCCCCGTGACTGGTCAGGGAGAGCGCAGGCCCATACGTGCAGGAAGGGCAGGAAAGCAGTCCTTTTCCAGGATGCCACCATCCTGGATGCCAGCCCCCTGGTAGGTTTCAAAGAGGCACAAGCCCCCCGGGCTGGGGCACCGGGGCACGAAGGCAGCACCACCCCAGCCTATTCCCAGCAGCAGGCGCCTGGCATTTCCCTGTGCCTGGGTTCAGGCCCGACAGCGACAGGGCCGTCATCAGGGTGGGAGCCCTGGGCTGCGGTGCCCTGATCCTGGGTTGTCCCTGTTAGTACAGGGTCCCTGCTGACCTGCTTTCTCACCAACAGCCCAGACCCATCAGCTATTTCTCTCAACCAGGAGCCAGTTAGTAAATATCTCGTTCTGGTTATTGCACAAAGAAGTGGCCACAGATGGGTAAACCAACGGACGTGGCTGTGTTCCAGTCAAACCTCGTTCACAGACGAGCAGCCAGCCCTCGGGTGGTTGTTTGTTGGCCCCTGGTTTAAACCAGCAGGTGGTAGAGGGGGCCACGGCCTGCTCCAAAGGGCTGTTTGTCCAGCAACCTCCAGTTTCCCCATGTGGGCGCCACCTCCCTGCCCCAGACACAGGTCAAAAGAAGTGGGAAGAGAGACTTCCCTGGCGGTCCAGTGGTTAAGACACGGCGCTTCCATTGCAGGGGGTGCAGGTTCAATCCCCGGTCAGGGAACTAAGATCCCTCATGCTGCACAGCACTGCCAAAAAATGGGGGGAAAAAAGTGGGAAGATGAGTGAGGAGAGACAGTGAGGGCTGGACAGACCCTTCCGAGGTCCTGGAGACCGTGACTGCCCCAAGCTGGGGGGCAGCTCCACCCAGGGGGGGTCTGGGGTCTGCAGTGGAACATGGGTTGTGTCACCTGTTGCAGGTAGGGTAGCCCACTTTGGTCAGAGGGCCAGGAGAGGGGGAGGGCACAGCTGCACCCCAGGCCCTGAGTGTGTCCATGTCGTGGACACAGGGCCCCTGAATGGGCTGCAGGGAACCTCAGGCTGGTGTCTCACTCTGGCTGCACCCCCATCCTGGGGCCCCGGTCAGGCCTGTGGCTTCCTCATCCTTTGTCAGGCCCTGTGCTCTTCTGGCTAGCTGTGTCCTGGGCAGGCCCTGGTGCACACTGGAGGGACAGCTGGGCTTGTGGGCCCCTGGGTGGTGCCCTGATCGTAGCTGGGCTTTGGGCAGCTCTGTCCCTTCCCCACAGTCTCCTCTGTCCCTGCGAGGTTTCCTGGCCCTCAAGTCTGCCCAAGTGGCGCTCTTCCTAGTATCTCATGGTTTGCCCACAAAGGGCCTTTCTGTTCCGTGGCTGACCACTTGAGCACCTGTCCATTTCAGCTCCCTCGGGCCCCTGGGGAGGCCCGCCCTGATCAGGCCTTGGTTTGATCTCACTCCTGAGGGTCCCTCGACTGCACAGCTCACTGCATCTTCTCAGCCCCTTTCCTAGGTCGGGGGTCAGGGACCTACAGGTGGCTCATCTGGCTGTAAGGTACCCCACCTGGTGAAGAGCAGCCCTAGCCAGGTGTGCCCCTCCCGGGGTGCCAGGCGGGAGCCAGGGGGCTGCATCAGTGAGGTCGGCAGCAGGCCCTGGGCTCCCCCAGCCCTGCGGGCAGGCTACAGGAGCCTGCGGCCGGCCCTCATTGCCACCCTGTTTGGTTTTCTCCGCTTCAGGGCAAGGAGCTGCTGGCACAGAAGCTGCCGCTGTGGCAGCAGGCCTGTGCCGACCCCAACAAGATCCCAGACCGCGCCGTGCAGCTGATGCAGCAGATGGCCAGCAGCAATGGGTCTATACTCCCCAGCGGCCTGTCGGCCTCCAAGTCCAACCTGGTCATCTCAGACCCCATTCCGGGCGCCAAGCCCCTGCCGGTGCCCCCTGAGCTGGCCCCGTTTGTGGGGGTAAGTCCTTGCTCTGGAAAGCTTTATGGGGGTGTGGGGGGATGGCCCCCCTTGGCACCAACGGTTGGCATCCCGTAGCAGCTGGGGTGCGCCCCTGCTGGGGGCAAGGGATTCTCCACACTGGCCTCACCCGGGCCGGGCCCTCCTGCCACACCGCCCCCATGCCGCCTCTTCCCGACAGCGGTTGTCTGCCCAGGAGAACACGCCGGTCATGAATGGCGTCTCAGGCCCCGACAACGAGGACTACAACCCCTGGGCTGACCGCAAGGCCGCCCAGCCCAAGTCCACATCTCCTCCGCAGTCTCAGAGCAAGCTGAGCGACTCCTACTCCAACACGCTTCCTGTGCGCAAGAGTGTGGCCCCCAAGAACAGCTACGCCACCAGTAAGAGCTCCGCTGGGGCCCCGGCCCTGCCCGTAGTAGTAACATCACACCTGAGGGGAGGCTGGGGAGGTCCAGAGGCTCGCAAGTGTGCATGCCTGTGTGCAGCACCCCGGGGGCCCCTTTGAGATTGCCTTCCTGGACCCTTGGGCTTGGCCAGGCTCCCCCATTAAGTGAACATGATAGGGCGGGGCAGTGTGGGGACGCCAGCAGCTCAGCTGGTGACAGGAGCAGGTGGATGACGCTGGGGAGGGCTTTGCTGACCGTGGCACAGGTTCCCGCCCTCCCACGTCTGCCGTGGTCGGCACTCTCCCTCCTGCAGCCCCACCGGTGGCCTCGGCCCGTGAGGGTCTCCTGAGTAGCAGATGGGAAAGCTGAGGCTCAGGCCCAGAGAATTGCCCCTGCTGATGAGTGGCAGGTCAGAGGCTGAGTCCACACGCACCCCAGCTCCCAGGCCCTTCCGCAGCGTGAGCCAGCAGCCCTGGAGGCCTGGTAGTCGCCCATCAGGATGGACAGTCCACCTCCAGGCCCACCTGGGGCCTCCTAGCCGCTCACCATCGGGCAGCTGAGCTGACGGGAGGGTGACCGTGCCCTTACCCGCTCGGGGCAGAGATCCCCCTCACACCTGCCCTGTCGTCCCGGCAGCCGAGAACAAGACCCTGCCCCGCTCGAGCTCCATGGCAGCTGGTCTGGAGCGCAATGGCCGCATGCGGGTGAAGGCCATTTTCTCCCACGCGGCTGGGGACAACAGCACCCTACTGAGTTTCAAGGAGGGCGACTTCATCACCCTGCTGGTGCCTGAGGCCCGTGACGGTTGGCACTACGGCGAGAGCGAGAAGACCAAGATGTGAGTCCTGTGTGGGCAGTGGGAACGTCGGCCTCATGACCTGGTCCTCAGACGTCCTGACTCTGGGCTCTGGGTCCTCCTTTGAACTGATGGTCCAGGTCCCACGCTTCTGTTGGGAGGGACAGATGTAGCCGAGGGCCCCCCACCGTCCCTCACTTCCACATCCCCTGACCTAGCTCATCATCCCACGTGTGCCCTCCCAGTCAGCAGAGGCCAGCCTTCCACCCCAAAACCTTTCCGTGCATGTGAGCAGCCCTCGCGCTGGGGTTCTAGAAGTGGCCTTGAGCCGGATGGGCCGCGCCGTCACGGCTTAATTGAACGCCTGTTGCCAAGAGGCTGTGCCAACGCCTGGCTCTTGTTCAGCCAGGGCCCGCCCAGGTCAGGGGCTGTCCCGTCCCACCTGCACGCTTCACACCCCACTCCACCGCCACCACCATTGTCTGCATGCGTCTGTCCGCCGGGTGAGAGACCCCTGCCCCGGGGCAGAAGCAGCCTGCCTTAGCCGGGAGGAAGATGCTGCGCGGAGCCTGGCTCTGGCCCACTGGCAGCCGCCACCCTTGAGGGGCAGCTCTGAGGAGCGGGGGCACCGGCAGGGCACCCGCATCCCCAACACCACACCTGCCTCCCCCAGGCAGCCTCTCACGTTGGTGCCGTGGTTCTGTGTGGCCAGTTGGGGCTCCGCCCAGCTGGGCCACGTGGCAGGAAACCAGCCCTGTTTGTTGAAGAAGTAAGAGCCCTGCTTGGGTCCTGGCACCTTCCCTCACCCCCAGCCTGGCTCCCGTCCGGAGCAGGGCAGTTCCGAGCTGGATGCATGCCCCGCGTGGGTGCTGCGGTCTCTTGGTCTCCCTGGAGCGCGCACACGTGTTCCCTCAGGTGCAGCCAGGCCGGGGAATGGGTGGGACTTGGCGCCGGAACGCAGAGGCCCTGGCACACTCTGACAGGGTCTGCTCTTCCAGGCGGGGCTGGTTTCCCTTCTCCTATACCCGGGTCCTGGACGGCGACGGCGGTGACAGATTGCACATGAGGTGAGCATGCCGACAGGGGCAGGTGGCCCATAGCTCTGGGAAGGGGCTGCGCCTTTGAGGCCCTAGGGTGCAGGGGTGCGGAGGTGCTCTGAGGGCGGCATCTGAGAGCCCCGGGGGTCGCTGCCAGCTGTGGGGGGCGGGGTGGGGGCCCCGTGAGCCCCCCAGGTCCCTCTGGCCCTCGGGAAAGCAGGAGACTCGCTGCCGGAGCCAGCAAGGGGCTGAGCGGCTGCCGTAGGGCTCGGCTCCCCTCCCGCCTGCACGCTTCACACCCCGCTCCTAGGAGGGGGCTGGCCCACCGGGGCGGCATGGCTGCACCCCAGGCCCCAGAGAGCAGCCTCTCGTTCCGCCTCCCTTGCGGGGCCCGGCGAGGTGGGGGGCCCGAGCTGACGGCCCTGTGCCACGTCCCCACAGCCTGCAGCAGGGGAAGAGCAGCAGCACGGGCAACCTCCTGGACAAGGAAGACCTGGCGCTCCCGCCCCCCGACTACGGCACATCGTCCCGGGCCTTCCCCGCCCAGACGGCCGGCCCTTTCAAGCAGAGGCCCTACAGCGTGGCCATGCCTGCCTTCTCCCAGGTGAGCTGGGGGCCTTGGCAGGGGCCGTTGATGGGTGGGCTCGGCTGCAGTCCTGTGTTGGCACCTCCACTGGAAGGCTGTGGGCTCGGGGGTCTGGGCCTGGCATCTGCACCCCTGCTGTGGCCACCTCAGGGGGCACAGCCAGACGTCCTCTATAGTCTCAGGGCTCTAGAGAAGGCACGGCGGCCCCTCTGCCTGCCCTTCCCTCGGGCTCGGGTGCTGCCGGCCTTGAGACTGCACTGGACGCTGCCTCTCGGGAGGAGCCCCTTCCCTGAGAGCCGTGGGGCTCCTGCCATCATGGGTCCGAGTGCAGATGAGTGCCTGCCACTCAGGGCCTGAGACGTGGCCGGAACCTTCTAGTTAGTGTGTTTCTGGGGCCCGTAGGAGGCAGGGCCAGGCACGCGAGGTCAGGCCACCTGGTACCAGGCGACCAGAGGCAGAAGACTGAGGCTTGGGTCCCCGGTGGATCCCCTGATGGATCCCCCGTGTGCCTGGTGGTCAAGGCGGGGCTGGGGTGTGAGTGTGGACGGTGCTGCACAGCTCTGCTGGGGAAGCTCGTGGGGTGGAGGGGGCCCAGGCTTCCAGGACGTTCATCTGCTGTGGCTGCGTGGTAGGCGGGGGCCAGCAGCTCTGTTCCGGTGCCGCTCTCTAGGGCAGGGCCTCCCTCGGTTTGGGGGTTGGGGGGCCCAGGCAGAGGGGAGAGAAGAGAAGAGAACTCAGGTTTCTCTAGGGTTTGAGCAGCCAGAGAGTTGACCCAACAGCTGGGGCTCCCATATTGACAGTGTGATGTCAGAAGTGGGTGAGGCAGGGAAGGGCTCTGGGTGCGTGGTGGCCGACTCTCCCTTCCAGCTGTCCCTGTCCTGTCCTCGGCCACCTCTCCTTCCTGTGAGGAGGGCTCAGCTGGCATATGCTGTGTGAGGTGTCGAGGGTGGAGGGAGCCGTCTTCAGGGAATTGACGGCTCAGGCAGAGTGAACACGTGATTCGAGACAGCTTAAGTGGTGAGAGGGGCAAGGCCGAGGTGGTGTGGCCGGACCCTTGGATGGAACCTTTCAGAGAAGGTGATGTTGGGACCAGTGGCCAGGGCAAGCAGCAGGGAGGGAGAGGCTGATCCCACCTTGGGAGAGGCGTGGCGCCTCGGGGGGCCACAGGGCCAGGCTGCGGAGCAGTGAGACACTTCAGTCCCTCTGCAGCCTCACCCAGGCCTCGGCCGGCCTGGCCTGGAGAGGTCTGACCACTGCTTGTTGCTCTCGCTTCCTGGTTGCTGGTTTTGGTTTTGATGCTTAGAGAGCTGAGGAGGGTGTCCCCAGTACCCCTCAATGGCTTTGGGGCGGCAGCTGCTTCAGGGCCAGGAAGCTGCAGCTGGGTGTGGGGCGCTCAGGGGCCGGCACAGGCGTGCATGAGGCAGGCGTGCGGGTGACCTTCAGTGCAGCCGCCCTCCCCACGCCAGCCTCCGCCAGCCTGGCTTCCCCGATGCCCCACCGTCAGTGGTTTCAGGCTCTGGGTTCCCCAGGAAGCCCTCACTTGCCAGGTGTTCCTACCATGTGACCTGCAGGGCCTAAGAGCCATAGGGAACATGGGTGGAAGGGCGTCATCAGGTGATCTGTCTTGTGTGTGCCCGGGAGTGTGAGCTCACCGTCGGCCGCTGGCCAGATAAGGAGACATCCCTGTGAATTGGGGAGGTCACTGCTCAGGAGGGGAGGGGCCCCTTCATGTCCTCAGCTGCAGGCAGCACTGCACACCCTGGGGTTAGGAGGGGACCCTGCCCTGCAGATCTGGCCTCACCCCCTGAACCCCAGCCTGACCTGTTTCTTCCTTTCCTCCCCAGGGTTTGGATGATTACGGAGCACGGGCCGTGAGCAGGTAAGGGGTTTTGAGACTCGTCTTGGGGAGCTGTGGGTTTTGGGGAGCTGTCCCACCGGAGGCTGGAGTTGGGTGTCTCCCCTCCCAGGCCTGCTCTGTTGGGGCCTGGCTGGAGACCATGGTGTCGCCACTCTGAGTCAGTGAGCGGGGCCCAGGGTGCCTGTTCTCTGCCCCTCACCGCGTTGTGCCTTCCCCCAGTCCGCTCTGTAGGGCAGGGCCCTCGGTGCAGGATGCCCTGTCCCCTGGCAGTAGCCCAGGGTCCCCAGATAACGCCGAGTGGGGGAAGCAGCCCCTCCTGGAGCTGCCTTCATGCTCCCCTTGCGGGCAGGTGGGTGGGTTGGAGCAAGCCGGGCCTGGCCCTGTGCCCAGGCCGGAGTCAGGGACCCACTGCAGCCACTACTGGGGCTCCCATTCTTTCCTGGTGGGGCCCTCGGGCTGCCCACAGCCGCAGCATGACCCCCTCACCTGGTGGTTTTGTGGCCCTGCTCTTTCCTGGCGTCCACACCTGCTTGTCCAGACCTCGGCCAGGAGGGGGGCCCGCCCCTGGGCTCGTCTCCCCGGAACCAGCCCAGGCCGGTGCAGATGGCTCAGGGCTGCAGCCTCCTGAACCCCTGACCCGGGCGCAGCCCTTGTCCAGGCTCTGGGGGTCTCCTGTCACCACTCCCCCAGGGCCGGTGGCCAGTCGCGCGGCTGGGAGGGCAGCTGCGGGGGGAGGTGTGCGGCCCGGCAGCTGTCCTGTGCTTTGTTTCACAGCGGCAGTGGCACGCTGGTGTCCACAGTGTGAGGACGCTGACCCCGGGCAGCTGCTGCTCAGAAGAGCTTCCGCCGTCTCCCCACCCCCCCCCACCCCGGTCTGTCTGGTCTCCATCGGTTTCCTCCTCGGCTCTCGTTGGTTTCTTCCTGGGTTGTTTCTCTTTCCCACTTGCCCCCTCACCCCCGCCTTTTGGTTCGTGACCCCAGACTCTGTGATCCCCCAGGGTCCATGGTGCTGCCCCATCTCCGCTCCCTGTGTTTACACGCCCCCACCCGTGTGTTGGGACCTGCCGCTGGGCAGCGCGGGCGGGGTGTCCTCGCCGCTACTCCCCATCCGCCGTATTCATGACACGCTGTCCCTCTTTGAAGGCTCACCGTGAGCCAGGTCTAAAAAGTTTGAAGAAAAAGAAAAATCTTTAAAAAACAAAAAAACAAAAAGATAAAAAACAGGAAAAGGACTTTTTTTTCCTGAAAAACAAAAACAGATATGCATGGACTCCGGTGTACGTACTGTTATCTCTGCATCTGACCCCCCAGCACACGCTGGCACCTGTGTCAGGAGAGGGAGGGTGCTGGGGGCTCCACAAGGCTTGTGGCCCCGGGGGCATCCTTCCAGGCCGCATCCAGAGAAGGGCTCGGGCTGAGCCGGGGGGCCTCCTGAGGAAGCTGGCCGCTCCTGTGAGGGAGGCCGCAGCCCCCAGCCCTGCCTGCCCGCCAGGCCGGGCTCCTGACCGCTTCCTTGTCCCGGACGCCATTGGACGATGTACAGACCAGAGCACGGCGCCAGCCTCGGGGCGCCGTGACCGCACAGTGCACTGGCGGGGAGGGGGACCGGCCGCACTCGGACATTCCAAAGACTTCCAGAGACCACCCCCAACCCCACGTGTTCTGGAAATCATTTCTTTAACCAGCCTGTGAAAGAGTGAGGGCGGCTCTGGGCGCTACACCCCTGCACCTGCCGTCGGGGAGCAGGCAGTCCCTGCCCAGTCCTCCCTAAACGCTCTCGTCTCTCTGTGTGTCTTGGTGACTTCAGAAACAGACATGCTGGACTGAGTGGCTGGCTACTGGTATTGCCTCTTCACGCCTTGAATCTGGGAAGTGAGCGAGGGCGCAGCCGCTCCGTCCTTCCCGCCACGGGAGCCCCCGTGAAGCTGTGGACGCTCCTTTTTTTGATGTGATTTAGCAAAACCCTCCCACCCCCTCCCGTGGACTAGAACACGGCTGGTAGCATTTGTGAGAGAAGCAGCTCAAGACGCAGACAGACCCTGTTTTATAATTAAGGAAAAAACAAAGCCAGAACATGGACCTTTGTAAAAAGAGCCTTCTATGTTGGTGTTCTAATTTTGCTAAAAGATCTCAAATCCAGGGGATTCCATGCTCAATGGATGAATGTAGACACAAAACCGCAAAACTTGTATGAAGATGTAAAGTGCTGAAAATATTTTTCGTTTCCTTTCGTCTTTTTTTTTTTTTTTTAATCTGAATTGTGCCCTGTACTGCAGTTGTTTGAATAAAAGTTTTATTTATTGCATCGAGTTGGGTGTGGCGCCTCCTTCCAGCCCCTCTGCGTGTGTCCGGGCCACGTGCAAAGCCTGGCCTCCTCGCCGACAGAGTGACCAAGGTGCAGAGCGTGCCAGGCCACACTGCTCTCCCTGGGGGCGCCTGGGGAGGCCCGCACCTGGGGGAGAGCCACGTGGGCCTGATCCAGGGACGCCCTGCTTGAGCTGCTCCTTGGAGCTGCCTCCCTGCAGACCCCTCCCGCGGGCTGGAGAGCCAGCTCTGCCCTGTGGCTGGTGGTACATGCTCCCGGCAGCATATGCTAGCTGCCAGGCGTCCCCCCATCCTCCATCCGGCTTATGTCCCCTCGGAGTCCTCAGACCTCACTCCCACCTGCTCCACGTGCATCAACTGAGCCCTGTGTTTCCTTGCAGTGCCGATGTGGAAGTGGCCAGATTTTGAGCGGCCCCTGACTAGAGTTAGTAAGTTGCCCTGGTTTTCTTATGCTGGGGTCCGAGGGTCTGCTGAGCCTGCGTCTGCTCTCGGTTCTGGGTCTTTGCCTCCCTGGACCTGTCCTTGGGCTCTCGGATTTCCTCCCTCTGGAAGCTTGCGGGTCTGTCCTGGCCCTCTGTCTGGGTTCCCTGTTGCTTCTGCTGGGTGCTTTGGCCATAATCGGGGTGAAGCCTGGTGATCAGCTGCGAGGCTGGCTTTGGGCTCCTTCGGCTGAGTGCCCCTCAGACCGGTCCCTGAGCGTGGGTCTGAGCCCGGCCTGGCTGGCTCCTGGGTTGGTGAGTATCGCAGCCCCTCGAGGGCTGGGGAGACCAGGATGGGTGTGGGGATAGTGCCATGGCCTGTGCCCAGGTGAGAGCCACAGGCACGCGGGAGCAGCAGCATGCATCTGCCCCGCAGGGGATGAGCAGATGCAGTGGCCCCGTTCTGCGCAGGCTCAGCTGCTGTCTGCCCCGACATGGCTCCAGGGGGCTACTCCAGGCTTCCAGAGCAGGCCCCAGGGGCCTCCTCCAGCTCCCAACTGGTGATGGTCCCTTCCCCTGTGCCCTTGGAAAGCAAGCGCCAACAGCTGGGGTGGGGCGTGCAGGGGGAGCCCACTGCTCTGGGCTCCTGTGCCTGGGTCTGGGCAGCACTGCTGCCCCTCTGCCCCACCCCAGCCCTGTCACTGAGAAGTCTGCTGCGCGAAGCTGGCACGTGGGCCCTTTACAAAGATGGTCATCACTTCACCTCCTTGGGTGTCATGGAGATGCCATCCTCCCTCCCTGTGGGCAGCAGGTCCTGGACTCTCCCTCTCCCTCCTTCACTGCCTTTCTTGGTTTTTTTTTTGGTGTGTGTGTTTGTTTGTTTAGGCCACACTGCGTGGCTTGTGGGATCTTAGTTCCCTGACCAGGGATCAAACCCGGGCCCCCAGCAGTGGAAGCGCAGAGCCCTAACCACTGGACTACCAGGGTTTTTTATCTATATATATGTTTGTTTGTTTTTTCCTGCCTTTCTCTTGATGAGTTGCAGTGTGAGTTCTGGAAAACTCTAGAGACAAGTGCTCCTGAAATTGGGGGATGGGAGAAATGACTTTGACCCTGGCTCAGCAGTGGGTGACCTGGGCCACTCTCCTCCCCTGCATCTATCCCTCTTCTTCCGAGATGCTTTGAGACACCTGCATCTCCCGCCCCCAGCTCTGCTGCCCTCGTGGTCCCTCTGAGCTGGTGGAGCCCAGCTGATCTCACCCACTGGAGGTACTGGAAGGGGGTGAAGGCTCAGGGAGGCTCGTGTGGCCTCTGCCTAAACCCCACCCCTGGATGGAGGGCAGAGCCCCAGGGGCACGGCGGGCGGGGGTGCACTCATCTCTGGGAGCTCACAGCACGGCGGCCGCAGGGTCTGCCTGTCCTGATGATCCTACCAGGTGCGGGGGTGTCACAAGCCACCTCTGGTTGGTTGAGGGACGTTGCTCAACTTTGCCAGAGCTCACAGCCCTGGGAGGAGGGCCGGGGAGGAGAACGACTCAAGTCCAGAAGGGCCGACGTTCTGAAGTTGTGCCACGTTTTAAGAGGAAAACGTGGAGGAAGTTGAAATCTATACTGTGACTGCTCTTCGCTCCTTCTCTGCCCCGGAGTCACCACAGGACACAAGCCACGCTTCGTGCTGACCGGGCTGTTCTCAGAACCACCCCGTTTCTTATTCAAGAAGTGGATTCAGAAGATAACCGAAGGTGATTCCACCAAATCCTCAGTGACGAATGTTTCATGAGCCTGGACCCGAATGCTGCTTGGCTGCAGGGGTCCCACCTCGTCAGGCTGTAGGGGTCTGCAGAGGACTGGGTGGTGGGGACAGCCATTCCTGGCGGGGGGCCTGGCTCATGCCTCCCTTCACCATGCCCGGGACTTCAGGCCTGCCCCCCAGAGGATACAAATCCATTCCGTATAAAAGCTACCGGCTGTCCCTGTGTCCCTGCTCAGGAGGGGGACAGAGCCCAGCCACCAGTCGGGCACCTGAGTGCCTGGTGGCCCTGCCTGGGGAGGGGCCCTGGCATCCTGACAGCACTGGCTCTCGCATACTCCAGCGTCTCCCATTTGGGTCAAGAAGAGCTTGTTCTGTGTCTGGGTGGTCGTCTGTTGATTGGCCCCGGCGTCCACCCCTGGGCAGTGACGGACGTCTGCAGGACAGCAGGATCAGCAGTGCCTCAGGTCCAAATCTTGTCATGTTTTGTCATCCCAGTGTTGACCCAAGTCCCTCACCTGGGGTCACTCAGGTGCCCTCCCCGGGGGTAGCTCTTAAGCCTGTTCTTTCACAGAACATCCCAGAAGGTGGTGAGCACCCAAGGGGGCCTCACACTTCCTCTGATGCTGAAGGGTGGGAGTGTCCCACCCAGGGGTCTGTGGCCGGGGCTGCAGGAGGGAGTCGCTCCAGAGGTCTGGAGTGATTACAGCTGCCACCTCCTTCCTCAGAACCTGCAGTGTGGACAGCACATGCTTCTTCCATGGTCACACTGTTTTGGGGGACGGTGTGGGTCAGAGGCCAGACACCCTCTTCAGGGAGGTCTTCCTGGTTCAGGTGGTAGTGTGGGTTTGCCACTGACCCTTTTTTTTTAATTGAAGTATAGTTGATTTACAATGTTGTGTTAATTTCTGCCATATAGCAAAGTGATTCAGTTATACCCATATATATTCTTTTTTATATTCTTTTCCATTATGGTTTATCACAGGATACACTGAATGTAATTTCCTGTGCTATACGGTAGGACCTTGTTTACCCATTCTATATATAATAGTTTTCATTTGCTAATCCCAAACTCCCAATCCACCCCTCCCCACCCCTCTTCCTCCTTGGCAACCACAAGTCTGTTTTCTATGTCCGTGAGTCTGTTTTGTAGATAAGTTCATTTGTATAATTTTTTTAGATTTTATATATGTGATATCATGTGCTATTAGTCATTCTTCACTTAGTATGAGAATCTCTAGGTCTATTCATGTTGCTGCAAATGGCATTATTTCATTCTTTTTTATGGCTAATATTCCATTGTGTATATACCACATCTTTATTCATTTATCTGTCAGTGGACATTTAGGTTGTTTCCATGTCTTGGCTAGTGTGAATAGTGCTGCTGTGAACATAGGGGTGCATGGATCTTTTTGAATTAGTTCCATCTGGATCACATGGCAACTCTAGTTTTGGGGGGAACCTCCAGACTCTTTTCCATAGTGCCTGCACCAATCTCCCACCAACAGTGTAGGGAGGTTCCCTTTTCTCCACACCCTCTCCAGCATTTGTAATTTGTAGACTTCTTAATGATGGCCATTCTGACCAGTGTGAGGTGGTACCTCATTGTAGTCTTGATTTGCATTTCTCTAATAATTAGCAATGTTGAGCATCTTTTCATATGCATGTTGGCCATCTGTATGTCTTCTTTGGACAAATGTCTAGTTAGGTCTTCTGCCCATTTTTCGATTGGGTTGTTTGGTTTTTTGTTGTTGAGAGGTATGAGCTGTTTGTATATTTTGGAAATTAAGTCCTTGTCAGTTGCTTCATTTGCAAATATTTTCTCCCAATCTGTAGGCCGTCTTTTTGTTTGTTTACGGTTTCCTCTGCTGTGCAAAAGCTTGTAAGTTTGATTAGGTCCCATTTGTTTATTTTTGCTTTTGTTTTTATTGCCTTGGGAGACTGACCTAAGAAAACACTGGTACGATTTATGTCAGAGAATGTTTTGCCTATGTTTTCTTCTAGGAGTTTTATGGTGTCATGTCTTATATTTAAGTCTATAAGCCATTTTGAGTTTATTTTTGTATATGGTTTGAGGGTGTGTTGTAACTTCGTTGATTTACACGTGGCTGGTCACTGACCCTTTCTGATGAGAATGTAGGTGCGTCAGGACACACCCGGCTGGAACTCCCTTTTGCCCCTGGCTCTGGTCAGCACAGGTGCCATCCTCCCTTCTCTGGGTCCCTTCCCCTGCTGGGTCCCCGACTCTGGATGGACAAACCTGCCCCGTTTCCAGCCCCACAAGACCCCCCGCCATGACCCTGGCTGCAGACCGCCAAGGGCATGGAGCCCTCCTCTAGGACAAGAGTCCAGTCAAGGCGGCCGCCCCCGTGGCTGCCCTGCATCCTCCGTCCCAGGGCAGATGACGCTGGTCACAGCAGAACCTCGGTTTCAGAACTTCCAGGCTGCCCCTGCCTGTGGCCAGTGGGGCTGAAGCACATCTGCTCAGACCCAAGCCTGGGAGGCCAGAGAGGACCTGAATGAGGGAGACTGAGGCCCCGCCGGCTGGAAGGGCCTTTCATCAGGTGTAGATGTTCCGAGGCAGGGGTGGAACGGCTGCGGGTGCTGCCAACTGTCAGGCAGCATCTTGGAGATGCAGATCAGTCTCCTCTCACTAGTTCATCCTTTGGACTCAGTTGTTCAAAGTGCCTCAGTGTTTTAGAAAATGCCAGGTCCTCAGGCAAACACAGGGTTGCCCACCCCACGTTCTATCTTCCTGGGCACCTGGACAGAGCGCCCACCCAGCTCCTGTGGACGCCCAGCCATGTCAGAGGCCACTCCCGCCCCAGGTAACGGCTCCCGTTCAGGCCGAGCCCTCCGTGTCCCACGTGCCATCCGTGCTGTCACCCTTGGGACTGCCTGACGTCCCCTGGCCTGCTCTCCTGTGCCGTCTCCACCTGGGCAGGTCCTCGGAGCCCGCCGAGGAGGAGAGGCCTCCGTGAGCACGAGGCCAGGTGCCAGCCCCACCCTGCACTCATCTCGTTCCATCTCAGCCCCTTGTCTGGTGCGTCTGTCTGTCTGTCAGCCGCAGCCTCGGCACGCAGGGGCAGGCACGGCTCCTCTCTGAGGAGGCGGTCAGCCCTTCCGCAGGGGCTGCGGGCGTCCACTCCTACCAGCCCCGTTGTCGCTGGGGTGCCTGCGCCTCGTGTCTGTCATGTCGGCATGGGACGGGCCACTCTCTGGGCCCCCAGGATGCATGGGCTAGGCTTGTGCACTCTGCTGAGCTGTGGCTCTGTGTGTCAACAGCTGTGTCCTTGCAGATGGGCTCAGCTGCTGCTCCCGGGCAGGTGGCGGGGGCGCTTGGCCTTGGGGGGGGCGGCGCACCGAGCTCGGGTGCGGCTCATGTGGGGCTGCCTCAGGTTGCAGAGAAAGGACCAGGGCTGATGTGGCGGGGCCCCCCCATGCCCACCCACCCTGCCTGTGGGAGGGTTGACGGTTTGAGGTGGGGCACCTGGGGGGGGTGAGCAGAGGGTGGCGCGCTGGGGCTCAGCTGGCCTTGCGGACAGCGCCCCTTTCTGGCTCTCCCCCGTGGCCTCTGCCACCCCCGGGCCCTGAGCTCAGAGGCTGGGCCATCGGGGTCCAGGTGGGTGCCGTCTGTAGCCACAGGGCGGCACTCAGCACCCCTCCCGAAAACCACTCAAACCACTCTTCTCTCCTCTTCTCAGGAATCCCTTCGCCAGCGTCCAGCTGAAGCCGACGGTGACCAATGACAGGTCTGCCCCACTCCTCAGCTGACGGCCACATCTGCACCCACTGCCTGTGGGGCTCCTCCTCCCACACCCTGACCTGTAACCTGTTTTGTTACAATCTGCTTGCTCCCCATTTAGAGAATTGTCTCCTTCCAAGCCCTTCTGCCCCCACCTCAATCTGGCCTGGGCTGGACCCCGGCTGTTCCTACAGGGTCAGGAGGTGGCATGGCCGTGGCCAAGGAGAGTGAGGGGAGCAGGAACCTGCTGCCTGGGCTGGGCGGCCAACCTTTTGAATCAGGCCCATCTGTCGTGTGGGCCAGGGAGCCCCCAAGGTGCAGGGAGGGCCATCGCATCAGCTTGTAGCTGTAAGGGGAGCCCCTGTCTGGTCAGTAATGAGGCCGCCCACCTGTAGTACGGGCCTGCGGCAGCGATGCAGGGGCGAGGGGGGGGGGGGAGAGCGAGGCCGGCCTCCCTGCCTTGGATTTAGTACGAGCACAACTTCCTGGCAGACCCCTGACTGGGGCTTTGCTGGGTCTCCCCCCTGCCACTGGCAGTTTTGTGGGCCTCTCTGTCCCAGTTTCTCCCTGCCCACACCCTAACTCCCACCCAGAACTGGCTGCAGGGCCCCCAGCTCTCCTCCCTGTCCCCAGGGTGGTCGGTGCTGTGGCCTGGCTCCCCAAGCTGTGTGCCATTGAGGGGGCCTACCCCAGGATTCCTGGGTGGGCCCCCTCAATGCTCTGGCTGTTTCCATATTTCAGCTGAAATATAAGATTTTAGAAGCTATCGGATCCGTGCTGTTTGACATTTAAGGCTGAAATACAGCCGTGCTAATAACCACGTTGGTGACAGCAGTCCTTACCTCAGGAGACGTTCAGTTCCGGGCAGCGTTCGCTTGCTCCTCCCAGACCCTCCCAGGAGGGGCTCTGCGCACAGCCCAGAACACGAAGCACAGGGGGTGGGGCCCCAGAGGCTCTCACCTTGCAGAAGCTGGAGGCAGGCCAGGTGAGGCGAGGCAGGGTCACAGGGCAGATGTTTGCGGGTGGAGGGGCACAGAAGCCCCACCTCCTCACAACCCACCTTGCTCCCAGCTCACCGCCCCCTCACCCGGCCTCCCCGTGCTGAGGGACAGGGGCCACCCCTGGAGAGGCAGGAGGAAGAGCTTCCCGGAGAGGTTCCCTCTCACCCTTACCTAGGTAGGGCCAGCTTCCAGGCAGGAAGTGAGGGCTGCAGGCGTCAGTCCGCTGGCCCTGTTCTGGGAAGACACCCCAACCTGGGCACCCTAGGGGCCCAAGGTCACTGTGTCCCTCCACCAAGGTGTGCCAAGGACAGCTAGAGGAAGGGGTGGTCTCCCTCCTGCATCCCCCAGTGGTCAGAAGGGACTATAGGGACCCCACCCCAGCACAGCCCATGCCCCCTCCTGCCCAAGGCTTTATCTGCAGACTCCGAAAGAAAACACGCTTAGCATGAAGGCTTTTTTCCTTAGTTTGATTTCTCTTAAAAAACAGACAAGAAAGGAACAAGACGATCATTGTACCAGCATCATAAGCCTCAAATAAACAAAAAAAAACAAATTCAAAACAAGTCCCCACCCACACCCCCACCCCAAAAGCAACAATAAATTTTATGTCTCTTTGGCAACAATACCTTAAAAGCATCCCTCTTCCATCTGTTCGGACAACAGCGTTACAAAAATACCCCCTGTGCTGCCCTGCCCCACCCTCCCTCCCAGCTCCACCCCTTCCCACTGTCTCCATCCCTGCAGTAGGAACCCCCTGACACTGACCGTGGGGGGCAGCCGCCACTTTCCTTTGGCAGCTGGGCCGGGCTGGGCCCTACCTTGCAGAGGGGAGCCACAGACACCTCTAGACAGGGGCTGAAGCAGCAGGACTGCGACCTGAAAGCCCCCCATCTTTCGGGCTGCCCACCTCAGTCCCCTCGCAGCGCTCCAGTGGGACCCAGGCAGGAGCCGGCCCATACCCTGTGGGAAGGGAGAGCTTACGGTCTAACTGATTCAGTGAAGGGGAAACAGCCACAGACTTGGAGCGGGGACACACGAGCCCGGTGTCCTCTTCTTGCACTGAGCAAACCCTGAACCGGCAGAAGGGGCAAAGGGGGCAGGGAGAGGCCGTCCTAGCAGGCCTGTACCTGTCCTCTCACCTGGGGTGAGGACACAGCAGCCTGTAATACACCACAGGAACCTGTAGGCAGGGCGTGCGAGGGCCCCTGGCCTCAGAGGCCAAGCAGTCTTGACAGCAGGGGGCCGGGGGGGAGGGGGCAGCTTCAGGGTGAAGGGCAGCTGTAGGGCATCCCTAGGGCCTAGCAGCAAACCCAAGTGTCCAGGACAAATCCTGCCCCCAGGGCAGCACAGGGCTGGTGTGCACAGATGCTCTTATGTCCAGCGCCTGCCCTGCTCCTCCAGGGTGCTGCATGGGGCACCGAAGCGCTTGGAAGCTGCTGCTGACCACTGCCAAGATGAAAGTCCCCACCACTCTTGGTCACCATCCTCGCTGCTGCCGGGGAGAGAACCGGCAGGGGATCCAAGCAGGGGCTGCCTGGGGCTCAGGCCTCTTTACAGCTGCCCCCAGCACCTGCTGTAGGACCTGGCAAACATGTTTAGGGAGACACTGGGGCCACAGGGACTCCTGAGAGCACCCTCCCCTCCAAGGACAGCCAGAGTCCCCTCGCCCAGGGCTTTCACCTGGCCTCAATCCCTGGCTTACGGGCCACTGAGCAGCTGGGGCTGCAGCAGGCCTGCCTGCCTGCCTATCTAGGTAGGAGCCAGACGATTATCCTTCCCGCCACATCACCAGGGATCAGGCCCAACAAAGCTCAACGTCAGCCCTCTGAGTCCTCTTTTTACAGGTGGGAAAACTGAGACCCGAGCAGGACTGGGCTGGCCAGGGTCACACACTCGCCTCCTGGTGACCTGCTTGCTTGTTCAGATATCCATTAAGGGCACACTGTGTGACACAAACAGACCAGCACATCCTTCCCTAGAGGCTGCAGCCACATGCCAAGGGCCGCAAGGGAGGGGCTGGGTCTGCCAGGGGGACAAGATAAGTAGGGGCATCTTAGTGGAGGTGAGCTTTCAGGGAAGCCTAGTAGAATGGGGTGGTGGCAACTGGGCAGGTATGAGCCCACCTGGTCTGAGGTTGACAGGAGTAGAGCTTGGAGGGAGGAGTGAGCTAAGGCCCCTGAGTAGGGCCCCACGTGGGCACCTGAGCCACCACCACCATCTCTGGACAAGCCATTAGATCTGAGATGGGGGGCTGGTGGATGAGGCAGACCAGCAGGGGCTGGGAAGGTTCTGGCAGGAGAGGCTGCTGCAGGTCAGAGAGCAGGGTGGGGGGCACTCAGTGTCCAGCCTGGTGCCTTCGGAGGAGGGAGAAAAGAGCGGGGCGGTGCGGGGGGTGGGGGTGGGGCAGGGAGTGGACATCCAACCTACATCCCGAGAGTGCTGAGCCAGCTTTGTCTGGGGCACTGCATCTCCTCAGGGCGGTGAGGAAACGTGCCAAGGTGGCCACAACAAACAGGCCTGGCGTGACCTGACCTCTCTGAGCCTCAGTTCCCCCATCTGAAAACTGAGCTTGTCCAGAAAACACGAAATAACGAGCGTAGGGCCTCGCGCCCAGCAGGTGCCCTTCCCAGCCGCCCTCACCACTGTCCTGACTCAGTATCCCCTCCCGCCAGCCCCACCGCAGCCTCACCTCCCACGGACCCGGAGTCCGAGTCGGTGACGTGTGTGATGGAGAAGCGGGACGCAGGCGCTGGTGAGACAGTGAAACGAGAGAAGGGGCTGGGCTTGGCGGGCGCAGCGGGGACGCACGGGGTAGGCTCCTGGGCCGGCGTCGGCGGGAGGCCATCGTCCCACTCGAACCCTCCGCCTGCGAGGTGCCCGCCGTCAGTTGTGGACCGGATGGGGGAGACACCGCCCGGAGCAAGAAGTCACGTCCAGGCCCCGCCCACCAGCTAAGTCACAGGCCCACCCCCACCCCGCCATGTTGCCCCGCCTCCATGAGGGCCCCACCCACCCCGTTGCCCCACCCACCCCGTTGCCCCACCCTCGCCTCCGCGTCACCCCGCCTCCAGCTCACCCTCTTCGGCCGCGGGGCCGTCGGGGGAGCGGTCAGCCCGCCGAGGCCGGCCGGGGGTGCTGGGGGAGCCCGGGCTGCCCACCGGGAACGTGGGGGACGACTCCTTGGCGCCAGGGAAGGGCTCCCCGAGCTCCCGGGTGGGGCTTTCCTGGAGGATCAGAACAGCACGAGTCTCCCATGGCTTCCCGTCCCGCCGCAGACCCCCACTCCGCCACGCAGAGCCCACCCAGGGCGGCTGCCCACCTGGTCGAAGAGGTAGACGGTGACGTCGTCGAAGAAGGACACGGCTTTCTTCTTGCGCTCCAGGTCCTCGCAGAAGGCCTCAGACAGCAGGCTGGGCATCTTAAGCAGGCTGCGCAGGTTGCGCGCACTCTGGCTCTCCGCCACCACCACTGGCACAGGCGGCGCCTCCTCCTCGCTCTCCTCGCTCGGCTCCTGGATGCTGTAGCAGCGGAGCTCCTCGTCCGACTCGTCACTGTCTTCGCTGTCGTCCTCTTCCTCCTCCGGCCGCCCCTCTGGAGCCGCGGGGACTGCCGGCAGGGCCAGGCAGAGTGGGGTTCTGGGGGCACCTGGACCCCCTGTCCGTTCCTGCAGGCCTGACCCTGACAGCAGTCCCAGGGTCTCCTGGAGCTCGGGGCGGTGGCCTTCTGAGCTGGGCCGGACCGGAGTCAGCAGGAAAATCTTAGAGTGCCCGGGGCTGGGCATGGGTGGCACCTGGGCTGGGTCTTGGGGCCAGGGAGGCTCCAGCCTGGGGCCCCTGGGGCAGGCGCTTGGCTCTGGGGAAGAGTCCTCAAGCAGTGGCAGTGGCGGCACCTCCCTGGGGCCAGAGCCCTGTGCCTCCCCAAGCATCCCCAACTCAGGGGAGGGCAGTGCAGACGGCAGCCTGGGGCTCTTCAGGCTCTCCAGATCGGGCTCTGGCCCAGGGACTGGGACACCTCCTTGCTTCTCCTTGGGGCCCATGGGGGGCTCTGGCTCCGTGTCCAGGTCTGAGAAGTAGGCAGAGTCGCGGTAAGGATTCTTCTCGCTGAGGCCACCCAGGGAGGCGGAGAGACGAGTCTCTGGCCCGGGGCTCTCACCCTCTGAGGCCAGCTCCTCCAAGGCCTCAGGCTCACAGGGCTCATGGGCCTCCTTGAGTACAAACTCAGGGGACTCATAGTTCTCTGTGTCATAGCCGCTGTCCAGGGCTCGGGGCTGCCCGCCAGGGGTGCCAACAGCTAATGGGCTGAAGACCTCAGAGCCGCCATCACTGGCTGAGGATGGGATGTCCAGGGAGTCCAAGGAGTCGGGGGTCCCCACCTGCTTCTGTAGGGAGCGGAAGGCTGGTGTCACATCTGGTTTCTCAGCCTGCGGGCCGTCGCTGGACAAGTCAGTGAAGACACCAGAAGTGGCCTCAGTCGTATCTTCGTCTTCACTGCCTGGTGCCTCCAGCTCAGGGGAGCTGCTGCCACTGTCGCTGTCCAGGGCCTGGACTGGCTCAGTGGCAGGCTGTGGGCTGCCAGTGGGCGTGGGTGAAGCAGGCAGGGTGGGCGGGGTGCTGGCCTCCTCGGCAGGAAGCAGGGCTCCCTCTTGGGATGGGGATGGGATGGAGGGAAGGGGCAGCTGGAGTCCAGCAGAGCCCTCGGCCTCCTCTGCAAGCCTGGGCTCTGCCTGGGGGCTGTCACCACCACTTCTGGCTGCCTCTGTCCACGGGGATGTGACCAGGCACGGGGCAGGTGTCAGGCCCTCAGCAGGATACAGATGGGGGAGGCCAAGGCAGCGGCCCATCTCCTTACCAGAGGAGGCCCCCTTTGGCCCAAGCAGAGGCTCTCTGAGGTCCTCTGGGATCAGAGGATGGCCCAGCTCAGGGACGGTCTGTAGGGCCTGCTTCACACCAGGGCAGCAGTCCATGTAACCTGAGAGGCCCGGGACCCAGAATTCTGGTGCTCGGTTGCTGCTGTTGTTGTTTGCAGATACATTGGAGCTCCAGTGTCTGTGCTGGGCAGCCCTGGGCATCCCAGCCTCTCCCAGCTCTTCCCCACCTGGGGATGGTTGGGCCCTGGAGCTCGCGGAGGGTGATGTGCCCAGCGGGTCCTCAAAGAAGGGCGGGCAGAATGCCCCCACGCCCCAGTCAATATCCTCTGCTCTGGGCTCCGCCAGCATCGGGGTCTCCGGGGAGGGTGAGCGTGAGGTGCAAGGCAGGTCACGGGCATGGCTCCTGCATAGGTGGTAGTCGCAGTGGCCCCAGGGGCCATCAGCGGGCGGCGCGTGGCCCAGCAGTGGCTCCATGACCAGCGAGGCGGCCGTGCTGCCGTCAGAGTCGTCATCATGGTCACTGCCGTCGGGGCGCAGGGTGGCAGCGAGAGTGCTGGGGGCACAGCCGGCACAGTCGGGGTCGTGGCCTGCGGCAGGCGCGGGGTCTTCCAGGCGGATGAAGTACTCGCTGCCCACCGAGGGGCTGTGAGCGCTGAGCACCGGCACCACGCCTGGGGGAGCACCGTCAGGGACGCAGAGCTCCTGCAGACGCGCGTCTCGGCCCGGGCTCAGTGCGCCCTCAGGTGGCGGGAAGGCATCGGAGCCGCGGCCGGCTTCCCACTTGTACTCGAAGTTGAGGCCACGGCTCGTCTCAGTCACCGTCAGCACGTCATCACCATCCGTGTGGAAGCTGTCGCCAGCAAACTGCTCCAGCAGTGGGAAGGATGAGGTGGCCGCAAGCTCGCCCATGCCCCCCAGTGCCATGCCTGCCGCCCCCAGCCCGGGGCCCACACTGCCCCCCACAGGCCGCAGTGAGCGCCAGCGCCGCTCAAACTCCTCCTCTGCCTCGGTGGCACCCTTGGCACACAGGTAGGACAGCAGCAGGTGCACCTCCTCGGCCGTCGGCCGCTGCTCAGGCTGAAGCCAGCAGAACTGCATCACCTCATACCTGCGGGAAGGGATGCCCTAGGGCTCAGTCCCTGCCCCCCCACGGGTGGTAGTGCCTGGCCAGGACCCCAACCCCCAGGGAGTGAGCCAGTCCGCCCTCAGCATGAGGGTCTGAGTTCCGCCCCTTCTCACACTCAGAATCCCGAGGGCAGTTACGGGCATCTCCTGAATTGGGCGCGGTGGTGTGGGAGACAGCAGTGGACTAGGGCACTGTTCCCTCAGCTCATCCCTGCCAGGGCTGCAGGCAAGTTTGTGTTTTGGATAAAGCGGCCATTCCAGTGTAGGCACAAGGTGGGGCCCAGAGGTCACTGCTGGCCGGGGGGAGCCACTTACGCTCTGGGGACTCGAAGCACCCCCCTTTGTGTTGTCCTTCCTGCTGGGGACACCCCCAGCCCTGCCTGGCCTCACAGGGTCCTCACCAGCGGTCAGAGAGGGTCAGCTGCAGCTGGGGCTTGGGCAGCTTGAGCTGCTGCTCCCGGACCGCATAGGCCAGCACCTGCCGGTCGGAGTGGTGCGGATAGGGCTGCGCTCCCAGCTCGAAGAGCTCCCAGATGGTCACGCCCAGGGACCTGTGGGGGTGACAGCCATCAGAGGGCAGGCACGGCTGGCCAACGCACGGCTCCAAAGAGTCTCGAAGACTTGGGTGCCAAGGGCAGCTCCTGTCATCACACCAGCAGCCAGAAGACGGCGCCTTCCTTCAGTAAATGGGCAGCGTGTGCCCCCTGGCCGGGTCCGAGCCCACGCCCAGGTGCTTGGACAAATAAACGCCAGACTGGCCTCCCACAAACCCAGTCCATTTGTTCACTCGTTCACTCCCGTGCCGGGCTGAAGCGCAGACACTGCCAGGTGCAGGAGATGCCCTGGAGAAGCTCCCAGTCCTGCCAGGCACCTGTGGAGGCCAGAGGGAGGGAGTGTGCTAGGGTGTGAGGCGGAAAGAGGGGTGAGTCTAGGGACACCCCAGCCAGCAGGCCAGGCAGCCAGTGCACGCGGGGCTGTGAGAAGGCAGCTGGGATCTTTCCAGTGGGCGGCAGCTTCACCCAGCTCCCGGGGACCCCAGGCTGTCCCACGAAACTGGGGGCATGAGGGACAGCAGATTTGGCGACAGAGACGTCACAGTGGCCCTGGCCAAAGCCGTCTAGGGGAGGGACCCCAGTCAGTGTGGGCTGGTGGGCAGGCAGGGGAAGGTCAGCCAGAGGGAGAGGCGAGCGGGGGAATGGAGTGTCCGTGACGGGTACAGTTAATGGCTCAGGGGAGACCCCTGGAGAGCTCAGGAAGGGGGACTGGGCCCTGGATCCAGGCCCTGAGGGTTTATCAGGAGCAGAGGGGGGCCAGACAGGCCTGGGAGGCTGGGAGGAAGCAGGAGGGGGAAGCAGAGGCTAGTCAAGGCCGGGGACAGGGGACCACCACAGCCAAGCCTCTAGAGGCTGTAGTCCTGGGTCCCAGCACCCGCTCTGTGCCCAGCCCCAAGCCTCCAGGCTGCAGTCACAGAAGACCCCAGCCCCACTGTCCCCTCTCAATGGGAACAGGTGCTACCACGAGGCCCCACGTCTCATCAACTTGCCCGAGCGCTCTGACCCTGATGTCTTCGGGCATCGGCCCAGCGGGCCCTGGGAGGGGCAGGGCTTCCTCCACAGACCCCACCGCTCTGCCAGCCCAAGTGCTGTGGGCCGTGGCACCGGGCAGCGACAGGGGGCCCCAGAACCCCCACGACCTCACCTGGGGGTGTATGTGGCCACCTCCCACAGAGCGACAGGGCTGCACAAACACACACGTCCTCACACACGTGGCCTTGCTTGGCGCGGCCAGCCTGCATCCCCTCCAACACCAGGGAGCCGGCAGGCGGGTGGGACTCAGCCCCCCAGCGCCCCGCATCCTCACTGGACACTCACGCGGCACCGGACAGGGCAGCCATGAGGGCTGACAGCCGCAGGTGAGCATCAAGTCGTCGGCTCTCAGGGGTCCAAGTCCTCATGGCGACTGCCGGGCCCACACTCACCACACGTTGCTGGCCTTGGTCTGGTCCACCACCAGCAGGTTGCAGTGCACCTCGTCCACCAGCTCAGGCGCGATCCAGCGCAGTGGCACCCACAGCTGGTCAGCCGTCACAAAGTAGTCCTCCTGTCGGCACACGGGACAGTGGTACCCCGTGGGCAAGTGTGGCCGGCCCTGCCCCGGCCCGAGCCGGCCCACTCACCCTGTATTTGCCGTGAGACAGGCCATAGTCGCCGATCTTCACCGTCAGGTCGGCTGTGAGCAGGCAGTTCCTCAGAGCCAGGTCACTGAGGGTGGGAGGATGGGAGGGTGGGGTCAGCTGGCAGTGCCGGGCTGGGGCATCCAGGGCACTGAGGGGACTGGGCCGCTTGTCGCCGAGGGCATCCTGGGCTCGGTTCGGTCGGTGGGTGGGTGGAAAGGGGCATCTCAGAGGCTGCCCGCCCTGCCCCTCACCCAGCACTGGACACTTTGAGGGTCTGAGTGGATGGGGCCACACATGTTAGAAGGCAGACAAGGAAAACGAGGCCCAGGGCCAGCTAGAAGGTGCCCAGGGGCTCTCCTTGGACGAGGTCTGCCTCACTGGAACCCCATCCCCTGACCCCAGTCCACTCCCCTGCTTCTCCTGGGACACCAGTCTGCTGAGCAGTCCCTCGGGGGCGAGCCAGCCCAGGGACACCGCAGTCTCCTCCCGCCCGCCACACTGCCACCCTCAGCTCCCTGAAGGCAGGCATCAGTGAGGCAACTGAGTGCCCCAGGGTCCTGCCCCTGCCCTGTGCACACACGGCCCCTGGCAGGGTGGGGGTGTGGAGTGCCCGCCCAGCAGTGCCGCTCACCCCCGCCTTTGCCTCCCACCCACGGCCGGCCTTGGCTGCCGGCTCCTCCCCTGCCTGCCTTGTGGCCCCATGGGTGTCTGGGGCCCAGGGCACTGGGGCAAACGCGGGGTCAGCACACATCGGCCAAAATGCTGCTGTGCCGGGGCCACAGATGGGCGCCTGGGGCTGGGTGGGCTCGGCGGGCCGGTCGGGAGGCTGGCAGCGGCCCTCTTCAACAAAATCACTGATGCTGGAGTTGCCTTGTCATCACTCAGCACCAGGATATTGTTGGGGAGGACGGCCCGAGTGCTGTCCGCGGCTGGCGGGGCCACGCAGCGCCACTTCTTCCGGCATGTCCCCCTACGCTGGGCCCTGGCCTGTCTGTCCGAATCCAGGGGCCAGGGCGGGAAGCAGGACAGAGCCACCCCTCCCTCCGGGCCTGAGAGAGACAGAGGAGAGTAGGGGCCGCCGTAGGGCCACCAGGCGGTGCTGACCACCCTGGCGACAGAGGATGGGCTTCAGGCCCTACCGCATGCCCAGCCAGGCCAGCTGGACAGTGGACGTCGCCTGGCTTAACCCTCCTGCAGAAGCAGGTGTTCAACTCCCATCTGCCTGGTTATTATTTGACAAGATCCCTTTGTACAGTGGTCCCTAGAGGCTGAACAAAGACTAACCCGGTTAATTGAGGATCCACCTCACGCGGCCCCCGGAGCAGGTGCGGAGGCCCTGCAGAGCTCGTGGGCCACCTGCGCCCTCACCTGTGCACGTAGTTGTTGCGATGCAGGTGCAGGACGCCACAGGCCACCTCACAGGCCATGCGCTGCAGGGTCAGAGGGTCGGGCGCCATGGACTCTGCCACCCGACAGCTCCGCAGGTAGCCCTTGAGGTCCCCCTGCCAAGAAGGGCAGCACTGTCACCTGCTGGTGGGGAGTGGGTGCCCGTGCAAGCCCACCACCCGGCCCCGCCCTCCTCAGCAGGGCCCACGGGGGGACCAGGCATCCTGCTGCTGCCACAGGGCTGCCGCTGCCCAGAGAAGCCCATGTCCGCCCCCCAGGGGCCAGCTCTCAGTAGGATGACCCCGCAGGCAGCAGACACTTTCCCCACACTGACAGCCCCAGCCCCAGGCAGGCTTGCGGGCCAGCAGGGTCACATCCCGCATACAGACCCCTGGGGCCCAGATGCTCGCCACCTCTCAGCTGGTGGGTGGCAGACAGGCCACACGAGCAGTGACGCTGAGCCTGGGCAGAACCCAGAGCCGGTGGCCAGAGTGTCCTCTGGCAACTCCTTGACCCCGCTGATGACCTGCTGACGCCGCTCAGCTCCAGGGAGGGCCCAGGCATCCTGGGGAAGCCCTGGGAGGCTACGCCAGGAGTCCAGAAACTAGATGGTGGGGGGGCCCACGTCTGTGGAGGCCGCCTCCCTGTCGGCAAGCGGCTCAGCCGTGTGTGTGTGTGTGGCGGGGGGCCTGAGAGCAAAGTACGGGCGAGGCCGTGGACTCGACGCAAGGGCCGTGAGCCCCCCGAGCGGGCCGGGGTGCCTCTCAGGAAAACCTCCGTGACTGGAAGCAGCACAGGCAGATGGGGGAGCCCCCCTCCCCTAGGGTACAGTGGAATCCCAGCCCGGACGGCCGCTGTCTCTGAGCGGGGGCCACCTCCTTCCTCCCCCAGGCCGCCTCTGGGAGGTAGTGGTGCAGAGCCACCTGGACCCCACTTTGGGGGGCATGTGAGGCCCAGAGGGTGGGGGTGAGGGGTCCCTGGCTCAGCAGGAAGGCCAGGCCCACCTTCCAGTAGCGTAGGGCAGGGGCTGGAGGGCCAGGGAGCGGGCGACTCACCATCGGGCAGAACTCCATCACCAGCAGGTAGGGCGTCACCTCGGCGCACTGGGCCAGGCACTGGAGCAGGTTGCTGTGCTGCAAGGCCCTGCGGGAGCCAACAGGCTGCCCCCTGACTCGCACTCAGGGCAGGGCAGGAGCGGGGCAGCACAGAGCTTGCCTTTGTCTACAGGGCCCACAGCCCCACCTCCCGGCCAGTGGCCCACCCCCTCCTCCGGCTAAGCCTGTCCCCAGGTGCCACCCACCTGTAGGGCTGCGCCTCCTCCAGGAACTGCATCTGCTCCTGCACGCTGGCGCTCACCTTCAGCTCCTTCACCACCACCTGGGTGCTACTGATGCCCGAGTTCACCTCCCCGAGGAATACCTGCGGGGCAGGCGTCACCAGGTGGGCGGACTCCACCGTCCCCAAGCTCTGCCCCCAGCCTTGCTCTTCCAGCCAAAGCAGTCTGTTTCTGTGCCTCAACGTACTCATCTGCAAAATGGGTTCTGGACCGCTCCTGGGAGAGCGAGCCCTCGTGGCTGTAATACTCCGTCTTTTGTGTCTGCCTCCCCTAAGGTCCCCGGCTGTTCTCAGAGCTCTGGGGGTCTGCAGTGAGGAAGATGGACTCCTTGTCCCACCCAGGCTGGTGGTCAGGGAGAAGCCAGGAGCCAGACACTGCTCCCCATCCCTGCCCACTCAGAGGCATCTCCCAGCATGACACCAGGATCTGCAGAGAAGAGGATGCCGGACCCTGAGGTCCCCAGGGAGGGGCCCAGTAGAGTGCGCCTTGAGAGGGGACCCCAGGGCTGGGGAAGTTTCTGGGAGAAGCAGGTCGCCAACCCACCCTCTCCACCTGCCAGGCAAAAGAGCGGACCACGCTGCCAGTCCCTCCCCCATCCCCACCAACCCCTGGGACGGCAACTCACCTTCCCAAACCAGCCGTGGCCAATCTCCTCCAGGTACAGGAGGCTGTGCCGGCCCAGATCTGTGGACTTGAGCAGCTGCACTGTAACAGGGCAGGGGGCTCAGAGAGGCCAGCTCAGCCTCCATCATTGCCCCATCTTCTCTCGCCTGGCCCCTAGAGGGGCTGCCTGCATGGCCTGTTCCGGGGAGCCACCCAGAGCCCCCTGCTCCCTCCTGATGGGGGCGGCCATCAGGAGCAGGGCACCTGCTGCCCAGGGGAGCTGTGGATCTGCAAGCCGCATCCATGCATCTTTCTGAGTGGGTCTGGGAAGGCTGTGCCCCAAGCTACAGGGACAAGCCAGGCTGGAAACATCAGGGCCTGGAGCCGGGACCAGCGCACAGGCAACGCTGGGCAGGCAGTGTGGCTGGGGCGGAGGCCATGGGGAGGAGGGCAGTGGAGTGGCCCGTCCCCTCACCCCTGCCGCAGGCTGGCATTCCAGCGCCAGGCACGCCAAAGGCTCCTTTGTTGGGGGCTGCTTGGCACAGCCCTGTACGGAACACACTGGGCCCATTCTCCTGCAGGCTGGGCTGGGTGAGGTCAGCAGGCAGGAAGGGTCAGTGAGGGCCCCAGAGGAAGGGCCAGAGCTGCTGAGCCCACCCACACCCCGCCTGTGCCCCAAGGGATTCCCCGAATTCTGCTCCCACGCCAACTGCCCGGAGGGCCCAGGGGACAGGCTGAGCCTGGCAGCCAGTAGACTCCAAGGTGAGGGGCTGCTCCCAGGGACTGGAGACCCTATGGAATGTTGACCTTGATGCTGAGCAGAATTGGGGGTAAGGGGTCCCACTGGGGCCCTGAGTCCCGGGGCTCCTCCCCCTGAGGTCCAGCCTGGGGTCTCCCCAAGCAGGCTCAGCAGTCTTGACAGTGGGGCAGTGATGGAGGTGGAGCGTGCTGACTGCCAGCCAACGGGAAAGGTCTCCTGGCAGCTGCAGGAGGCATGGCAGGCCGGGTCCCGGGGTTCTGGGGTCCGCACCCAAGGGGCAGCACCTACAGAGCCAGGCTGGGGAGCCTGAAGGCTGGGCCATCTTCCCCCACGGTTTCGAGGGGTAGTACTTGCTGCCCAGGTTTTTAATCCTTGACCTCCAGGTGGGCTGCCCTCCCAGCATCACCCAAATCTCTCCCCTCCCCAGAAGCAGGGCACCCTATAAAGGACAGAACAGAGCTAAAAACTAGAAAAAAGCATGCAATCACTGCCCCCTCCTGGATCCCTGTCCCCCCGCATCCCCAGGGACAGTCCCTTAAGCGGTGGAAGACACTGGGTCTCAAAGATTCCTTGGGGTCCCAGGCACACACTGCCAGGGGCAGGTAACAGGCCCAGGCCAGGGGTACAGTGTCCCCTGAGGGGACCCCTTGCTCTGCAACAGCTCCTAGCGTCCAGCACTGTCAGCACAGGCTCAGAAACTCCCATGGTCACCCAGGAAGGTTGGGGGGCTTCCTATAGCAGAGACCCCACCTTCAAGATTTTATGGGGTGGACCTTTGAGTCACTCAACAGAGTGGGACCTGAAATTCCTGCCTAACTGGTGAGGTCTCCTCTAGGAGACGGGGGAGTGACAGCCATGGTGCAGGGGGTGCTGGGCCCAGGCCAGCACCTTGGAGGCCCCCAGCCCATGGCGAGGGCTGGGCTTCGGGGTGGGCAGCACCGTGGTCAGGACCAGCAGAGCCCAGAACACACGCAGGCGGGGCAGGCCTACCCATCACAGGCCCTGGTGCCAACAGAGCCCCCCCTGGGCCTGACACCCTACTCAGTGAGCCTGGAGGAGCTGGGGGTAGGCGCAGGCCTGACCTAGGAGCTGCCAGGGAGGGGGCCTGGGGCCAGGAACCCCACCCACCAGCCTCCAGACACAACTGGGGGGTTCTTGCAGTGCTGAATCAGGCAGATGTGGGTTCAAAGCCCAGGTTGGCCACTGACCTTTAACCTCTGGGGTGTGGGCCCTGCATCTGCCATGTGGGTTGCCAGCCTGCTGGGGGGACCACGGGATGGGGCGAGTGGGAGACATGGCAAGGAAGCCACAGGAAGAGGCCCCGCCTGCACCTGCACGCGCTGGGGGGACCCAGGCCCCTCCTTCCCCCACCCCAGGGTCCTGAGCAAAAGGCTCCACCCACAGAAGGAGCCCCAAAGAGCCCCTCCCCCCCAGTGGGTGGGCCCTGCTCCTGGGCACCACGGAACCCATGTACGGGGTCCAGCATCCCAGGGACCACAGAGAAGTCCCTCCTCCCAGCACATAGGTGCCCACCCCAGGACCAGAGGGAGCAACCCCCACCCCCTTTGCACAGTAGCCCCAGCTGGCCCAAGCCTGCTCACAGCGCCCCAGGTCCCAGCAAAAGGGGACACACACCAGCTCCTTGCCTCCCCTCCCCGGGAGCACTGACCCCAGAGCCACACCCTACGCCCACCACCTGGGCCCACCTGGGGGCTCACTCACCTGAACGCCCGGGCTGCTTGGCCATAGGCAGGGAGACCTCGGTGAGTGGCAGGACATACACGTCGGGCCCGTTCTGAGCCGCTGCTGCCGGGGAGCCCTGTGCCGAGAAGTCGGCTGGGTACTCTTCCCCCTCGGCATTCTCAAACTCCTGGGCCAAATGGGTGACACACGCGGTGAGCTCCAGGGCTCCCCAGAAGGGGGAGGGGCAGGGGACAGGGGGCAGGGCAGGGAGAGAACAAGGGGTGCAGGCCAGCTCTGAAAGGCCCCTTTCTTCCCAGAGCCCCGCTCCCCCCAGCAGCCCTGCCAGCTGCCCCCTCCACCCACCTCCTCGCTCCTCAGGACAGAGAACAGACCCCACTCCTCTGCTGCCCCCTCCGCAGGGGCACCAGCTGCCCCAGGAGGGCGGGGTTTGGTTTGTGTTGGGTGGGGAGTGGGGATTCACCTCCCACAGGCAGAGCCTCAAGGGTGGTGGCCGTGAGCCCCAGGGCAGCCATGCCTCGCCCAGCCTCAGCCCACCCACATCCACGCCTACCAGGCTCAGGGCAGGGTAGGCAGCACTGGTGGGGGGGGGGGGCGGCTGGAGGCCAGCTGCCCCTGCCCATCCAGAGTCAGCCCTCCACGCCGCTCAGCCACCCCACCTCCCAGCAGCCTTTGCCCTGGGCGGGGGTACCCCATGGTCAGTGGCTTCAGGGTCGTGGCTGGGGAATCCAGGACAGGGGCTCCATCATCCCACCCACCCTGACCCAGCAGACAAGAAACTAAGCGCCCCTGCTCCTCCCAGACAAGGAGCGTTCCTGAGAGCCCACCCCCCGGCTTCACCCCCAAGCAGGTGGTAGCTGGCAGCACCACCTACCGCGGCCATCTGCCTGCAGGGCCCCTGGACTTCGACCCAGGAGGGCGGGCGTCTGTCCGCTCCCCGGGCTCCTTAAGAGCCTGGCCCTGGGCACCGGGCTGGGCCCCACCTGGCCCGGCTATTTTCAACTTCAGCTGCCCCTTCGTCTGTCTGAGGAAGCCCCCTCACATTCCTGAGCCACGGCCAAGTCTCCCAGGAGCCCTGGGCCACAAGCAGAACCACAGTACTAGCGCCACAGGCCTGCCTGCCTGACCAGGACAGACCGCTGCCAGGTGGGGAAACAGGTCGAGGGACTTCCAAGCAGCTGCAGCGGGGCCACCCCTGTGGCCAGGCGGCTGGACTAGGAGCCGCAAGGCCTAGGTTCCCTGCCCGGCCCTGTGACCCGAGGACACTCCTTTCTCTGGGCCTCGATTTCCTCAGCTGCAACAGGGAGGCTGAGAGCCCTCTGGGTGTCCTTGCGGGCCGGTCCCGGCCTGTACCTAGAGATGACAGAGCCACTGGGGACAAGGCCTGCAGGGACTCCCCCTCTCCAGGGCCCGGGAGACCACCCTTGGGCCCCGGGGCTGTCAGAACCAACCCCCTCGCCCTGTAATCCCAGCTGCGGCTCCGCAGAGGCACAGACGCCCGCCCGCCCACCCACCTCGGGGTCTGGCCCTGGCCCCAGCCTGTTACCTGACGGTGCCACCTGGAGGCCCACCGGATGGAGCCAGCAGAGCGGGTGATCAGATAGGACAGTGTGAGCATCACTGCCCAGCCCCTTCTCCCAGCACAGCTCCAGGTGGGAGAGCCCAGCACTGGCCCCCCAGAGCCCAGGCGGGAGCCTGCTATGCAGGCAGGCCCTCCCACTGAGGCGCACTGGTGCTGGAATGTTCGGGGCACCATGTTCCCAGGAGGTGAGGAGGGCACGGGTAGGAGGGGGCCGCACTGGCCCTTGTTTGGGGCCTTGTTCTCACAGCATCCTGAGAAGGGGCTGACATACAATAGCCTTAAGGCCCAGCCCTGGCCCCCCCCCCTTCCCCCCCCCCCTTCCCCTCCCCCCCCCCCTTCCCCTCCCCCTCCCCCTCCCCCTTCCCTTCCCCCTTCCCATCCCTTCCCCCTCCCGCTTGCTTCTCTGGCCCCAGGATCCTCCAGGAAAATGCCAGCATCGCCTGGCCCAGCCCACTGTGTTCCTGCAGGCCAGGGAGACAGGGCTAGGCATGCGGATACCCAGGCAAGGGCTTGGATGCAGAGCCGAGGCTCCCAGGGCCATGGCCCTGCTGCCCAGGCCCTGAGCTCCACCAGCCCACCCCTCAGACAGCTTTGGATGGCCCTGCCGTGAAATGTGGCAAAGACACCTTTGTAAAAGGCAAGTGCTGCGCAGATGCCAGCTCCCCGGCCCCCCTGTGATGAGACACAGCAGGGGGAGGCGGAGGGCACTGCTTCTCTAAAATGGGGGTGACCAGGCTGCAATGTGGGTCACTTAGTATGGAGATGACTGGGGTGGCCGGCTGCTGTGCTGGGCCACAGGACAGCCCCTCCCCTCCTGACCTCACCAGGCCCGGGAATCTGACCTCCAGCCAAGGGCGGGGCAGCTGAGTGGGCGGGAGAATGACCACAGGCGGTGCTATGTGCTAAGTCGGCAGAACTCAGCCCACAGGGCTGGGGGGCTGCTCTGGTTGGGCCCCTCAGTTCCCAGCTTTTTCTCCTGGTCCTCCATGCTCAGAGCTGCAGCTAAAGGTAGGGAGCAGCCGTGGGCGCTTCTAGGATTGGGGAACAGCGCCCCAGGGATGCCTCTGGGCCACCATCCTTAGGAGGGGCACCTCAGCCCTGGAATCCCGCCCAGGATGACCCCGGGAGCTTAGCCCTGCCAGGGCGGCCAGAGAGAAGGCGGGCCCAGCCTTCTAGCTGATGCTCCATGAACAGTAATGATCACTCCTGCTGTCCTACCGCCCTGATTCCCACGTGGCGCACAGTCCTTTCCTCGTGGGGCAGAAGACGCCCAAAGTAAGGTGACCCCAGCCAGAGAGGTGCTTCTGATGCCGAGAAGCGTGTCTGGGCAACTTTGGTTTCCCTTTGCTGATTCGAACAAGCAGGGATTCAAGGACCCCCTAGGCATAGAGACCCCTCCCACAGCGGCTCAGGAGCCCCCGTGGCCCCCTTGAGGCCCATCCTCACCGTCCCGGGGTGCACCGCACACAGAGGCCTGACCCTGAGCTGGGACATGACAGCGTGAGGCCATGCCTCCCCAACAGGGGGACCCAAAATGGGGGAGGCAGTGGGAGGGGTCCCTGACAGCCCCTAGGCCTCTCCCATCGGCTGCCCCCAGAGGAAGGGCTGTGGGGTCCTGGCCTCTATAGTCCCCAGAGGGCCCTAGGAGGGAAGGAAGCCCAGTGCCGAGTGGACACCAGAGGGCCAGCCCTCAGGATCTCGTCCACAGCCTCCCCCGACCCCCAGCCCTCACCTTGAACCCGATGCCGCCCTTCTTACAGCACAGGCAGGCCAGCATGAGGGCAATGACGGTGAAGAGCCCGGAGAAGGACACGGCCACCACAGACAGGGAGGACGACCAGGAGAGCTCGCTGAGCGGGGCGCCGTCTGCCGAGGGAGAGAGAGTTACAGGGCAGCTCTGCGACCCGGCCCCCATCTGCACCCAGTCCCCCAGGCACACTCCGGGGCCAGCCGGATCCCCACGCCGGGCTCCGAGGCCCCCCGATTCATTGCGGTCTGAGCCTCAGCACCCTTACCCTTGCTCCAAGACCCCACACTCGGAGGCACAGCCGCCGGCCCAGGGCCGGTGGACACACGGGTTGGCCACGGTGACCCAAGCCTGCAGTCCATGGCCGGCCCCTGGGTGCCACACTGGCCTTGCCAAGGGACAAGGGGCTGGCTGAGCTGGCGAGGCCTGCTCAGCTCCCACTTCTGGGGGGCTGTGGACATCCCTCATGAGCTCAGGGTCTTGGGGCTATGGGGACCCTCTCCCACGTCTCTCTCAGACTGGCCAGCCCACTCACCCCTGTGGAGTGGGCCCCGGGGGCTGTCATCGTTGCCATAGCTATGGCATGGCACTGGTAAAGGCTGTGAGACCCGGGATGGGGGCTGCTGGGAGACGGACCAGGGCCCCGCTAAGCGGGAGAGACTGAGGACCTGGCTGCTGGCCACATGCCAGGCTCCAGGCAGCTGGGGGTCAGGGCCGGGACCTGTCCAACCTCTGAGGACAGGGATGTCACCGTCCCCAAGAAGGTGAGGCAGCAGAGTTCCTCCATGCAGTCTGGCGTTTCCAAGTCACCCTCTTACTGAACGCCCACCAAGGGACCCCCGGTGCTGTTTCTGTCTTGAGGACAGCAGGGTGCCTCGTTCTGCAGCACCTGGTCCATGTGAGCCCCTCATGGCTCACCCTCATGAGGGTGGGGTAACTGAGATGGGGTAACTGTGGTGCCCAGGACAGCACAACGTGGCCCTCCAACACACAAGCATGGCCCCCAAATTAGGGCTCCAAGCTGCCCCCACTCCCCCGCTGAGCCAGGGCTTTGGGGAAGCTTGGCCCATCTGGTGCCCGCAGGACAATGTGGTGGGGCCAGCCGGGGTCCCCTAAACGCTGGGCAGGCAGTTCCACCCCTGGCCTGCCCTCCTGTCCCACAATACCGGCTCCAGTGCACGCCCCTTTCCCGAGGACTTTCTTTCTGCCCGTCCTCCCTTCGGACCCTGGAGGCTTCCTGCCTGTCCCCAGCTCCTCTGCCCACTGTGTACCCCAGCCCCCCAGCTCCCAATGGCTGATTCCTCAGGACCCCATCATCCCACCCAGCACACCTGCCATCACTGGTCCCTCAGGTCAGAGCAGGTCTCAGCAGCGCCTCACCGGGTCCTAATTGGCACTGAGGTGGCTGCCATGCCTGTCTCCACTGGACAGGAGGAAATGGAGGCTCAGCGAGGGTGAGAAGCCTGCCCGAGGTGGCACAGCTGACCTCTGACTGATGTGCTTCTGCTCCTGGGCATTCTGCGCCCACATGGGAAGCCAGAGCTACCAGTTAATGGGGTATCTAGGAAGACTTCCTGGAGGCAGTGTGAGCCCAAGAGGCTGGAACCATGGCAAGTGCGGCCTGGACTCCTACTCAAGTTTCTGAGCTCATTCCAGATACCCACACACAGGGAAAAGAGGCGAGGCTGAGGGCCCAGGAGGGCAGGGTCACCATGGCAGGGGAAACCAGCTCAGCCTGCCCTTGGAAGAGACCCTGGAACTTTTGGCTGTATTCCCCAGTCCCGTGGGGCTGCAAGCAGATACTTTCACAGGGGCCTCCACAGGCCAGGTTTCGGGTGGGGGGCCCACCCACTGTGTAAGCATCACCCCCCCAACTGGGCTCTCCCACCCAAATAGCGTGTACTCACAGGTTGCTGAGCAGCGCTGGCTGCCGCACCCCCAAGAAGCCATGAAAGCCCCCAAGGATGTGCTGTTGCCATGGCAACCCATGGGCGTTCAGCAGGCTCCCCTCCCGCCACCTCTGCCTGCACGCGCACTCCTGCATCTCCATCTCCTGGATGGTCCCAGGGCCTGGAAGAAGGCAGCAGGCACCAGGCCCATCACCCACCTGCCCCTCTGGGCCGCACAGGCTGCTGTCGGGCAGGATAACCTCAGATGGCCCAGCCTCAGCCTCTGCCCTCAGCCTCCTTGATGCTAGTCCTGGGGTGCGGCCCTCCTGTGGGTCCCCTCCCAAGCCCCTGGCGGGCCCTGGTCACAGAACTGGGCTGAGGGTGGGTGGGCACTCAGCATGATGTGCTCGACTCAGCAGCAGAGGAAGGTGGCGGGTGGGGCCCCGAGTGGGCCTCCCCCACCATCCAATGCCCACGTCCCTGAAGGTGGATCTGCGGGGATGGGGAGAAGACCAAACAGATGGGCAGAGGCAGAAGCGGCTGAGAGGCTGTGGACTTGAATTTTCAAATCTATGAAACATGTCAGTTTCTGGAGCCCCACCAATGCTGGAACAGTTGAAACCCTGCCCCCCTCCCCGAGACTACAGCAGGTGACAGGAGTGTCACCCTCAGAACCACTCTGCAGACGAGGACACGGAGGTCCGTGTCAGAAGCTAGGCGACTGCTCTCGGTCCCCAGGGAGCCCCTGCCCTGCCCTCCGCGGTCAGAGGATGATCCTGGTGGGAGAAGGAGGGTTCCAACAGCCCCTCGGTGTCAGACGGACCTGTCCCCTCCAGTGTCACCCCCAGATCCCAAGGCCGCACAGGGGCCGCTCACCCCCTGCCCACACATGGGCATCACTCACTCACTGCACCCTGGCCACCCCCAGGAGGGAGCCACCAACGCCCTCAGCACCTCCAGCTCTGGCTCCCGGAGCCCTTCTCTGAGCCCGCAGGCCGGCGCCTACAGCCTGGGCCCTGCTGGCCGTGAACTCCTGAAACAGACCAGTGTCTGGCAGAGACACCTGTTGTATCAACACAGCGTGAACGAACACACACACGGGGGCACACACACTATGTACGCACGCACACATACCCTCTCTTCCAGTCCCCCCGACAGGCCTGCTCAGGAGGTATCATTGTGCCCACTTTAGAGGTAAGAAAATTGAGGCTCAAGGAAGTTATAGATGCAGCCAAACACCGACAGGGCTGGTGCCTGGGGGCCTGGGTAGACCCACTCCTGACTCCTGGCTCCCTGCTCCTCCACCATCCACCAAAGATGCCTACGGGGAAGGTCCCGCTCGTGCCCTTAGGATCGGCGCCCACTAACAGTCTGGGAGGCCCATATGGGGTCCCATTCACGCCCCACCTCTTCCCAGAGGGCAAGAGGGGTCAGCACCTCGTTTCATTCTTTTGACAACCTCAGTGAGAGGTGTGACAGCCCAGGGATGCTCTCTGTGTCAAGGGCTAGAGGAACACTCAGGGCCTGGAAACACCAATAAGCCTGTGTTCGCTGATGGAGGAAAGAGAACAGTGCCAGGACCACAAAGGGCGCAGAGGCCCATCAGGTTTGACGCTGGGGCAGTGGGGCCACGAGGAGGGGGCAGAGCAGCCTCAGGTGGGTATTTGGTTCCGCAGAGCAAATAAGCAACATACTGGAGCCAGTGCAGGACGGGGAAGAGCCGGAGGTGCCCGCGGCGGGTGGCGGTGCCTGCACGACCCCAGGGTATGGGCACCTGGCACACCTATAGTGCACAGACAAGCACTGACCTGTGTGTCTGTACTCGTGCACCTGCACATATGTCCTTCCATGCTCTGTCCACTGAGGGGGCCTGGCAGCGGTGACCCCAAAACCATCCCCCCAGTACCAGGCCACTCACACACCAGAACGACACCACGAGTGCCCGGGAAGACAAAAGTTGCAAATGGCTTTGTTGTTTGTTTCAGAAATGAAAAACCCATTCAAACAAACCTCAGGCCGTTCACCTCTGCAGCAGAGCATCCAGCCACGGCTTTGCTCCCAAACTCCGAGCCCTTCACCTCTCTGTGGCCACTCACCCTACCGTGACCGTCAGCCCCACGCGAGCCCAGCACGGGAAGGCCCACTTCCAACCGTACCCCAAGCCCAGACGCCTGCCGCTCTACCCTTGGCCTGGGGGACAACTACACAGGCCGCGGGAGGGCAGCTTGGCAGTGAGACACAGGTCGGGGTGGGGGTGGGGGGGTGTTCCTCACCGCCCACCAGGTGGCACTCTCTGGCCGTTTTATGTCCAAGGGTTCAGCGGGGAGAGCCTTCCTGTAGACTCTGGGCAGGTGAGAAAGGATCAGAACACCAGCCCCTGGACATGGCCATGAAGCCCAGCACATACATCACCGTGCCAGCCCCCTTCTGTAACCGTGAGGGGCTCCAGAACTGAAGCCAAGGTCTGGGGGCTGCAGGGCTGGGTACCAGGCACCAGGCCCCTGGATGTGGGGAACAAACGCCCCGCTTGTGCGGCTGGTGGCTGGCTCAGAGGGGTGCATGCCACCCGGGGGTCCAAGCTTGGGGCTACTGCACTTGGGACCCACCAGCATCGTGGCACATGGCCTCAGCTAACACCCTGTGACAGGAGGGTCCCCTGAGGCACTGCCCTGCTGGCTGGCCGTGCCTGGCCTGGGCCCCACTCGGGGGACCCTAGGCCTCCACGGGTGTTTCTGTCCACCCAATGCCTCCGGGACCCATTTCTGCAGCACTGTCACCAGAGGTTCCATCCCTGCCCCCAGACCCTGCCCCCAAAGCAGAAGGGAAGGCCAGACCCTCACGGCACCCACAGCTACTGCCCAGCCCCACAGAGCACAGTGGCCACGCATGGACAGGCACCGCCTCGGAGGGCCCTGGCGGGGGCAGCAGCTCCCAGGTCAGGTCATAGTCAAGGGCCGCAGGCTGGGCTGCCCAGTGCAGCTCCAGGAAGGGAGGGTGCCGGGGCCAGAGGTGAGGGGAGCCTGCTAAGCAGAGGAAGACCAACCCCCGGCCAAGAAGCCTCCCTTGCACGCTGGGGCACTCGACCACCGTGTGGCCTGGCCCCGTGGTCCTCCCCACAGGAGATGGGCACCTGGCGGGCAAGTGCTGGCACGTCTCTGTGACCATGTGCCAGTATCAGGGGGCTCCTGGTCATGGTGGGAAGAAGCTACCTGCTCACCCTCCCCAGGCTGCGCTGGGGCAGCTCCAGGCCAGGCTGGGAGGGGGCTCAGGGCCTCGCTGGGCTGGAAGCTCCACCAGCTGTGGGACCCTGAGCCTCAGCTTCCCCATCTGGAAATGGGGCCACCCCACACCGAGTGTGCAACAGAGGAACACCAACCCAAGATGTCAGCTAGGCCTGGCACACACCACAGACCCCCTACCACAAGACCCCACCCCCCGCCCTTTCCCACTTCAGCTCAGCCCCAGGTAAGGGGTGAAGGGTGGGCTAAAAGGTGCTCCAGGCCTCCTGCTGGCTGAGCGGAGGGCGAGGAGAGGAGGAACAGGGGCAGAGGCTGGTCCCGCAGCAAGGCCACAGGGCGGCCACTCACCACCTGCTCCTCTCTGCCCCCATACTCCTGCCCAGAGGGCACGCCAAGATTATAAAAATAACCCACAGACCCAGGTGAAGTTCACACCACCGGGAGTCACCTGGGAGTGGCCAAGGGTGGCCCTGCAGCCCGAGCCCTTGGTTGTACCCCATTCAGTGAGCCCCCCGCCCCTGCACTCGCTCACCTCCAGGCAGGAAACGTAGCCCCCGTGGGCACCCAGATCCCAGAGCCCCTTCAGGCCCCACTTCGCCAATCTCGGTCCAGCTGGGATGGGGGAGGGCTAGCCCACCACACACGGGGCAGGGCAGGCAGGACTGCTGAGTGCTGGCAAGTTCTCTCTTAGGGTCCATTTCATCGTCCAGGTCTGCCCTGGGGCTGTGCAGACCTCCTCCGGCGTGTCCAAGCCTCGGGGGCATCAAGGCAGGGGCAGGGCACTCATGCGGTGTGGCCTCCACGGCGTGGGGTGAGGCTCCCACTGCTTCAGCTCACACCCGCCTCCTTCTGAACTCTAGACCCTGCCTTCCAGGGTCTCCAGGGTCTGCTCACTCCCCATGTGTCCCGTGTGCCCCACAGCGAGGTGAGCTCCTCAGTCCCTGGAGCCTCGTCCCGGACGCCGAGCTGCCTGCGTCCCCGGAACCGCTCTGCAAGCTTCCTCCATCCGAGCCGCCCTGGGCGGGGCAAGTGGCCTCAATATGAACTGCTTTAAGCAGGGGCAGGTGGCCCCCATCAGAGGCTCCTTAAGCAGGGGCAGGTGGCCCCCATCAGAGCCTCCTTAAGCAGGGGCAGGTGGCCAAAGTGGTCCTTCACTGGGAGGGGGATGGGTAGCATCTCAGCCATGGGCTAGGTTCCTGCCAAGTGACCGTGGGCGTTGGCACACAGCCCTCCACCGTTGTAGGGCTCACTCCCCAAGGCCCCTTTCGCCGTGGGGGGCACCCACAACCGGGGGCACCCACAGCCAGGGTCACCTGGCAGGCACATAGCCTGCCTGTCTTCACCCAAAGGGCTGGGGTGAGGAAGTGACAGGAGTCTGGGGCCCCCGGCCAGGACCCCTCCCTGCCCTCCCCAGTGCCCCATGCCCGCTCTGTGGGCAGAACTGGGGCCAGGGAGCCAGGACACTGGGAACAGGGTGGTGACATCACAGGGAGAAGCAGCGCCCGTGGGTGGCTGAGAGCACACAGGGCAAACCCTGGGCCCAGACCCCTCAACGGCCCCACAGCCTACGGGGCTGGAAGAGGCAGGGGCTGGGCCGGGGATTCTGGAAGGAAACCTCACGGGGTGGGGGTGGGGGGTCCCGGGGGTGGTGCTCCCTGAGAGCAGCGGCCAGCCCACCCCCACCTCCACCAGCAGGGGTCACGTTTCTGGCATAAGAGGAGCTCTTTTTTGTTGTGATTAAGGCTCTACTTTAATCAGATGAATTCACACAGGAAAGGACTGAGAGTCCAGCTCCCTTATGTGAAAACGCAGGTTGTAAAAGCCGACATGGTCATACAATACAAACACCTGTTAACCATCGACCATCACAACAAAGGTGGTGTGTGCGGAGCCAAGAGGCGCCTGTCCCATCTTCCCTGACACCCAGGAGTATTCACACCCCAGGGTAACAAATGCTCAGCAGCTCACCTCTGACACCCACCAGCCCCTACAACACCCCAAAACCCACGCAGCATCTGAGCCAGAGCAGCAGGTAGACCAGAACCACCCCGCGTTCCTGGCCGCTCCTCTGTCTGAGGTCCCGCCTCTGCGGCGCCCTCCTGTGGGGATGATTGATGGTGGACCCTGTTTCGTTAGATACTTCTTAAAATAATAATTCTATCCACCTGCAGAAGCAACAGAGAAAACAAGACAGAGACGACCAGCTTCCCCCCGACCCAGCAGGCCTATGGCCTCCATCGGCCCAATTCTGCTGCTTGAACGGGACCCTGCCTTCCTGGCCAGCCCGGTGGCCTGATGAGCACTGCTGGGCAAGGCCCAGCCGTTTCCAAGGAGGCACAGCGTTCGGTAAAACTGCATGGCCACGTTTAGGAAGAGTAACTCACGTTTACCGGGCACTGCTGTGTCCCGAGGGTCTCCCGTGGATGCTTTCTCTGCCAGGAGGGGCCCCTTTCCAGTTCATGATGAGCAAACAGAGCCCGCCCCCACCCCCCAGCCTCATGGGTCAGATCTCACCCGTACCACCCAGCTTCCCACCTGGAACCACCCTTCTCTGGCCCCACCCCACCTCCACTGGGCCAGGCACATGTGGGGGTCTGAACTGCAGGCCATTTCAGGGTGACAGCCCCCCACACAGCTGCAGCCAGGCACCACCTCCCAAGGCAGGGACACCGGGTCCACCAATGGGTCCCCACCCCTCCTTTCCCTCCCCTTCCCCTCCCCCTCCTTCCTCCCCCTTCTCCCTTCCTGCTTTTCCTGCTTCGTTTTCAAGTTCAACACATTCTTTGAGGATTCCCCCCTCCCACACCTTCTCTGCTGTCCCCCAGATCACCTCAGGGACCTGCAACTGGGGTAGGGAACCCAAGGGAGACAGGTGGGCCAGAAGACCCTCCTTCCAGACCCCACAGGGCTAGAGTCCCATGTCCCCAAGCCCTCCTTGCCTCCTGGACATCCCACAGTCCCCCATAAAACCTGCCAGGTGCTGGCTCTGGGACTCTGCCCCCACCCTGTCCCCCGAGTACACGACTGTAACACCCGCCACATGACAGGTCCTATCCAGTTCTCCAGGACCAGCCTGATCCCACTGGGAGGGCGGGTAAGCAGGGGGCAGGAGTGGGGTCCAGCGTCAGGGTCTGGGCACGAGCCACACCACCCATGGCCCTCAGTGGATGGACATGGAAGAGGAGGGGGGAGGGAAGCTGGTTTAAGCTGGGGTGGAGGCTGCAGGGCCAGGACCTGGGTGTCCCTTGGGGACAGATCCCCCCATGGCCCACCCTGGAGGTCTCAGGGCCCTTCACAAGGGGCTCCTTTTTTGGGGGGCCTGGCCCTGCAGGTGACACGGGAGGGGTGACACGGATCCTATGCTCCCCAAAGGGGGTGGACATCAGTACCCAGCAGATCCCTCTGGTGAACCACCCTCGGTGCTGGTGCTCTCTGGTCCTGGCCTCGGTCCGTCTCCAGGGAGGGCTCCGAGGGGCTGGTGGGAGGAGGGGGATGGACCATTTGTGGGGGGAGCTGTGAGGAGGGGAGGGAGCAGTTCTGAACAGAACCAGGTACCAGGCCGGGCTTCTTGTAAAAGGAGTGACTTGTTCCACCAATGAGTGGGGGTGAGGTCAGGTGAGTGGTGTCCATCAGGGGGCTGTCACACGACTTGGGTCACCCCACCTCCCTCACCCCCTCCCAGGCACCCATCAACAAGACCCATGGCCTTGTAGTGGATGAAGCTCTAAACAAGAGAAACTAGAAAAAGTGCAGAGAGAGGGATCTTGCCTTTCTAACTCTTAACATGTCCAAAAGCTACAATCATTAAAACCATATGGTTCTGCGGCAGAGATGGGCCAACAGGTAAAGAGCGAAATCACAGCCCAGAGCCAGGCCTGGCCTCAGCGGAAGACCCTGCACAGAATGCCCGGCCCCGTGTGGTCTTGCCTCAGACCACACACCAGGATAACTTCAGATCGACATCAGTGAGTCAAATTATAGCATCTGAGAAGAAAATAGATAAATATCAGGCTTCTCAATGGAGAGGGATTTTTAAGCTGAAAGCAACGGAAGGAATCATGAAAGATCAATGGGTTTGGCCACATAGAAACATATGTTCCATAAAAGCCCCAAATTAAAAGGAAACAACAAACCAGGACGAATGATTGACAGAAAATTTGTCAAGGACTGATGTGACTACTTTTGGGAGCACACAATCAGCAAAAACTAAAAAAATACATTAAGACCGCAAAACAGAAACAAGCAAACACCACAGAGTCAGCCCACAAACAAGGAAATACAATTTGACCAGCCCACAGGAAAATGTGCAGCCTCGTCCATAATAAAAGAAACGAAATGTCACACCCGATGTCAGCTTCTCGACCACGTGAATTCTTAGAAGCTGGTGTCTGGCCGAAGCCCACACACCAGGACCAGCTGCCCAGGCGCTCTGGTGGGCGTAAGTTGGAGCAGCCTCTGGAAAGCGATTTGGAGACATGCATGCAGGGCCTGGGAGACCTGCCAACTCCCAGGCCTAGTGATTCCAGGTCTGGGAATTTAAACGAGAGAGCAGCCTGGATGGCACACAAATCCAGACTAAAAACAAAGGAAGGAGCAAGTTAACATCACAGTCAGGAATCGCTTCACACAGGGATGTTCCCTGCAGTGGTGTTTATAAGAGTAAAAACCAGCCTAAATAGTCACAATAAAAAGATTCCGTAAAAACAACAGTACATTTGCAAAAAAAGCCACAGAAAGTGAATTTAAGAAGATGTTTTAAATAAATGAGGAAATATCAACTTTATGCTAATTTTAAAAAGTGGATACACAAGGAAACGGTTGGGCTCAAAGCAAATGCTTGTTATTTGACCACGGAGTCAAGGGTTCATGGGGTCTCCCAAATATATATCCTTCATGAGTTCTGACATATCCGTACACCAAACCCATCAAACCCAACACTTTAAACATGCTCAGTTTAGTCTATTTCTATTATGCCTCAGTAAATTTGAGAACAAGAGGCAGGACATAGAATTGTTTATAAATCCTGATCACAACCATGTCAAAAAAAAAAAAAAAAAAACTAACTGAAAGAAAATATCTCAAAATGTGAACAGTGATTGTCTTGGGTGGTAGAATTCTGGGTAGTTAATACCTTCTCGTCTGCAGTTTTCATATTTTCTACAATAAGCATGTACTACGTCGAGAGTCAGATGTGTATAATTTTATTTAATTATCACCCACGCCTAACCCCATCCCTCTCGTCTTTAAAGACCCCCACGGTCTCACCGTAAACAGAATGGAGCCCAGATCCTGTCCTGGCGTCACAGGGTCCTGGGTCTCCACAGGTCTCTGTCTGCCCCCCACCCCCCACTCAAACCCCACCTGGGGGAGCCACATGGCTGGAGGTCCGTAAGGTTTCCCCAGGGAAACAATGGGGACACAGAGGTGGAAGGTGGAGGTGGCCTGGATCGGCGAAGAGAAGGGTCAGTGACTCCAGCCATCCTCAGGTCAGTGGAGCCACGTCTCGCGGCCAGAGTGCAGGAAGGAAAGCAGGTTGTGCCTCACTCTGGGTCCCGGGGTGGCCCCTGCACCCTCCACCTCCTCAGCCGCCCCCTTCACTGTCCTGGGCTAGACGCCATCCTCCTCCCAAGTGGACCCAGGCTTGGCCTACATCCCCTCCTGACCCCGTCAGGGCCCCAGCTCCCACCCTGGTCCCCAGCTTCTTCTGGGGCCCCAGACCCCGATATCCACCTGGCCCTGGCCCTTCCCTTGGGTGTCCTGGAGCATCTCAAACCAAAGCCAGCATGGAGTCCCTGTCCCCCTCAAGGCAAACCCACTCCCTGGGTCCCTCCCACCCCCTCCCCAAGTGGGAGACCCCAACTGCCTCTGGATTCCTCTTGCCCCCTCCCCACATCCAGCCCTGCTGAGGCCACTGAGCTCCACCCCATGGCCCAGACCCTACCCAACCTCCTCGGGGGTCTGTGGTTTCCAGGCGGTTCCTCACCTGGGACTGAAGCCATCTTCCAAAAGCGCCACCCATGAGCCCCCTCCGAGCCCTCTACCTGCCTGCCTGCCCACTGCTGGCCATTCCCCCACTGCACCTTCATCCTCGCTGGCCCCTCGGCCTGGCCCCGTCCCAACATCCCCAGCAGCCTGAGACACACGGCACTCAGGAAGCATTTCCAGTCAGCCCCCTCCAGCCTCAAGGCCCAGTGCCTCGGTCTCCCAGTCTGCTGGGAGGGGCCGCATGCTGCCGCCTGGCTCAGCAGCCACTCTGAAGAGTAAGGGAGCCATCTGAGCCACTAGGACGGCCATGATCTTTAAAGCAGAAAATAACAGTGTTGGTGAGGATGTAGAAGAAAAAGGAGCCCCCGCGCAGCTGGTGGAGAAGCCGTGGGCGAGTCCGACGGCCCCTCCACGGCACTGCGTGGTCCATCCCTATGGAGTGTGCAGAACAGGCGGGTCCAGGGGACAGGGCCCGGGACGGGTACTGCAGTGGCACAGGGCTTCTTTTTGGGGTGATGAAAAGGCTCTGGAACTAGAGAGGTGGTAGCCGCACAACACTGTGAACGTACTAAATGCTACTGACCCGTACACTTTAAAGGGGTTAAATTCACGTTATATGAATTTCACCTCAATTTAAAAAGATGTTAAGCAAGCGGTCTGACACCTGTGGAGACTGGGTCAGGGGTGTGCCAACCCTGCCGGCCCCCATGGGTGGGCACCCCCAATGCGCCCCTGGCTGGCTCACTGCTCCCCCCAAGAGCCCCTTTCCAATCTGCACCAGACGCCCATAGCCTCATCCTTCACCCACTCCCTTGGGGCGCTGCCCAAACCCTCCTGGAACAAAGGCCACTTCCACAACAGTGAGGGTCCTGGACGACCCCCCATCGCGGCCAGACACCATGGGGAGCCCACTCCTCGACCTCGACCAGCATCTCTGCCGGGGGCCGTGGGCTCCGAGGCCAGAACACCAACTGCCTCCCTGCTACAGCCCCGTCTGGCCCTTGAGGTTCACTGGACGTTCCATCCTACTGTCGGAAGTCAGGGGGAACCCGGCCCCACCCCTGCTACTCAGGAACACACAGGCCAGGACCCTGTCCGCTCGTCCACCCTGTGCCCACCTACCACCAGGGCCCAGCACCCTTCCTGGCCCCCAACATGTTCCCCTGTGGAAGGAGGGGAGGTCTCAGATCCCCGCCGTGGCCGAGTAGCCTCGAATACCCCCACGGGGTCACCCACCCCAAGTACAGCCAAACTGCTGTTCTGAGCGCCTGGCAGCCGCCTGTGTGCCCCCACCTCGTACCGCACCTAGTCCAGGGCCGGCCACAGGCTCTGAGGCCCTGAGGATCTGCTCCTGTGGCTCACACCGAAGCCCACGGCACCACGGTACCACATGAGGACACAGAACAGCCGGCCCAGCCCCCACTGGCCTACGGTTCCAGTGGGGGCAACCAGGCCCTCCGAGGGGCTCCGCCCAGCCCAGGCAGTGAGCCTGGCTCTGAGCGAGACAGCCACGCCCCCTGGTATTCCCAGTGCCCCAGCCGGCCTGCCTGGTGCGGATGCAGCCGACAGGGGCTCACACCCGGGGTCACCAGCAGGCTGGGGCGGGGCCCTGGCAGGGCATCGGAGGGCATCCTGGCACCAGTGCCCCTGCCCAACAAGCCCGCCCGGCGATGCAAACAGGATCTTGTGCAGGAAGAAGCTGTGCAACCTGGGCGGGCATCTCTGAGTTACGAGGCCGAGGTGAGCGGACAGCACGAGGGGCAGAGCTCTGTGTGCCCAGGCCTCCAGGGGCCCATCATCTGTCCCTTATACTCCCACCTCCCAACCCACAGCTGGGGCAAGTGGCAAGAGTCTGGGGCTTCCCCGGACAGAGGGCAAGTAGGAGGGGCATTCATACCCCCATGAACCATCCGGAAGGTGGACCCAGCGCTGAGGGGCCCGTGGGGTGGAGTTTCTTGGCAAATGTTTGCCCAAAGGCCCAGACATGGAAGTTCCCCTGGAGAGGAACAGAATCCTCTTGGCGGAGGAAGGGAAGCAGGTCACTGGACTTGTGTGGCGCCTCCCAGGCAGGACCCAGGCCCACCCCATCCTGGAGGACCCAGGCCCATGTCCTCACTCCTCCCCCAAATCTCTGAGGTCAAGTAGAGAAATGAAAGGACGCTGGTGACTGATATCAGAGCCCTGATTGCTCGGACACAGGGATCGCTTGGGCCCCGGCACACCCACCTCCCCGTGGGCCTCCCAGGATGAAAGCCACAGCTGCAGGATGCCCCCATCCCAAGAGCTGGCGCTGGGTGGGGCAGTCACGGACGGCTCTCAGTCCCAGCCCGCCACCCCACCAGGCTCACCCTGACCGCCTCAGAACGCAGCTCTGGGCAGGGGTGCAGCAACCCCACCTCCGCGGCCGCCCAGGCTCCACCCCGGCAGGTGAGAGGGGCCCGAGACACATCTCCATGGGGAGGCTGCGCCCCACTGCCCCCACCCCAGGACCTTCCAAACCTCTTTACCTGCAGTCTGGATGTCCTAATGTACAGAGACAGGTGTGGATGGCGCCTGCAGCGTGGAGTACAGACGGCGTTGGGGCCGCATGGGGCCGAGGACATCACTGGGGGAAAGGGGCCGGCAAGCAGGCATCCTGGACAGTCTTGCACCCCAAGGACTGAGGGGAGGGCTGGAAGGTGGAGGGCGCTGCCTCCGGGGGACGAAGCTCAAATGTCCGGCGGCTAAGTGGCTGCAGCCATTCTGCCGGCTTAAGTGTCAACCTGAAGTGACGGACCTAGACCCGGCAAAGTCCACGGACACACAAACAAGCAGCTGGGAGGCCCCCCACCAAGGCCCCCACGGACACACGGGTCACAGCAGCCGCCTACACAGGAGGGTTCTTTCCCCAACCCCGGACCGCAGACCCTTGGCAGGTGGCTGGACGGTCGGTGTGGTCGGAAGGGGGTGTCATCCCCCCTCCTGCCGTCCACAGGGGGGTCAGGAACTACACCATCACCCAGAGCCTAAGAGGGGAGCCCGAGGGCTCTCACTGCCCAGCGGCAGGGGAGAGCCGGGGGCCTGGGCCTCCCCCCGGAGAACCAGAGAGGGGACATACTCACACACACGTCCCCACGTCCTCACACAGGTGCACTCATGTTTACACGTGTGCTCACCCACTCCCACACACACACTCCCCCCACATCCTCACCCCCACTCAGACCCCTGCACACATGCTCACACTCACACACTCCCAGCACACACATCACACCCACCCACGTGCACGCACTCTCACACCTCTCACGCCAGGAGACGTGCTGGCAGTATGGGTTTGGACACCCAGCCCGGTCCCCCTCAGGCCAGGACCAGCGCTGGGCGTAAACACAGTCGCGTGTGTGCCCCGAGCTCAGCACCAATGAGCAACACCCCTCCTGCCAGCGTGTGACAGGCCAGCCTGGTCACCACCAGAGGCCCCTTGACTCTTTCCCAGGAGCCCCAGGACCCACCCCAAGGCTAGTCCTGGGGCAGGGTGGGCACGCAGGATGTCCTCAGCCCTGGCCCCCCAAGCCCTGGTGACCGAACAGCCCAAGGCACACAGCAGGAGTGGTTGGGCGGGGGGTGGCTGGGTGAGAACAGGGAAACACGGGCACTGCAGTCCCGTCTCTCCGCTCCCGGGGCCGCTCCCACTGACACCGTCTCCCCTACACAAACGGTCTCTCATTGGTCCCCAGCCTCCATCTGCCGGTCCCTCCACGGCTTGCACGTCCCTCGGCCCCCACTCCCTGCAGGGGCTTGAGGGTGACCCCCTCTGCCCACCCTGTTCATCTGAGGACCCTGCCCTGACACCTGCTGGGCACGGGGTCGCCCCGAGGGGTACTGAGCTGGATGAATGAGTCCCTCTCACAGGCATGGGCGGGGGAGCATCGGGGGAGCAGCTGTGCAGAGGCCAGAGGCAGCCAGGCTCAGATCCACCCAGGAGAAAACCTACAGATGCACGGCTAGACCCAGGAAGCACTGCAGCCAGTCAGTTTCAGACAGGACTTGCAGGGCCGCCCATCACAAGAAGGAAAAATAAAGCAGAATCCGATGCACTGGCTCCCACTCCAGCACCAGCTGCTGAGGGGTGGGAGGGCAGCCCAAGCCCAGAACTTCCTGCCATCCTGGCCTCCAAGTTTCTGCCTGGAACCCAGTGCGGGCAGAGAGTGGGGTGAGGTGGGCTGGGGCAGCAGGGGCAGGGCTCAGGTCAGGTGCGGCCTCAGCCAGGGGCAGGACTGTGCCCTGGCCCCGCCCTCCCTGAGCAGGCCCCGCCCTCCCTGAGCAGGCCCCAGCCAGGGGCTCCCTCCAGGGCTGAGTGGCCCAAGAGGGGCACGACCATCCCTCTGGGTCATTCATCCCCAGGGGCCAGAAACTACCTCTTGAGGACGCCTGCCTCATGCCAAAAGGATTCCAGGCGGCTTCCTGGGATTAACAAGCTGGCCTACACCCCTGGTTTGCTGGTAATGCTTAACAACCGGCTCTCTGGAAGAAAGAGACGGAGGAGGTTTCTGACGTGGAGGCTTTGCAGGCTCCTGGGGCGCAAATTCTCCCACCACAGCCCGTCTCAAGCCACCAACCTGATGCCACTGAGCACGGGGATCGGGAAAGACTCGCCCCAGCGGTGCCTGCATACCCTGCCCCAGACCAGTGAGACGGCTAAGGTGTGAAAGCATCAGCCCTGATGCACACCTCTGACCTCAGTTCCAGAACATATAAATACCACCCACAGCCGGGCAGGCCTGGCTCACACGGGGAATCCCAGAAGACGACTTCAAATGGCCAACAAGCCCCCAGAAAGGCACCCAGGGCGTCAGGCAGCAGAAAAGGCGAGCCACGCTGTGGCCCTGCAGGAGCAGGGCCTCAATGCTGAGTGCTGGGCAGGGGCCTGCGTGTGGTGGCCCAGCCCTCAGCATCCACGAAAGCTGCCCCCAGACCCAGGCCCACTCCCTATGTTCCAGTGATAGAAAACGGAGGGCCCATGGAGAGAGACACAGACACACCTGAGCTGCACGCCTGCAGGTAGGAAATGTCCAGACAGGCGATCTCCAGAGACAGGAAGCACATGAGGGGCTGCCGGTGGGTGTGCGGCTAGCACGAGGGGGACAAAAGTGTTCTGGAACAGTGGTGGCGGCTGCACACTTCTGTACATACAGTAAAAAGCACTGAAGTGTACACTTGAAATGGATGAATCATACGGTACGTGAATCATATCTCAATAAAGCTGTCAGAAAAAGAGGGAAGAGACGGCGTTGGGATGCCTGGAGCTGGGCAGAAGGCAGTATCTGTCGACGGCTGGGCAGAGAACCTGCCGTTTCGCTGTCAACAAGGAGTGACCTCGGGCATGAGGCCGAGCGCGCCCAGCCAGACTCCTTCCTATGAGCATCCTGTGCGGGTGACGTCCCCCAAAAGCGGGATTCCTTCTTCCCAGGGGGGTGCCCGGACAGCCAGGTGGGCCTCACAGCAAGTGGAGCCGAACCACCTGCCCAGGACTACAGGCAGCTCCACGCAGACAGCCACCAGCCCATTACACAGTCACCACACATCCCTCTACAAGTGACCACCTGCCATATCCCACCATGAGAGGCGACCGGGGACCCACCCCAGCCTCCAGATGCCGGCCAGCATCCTGCTGCCCCACCTCACACACCCTCTGTAGCAAGTGACCCCCAGGCTGCCCAGAACCACCCAGTGCCCTGGCCCTGCCCATTCCTGTCCTGCCACTTCCTCTGGCAGAGCCAGAGCAGGGGCTGGGGACCTCGCGGGTACGAGCCCCTGTCCGCTCATGCCCGGCCCCAGGGCTGGCAGTGGGAGAGCCCACACCCTCCCAGAAACCCCCACATACCTAGCTCTGGCGGCCGCTCCCGCGCGGCTCCAACTGCTAACTCCAGAGTCACCCTCAGCAGACCTTCCCTGACCCCAGGGCACCCTGGCCCCTGCCCCTCAGGCTGACACTGGCAGAGGAAGGCAGGGACCCGGCGGGGACGCTGCCTACTGCGACAGGCCAGACAGGCTGCCTGGGAGCTGGCTCTGGCCCGGCGTCCACTGCCCTCATTTCCTCTGCCGGCTTCCTCTGCCGGGGGAGGGGAGGCCACGGGCCGCCTGTCCTGCTGGTGCTGGCTCCTCTGCAAGACGCAGCTGGACGCCGAGAGCGAGGCCCCAAGGTGCCCAGATGAGGGCTACTGGCCTGGGCCACAGCTGCCTTCCTTTCACTGCGGTCCAGTGAACTCGCGTGTTCTGAGGCGCCTGCACACGTGTTACCTTGCTTTCCTCCTAAGACATGTCCAGGTGGGTAGGGCTGTCCCAGTTTACACAGAGGAGATGGAGGCTGGCATCAAGGCAGAGGCAGGCTCGGCCCCAGATGACGCCCCGTGGGGCTCAGAGCCGCCCTGCAGGAGTGTCCTGGGGCAGCTATCACAACGTGCCACAAACTGGGGCCTTAACGCACATGGAGTGTCTGACGTTCTAGAGGCCGGACGTCCTGCATGAGGGCCACACTCCCTCCAGAGGTTCCGGGGCACAGCCCTTCCTGCCTCTCCCAGCTGTTGGAGGCCCCAGGCCTTCCTTGGCTCGTGGCTGCATCAGCCCAGCTTTGCCTCCATTGTCATGTGGCATGGGACATCCTCCTCCCTCCTGAATCTCCCCCTGCTCTCTTGTAAGGACCCAGCCATGGAATTAAGCCACCTTAATCCAGGATGGCTTCATCTTAACTTATTACAGCTCCAAATGCCCTATTTACAAACAAGGTCCCATCCTGAGGATCCAGGTGGACATGAATTTGGGGGGATGCTATTCCACCCATGAGCCCTTGACCTGGGGAAGGTGCAGAACAGGGAGGAGGATGGAGAATGGGCGGACCTGCTCAAGGGCAGTGACTGCAGGTGGCCGGGTGACAGTGGGGCAGTCCTTCAGGGCCAGCCACCGAGAGGGACGGCTCCAGGCTCCTCAAGCCTCAGGCCACCGGGACCCGGTGACTCAGCCCATCAACTAAAATGAGAGCAGGGGTGAGGCTGAGGGCCAAGGGTGGGGCGGGGGTCTGGCTCCCCTCAGCCATGACCTTGACCACCCCCCGCAGGAGACCACAGCGCCCACGGCCCAGCCCAGGCTCGCACACAGGTGAAGGCATCTGTGAGCATGCGTGCATTCGTGTGTGTTCACGTGTGCGAGTGCCTGCGTGAGCCCGGGCACCGGCGCATGTAAAGCTACCCTGCGTGAGGGAGAAGCAGCCCCTTTGTGAGAAGAGCATAGGCTGGAGAATGTGCTAGAATGCAAAGAAACTGCCCGAGGGAGGACTGTGGCCTCCCTCCTGCCCTGAGCTGGCCCACACCCCCAGACTCAGCCCCAGAGCCACAGCTTCCACCCTGGGGCCAACCTTTCTCGGGGCGCGGGGAGGGAGTAACACTCCGGCCCTTGACGCCCCTCTCCCCCCAGCCTGAGTCGATCTGGGGAGGGCCTGATGGAGGGGACGGGGGGCGGGTTGTGTCAGGCAGCATCTGCCTTCAGCTAGGCCCCGTGGGCAGCAGCCAGCGAGCGGTGGGCCACCAAGTTCAAGAACCACTGCCAGCACGTGTCCGTCAGCCAGAGAGAGGGACCCCCAGGGCTGCAAAAGCCCGTTCCTGGGGGCCTCTCAGTCCTCAAGTCCCCAAGCGCACCTGTCCCCGTGCAGGATAGATCAGGCCCAGCCGGAATGCCCTCCCTGTGCCCTGTTCCCCAGCGACACCTTCTCCCTAAGGCCCGGGCATGCCCAGCCCTGAGCCGGCACCTCGCGTACATTAATGCTGGTGAGCCGGCTCCCAGGGGGGCCAGGCGCAGGACGAGGACGCGGGCAGGCAGCAGCATGTGACCGAGAGGCTGGGGGCTGCCTTGTCTTCCACGAGCTTCCCCAAACTCCAGGTCCCGCCAAATGGTCCACGGTGACCCCTGCCCCAGGGTCAGCCTTGAGTGGTGCTCCCTGGGGACTGACCCTCACCCAGCGCTCCAGTCACCCACATGTGACCCTCAGGAGGGGACACCACAGTAATGCCCACCTACAGATTAAGAAACATAGGCACAGAGAGGGCCATGGGATCAGGGAGGGGTTGGTCCACTACCTGCCCTACGGGGTCCTCAGAAGCTCCAGGCCCCCAGGCTCAGGACTGCAGAGCTCTGACTGAGGCCTACACCTGGCAGGCACCTGCTGAAGGCCTGGGCTGTACCCAGTCCACCCGGGGCCGGAGAGGGTAAGAAACAAGGGCAGCTCCCTGCCTCAGACATTCCAGCAGGAGAGGCAACCCCCCGCCCCGCCCCTTAGAAGCCACACCTTCCCCCCACCAGCCAGACCCAGGTGCTCCCGATTCCCACGTGGCACCCTCATCACCCCTCAGCTCTTGGCTTCCATACCCCACCACCTGGTCTCCCCAGAGTGAGGTTTCACCTATGTGGGGCTGAGTCTCAGAGAGGTTGAGTGACTGGCCCAAGGCCACACAGTGCTGAGGTCACAGGGCTGTGACTGCCCAGAAATCCCCCAGGGTCACCCACATCCTAAGGAAGAGCTGGACCCCAGAGGAGGCAGCCCTTCCGGATGCCCACCCGTGCCGGCCCATCGCCCCAGGAGCACATGCTGGGCCTGGCCCCCTCCAGTGGCCTGCCCTGCCCTTATCTGATAGGGCAGGAGAGCAGTTTAAATGAGGTCCCCCAGCCCCCAGGCGTCGCTCAAGCGTGTGCCTCAAACTCAGCCCCTGTCACTCTCTACGTAACCGCACCATTTTCACCACCTATGTGGAGAACTGCCACAGGACCCATGACAGACAAAGAGCTGGCAGTAGGCAGCAGACCTGGCCTGGTGACACTGTGAGGACCCTCGGCCTGGGCCAGGCCCCTCTGTCCATCCCTGAGTGTTGAGTGACCACAGAAACAAACTCCGAGACAGCCACAAACACGACTGTCCCCTGCCCTCCGAGTTTGGAGGACCCCGAGCAGGGTCCCCTCCTTAGACAGGAGCCAACTTCAAACCGAACCATCTCTCCCCGCTGTGAGGACGGGAGAGCCGCGCGCCACTGTGGCCTTGTCTCCACACCGCCCCCCCATAGGAGCAGCCTCTGCTCATTGAGAGTCAAGCTTTCACCAGGCGCTTAACCGCTAACTGAGCTTGGGGTAGGCACAGCTATCCCATTTTACAGGTGAGAAAACTGAGACTCTGGAAGGCAAGGGTGGGCGGGGGGGACTCCAGGGGGTGGGAGCTGGGCTCTGAACACTGGGCATTTAGCAGGAGGGCAGCGGACCCCACCCCACCCCCTCCCTAATGCCCACGTGGGGGCCAGCACAGAGCCCTGCACCCCAGCCAGCAACCCATTTCCACCATCTAGGGTGGCCCCTCCCACAGTGGGGCACAGTTCTCCCCTTCACTCCACCTGCAAACAGAAGATCTCCCCTTGCCTCCTGACAACTTTTTTCCCTCATGAGTCCTTAAACTGACACATTATAATTACATTGATCACAGCTGTTTACAGGGCCACTTGCAAGAGGAGCCAAGCTCAGCTGTCTCTCTAAGATGGGGGAAGGGCCTCGTGCTGGGACACACACACAGGGCAAGTCTGGGCCCCACAAAGAGTGCAAGAGGCAGGGCGTGGGGGAGGGCGTCGCCAACCCTGGGTCAGTCCTGGCACACGCCCCGCCACACTGCTAACGGTTCCAAGGCTGGACCCTCACTCCCCAGCAGCCGCACTGCATGGAGCGCTGGCTCGGAGCCAGCAGGACACGTGTCCCTAAAGGTTGTCTGGGCCTGGGACTGCTGAGCAGGGCCACCTCCAGCCCCTGCCCTCAGAGCCCAGCCAGGGCTGTCGCTGGCAGATTCTGGGCCATCCACTGGTGACTCCACGTTCTCCAAGCTCCAGGAGTCGCCTTGGGAAGTCATTTCTGAGCCAGTGACACCCACACCCTAAGCCCAGCAGAGGAACCTGCTGTCAGGTCCCCTCCCCCAAGAGCAAATGCCTTCAGATGGGGCCGAATCCAGGGGACCCTGTGCATCACTGCACGAACTGGACCCTACTCCAGGGAGGGAGACCCAGGAGAGGCCGTCACGTGCTCACCCGGCTTTGTTTTGGCTGGATTAGCCTGTGCCAGAGCCCCAGTGACATGTGGGTAGGACTCTGGGCCCTTCGGCCAAGGCTCCAGGGCAGGGGTTTATCTCCCACTCGGGCCAAGGAGGGGGGTGCTGAGGCCAGCAAAGACAGAGGGAAGAAAGCCTACACCTCCTGGTGACAGATGCGGGCCTCCAGCTGCCCCTGGTCCCTCTGCCCACCACGGCCGCCCACAGCTGCCAGGAGGTCAGGCAGCCATGGGTAAACAGGCTGCCAGGGCCGCCAGCCTGGCCCCACGCCCCCTGCAGCCAGCTTGACAGCGCCACCTGGGCCTCTCCCTGCCCGGAGGGCCTGGGCATCCACTGAGGCCCATCTCTTCCGAGCCTCTGCTCAGTGGGTTCTGTCCTGTGGGTTGACCACTGCTCCCACCTCCCCATGTGGGCGACTGGGTGGCCTGGCAGGGCTCCCCAGAACCAGCTCCCAGCCTGGGGAGATGCCTCCCATGCTAAGACCGTAAATCCACGAGGGGCCATGGTCACCTGGGCCTGGGGGGCGACATTCCCACACCTCCCGGGGGCTCTTAGTCCTGGCCACCTCCTCCCCTGGACACCTGGGGCCAACACGGGCCGTCCTGCCCGTTACCTGAGACGGAAGCTTCCACAGAGACAGGGCAGTGCCCCACTGCCCACCCCCGCTGCTGGAGGCCGCAGCCGTGCAGTGCCAGCCCCAAGGCCTGCCCGCCTCCGGGCTTCCAGGGGGTCCTGCGGGGAAAGCCGCTCCTTCTGCGGCTCCACTCAGAGTGGGGAAAGGGTTAACTTCCATGCAAAATAGGAAACCGGGGGCTCTGGAAGCATCATGTCCGCAGTTGGGCAGGTTAGGGGCAGCCGCAGCGGGCAGAGGGCCGGCAAGGGGCGCGGCCAGGGGACTCACCGGGGTCGAAGTGAGAGCTGAAGGCGAAGCTGGGGTTGAAGAAGGACGACGACATGGCCAGGGCCAGCAGCGCGTCTTGGCATCCCCCGGCGGGCGCTGCGCTCAGGACGCCCGCGGCCCGCGCCGCGCCATCACCCGGCCGCCGCAGGTGCGAGCGCGCCTTGGCCGCCGCGCCCGCCCAGCGCCCACAGCCGCAGCCGCGGGCCCGGCGGGGTGCGGGTGCGGGTGCCGGTGCGTGTGCAGGCGGCGGCGACAGACGAGGCGCCTCCCCCGGCCGGCCGCGGCGCCGCGGGGCTCCCGGGCTGGTGCAGTCCGAAAACACCGGCGGGAGCGCGCGCGCAGGGGGGGCTCTCTACACGGCTGGGGGGGCACGGAGACGCGCGGTGGGGTACCCGAAGGCTGGGGGCGTACGGAGACGTGGGGGGGCACGAAGGCACGAGGGGACACAGGGACGCAGGATGGGAGATCCGGAGACGCGGGGGTGGCACGGAGAATGGGGGGGCGCTGGGAGGCGGAAGGTGCGGGGGGAAGGGGGCGGGGAGGGGGATACTGAGGCGCCGGTGGGAGCTCAAGAGACGTAGGATGGGAGACCCGAAGGCTCCGGGGCACGGAGGGTGGGGGAGGGGTGCTCGGAGGCGAAAAGTGCGGGGGGGGGGGGGGGGGGGGGGACGGAGACTCAGGGAGGGGGCACCGGGAGGCGCGGGGGGGGGCAGGGGGGGGGGGGGAGGAGCGGGAAGGCGGGGGCGCGGCGGCGCGCGGGGGGGTGGGCACGGTGGCACGCAGGAGCAATACGAAAGCGCGCGCTGGGTGGCCCGGAGGCGCGGGCCCCGGCACGCGGGGGTCGGGGCCCCGCACGCGGCCTGCACACGCCGGTTTCGGAGGCAGCTTGGGTCCGGCCCCGCGCCCTCTGGGCAGCGCCCGCGCCGGCGGGGTGGGGGGGCTATTTTTGCCCAAACCGCCCGCGCCTGTGCCACGCTGCGACAACCGTGGAGAAGGAGCGGCCGCCCCCGCCCGGGAGGGAACAGCGCCGGGCGTTTAGGGCGGACGCGGCGGCGCCGGGCACCGAGGGACCGTCCCTCCCCGCCGGCTGCGCGCCCTGCCGCGCCATCTTGCGTGGATGAGGCGGCTTCAGGAGGGCAGGCGGGCTGATGCGCGCAGGGGGCTGGGAACCGTCCCCTCCCCACCCCCTGGGATAGGAGAGAGAGTTACTATGTAGCTAGGATTTGAGTTTTATGTAACTTGGGTCACTCACTCTACGTCCATCCATTCATTCTCCGGCCAGATGAGCAAAGCTGCTTGGCTGACCCAGCTGGAAGGCAGGGGGTTTGTGCGGGCAGGAGGGGCTCCTAAGGCTTTGGGGAAGAGCAAGGATCAATGGAACAGGGGTGGCCAGGGACAGAGAAAGGATGGTGAGGGCCAGCCCTCAGGAGAGGATGCCAGGACACATCCTTCTTAACCTAAGATGGCCCGTCGTGTAGACAGTTCCCCCATGGGCAAAGGAAGGGGCCTCCTCTCCTTTCAGACCTTCGGGGTCCCCTGCTGTGGGTGGCCCTGACAACCTCAGGCTTGTGGAGGAGCATGGGGCATCCAGAACCTTCTTACTGGCCCTGATGTTGTGGCCACTACTCTAAACAGCTTTGCCCCAAAGGCCTTGTTGGCGAGGAAGGAGCCACAGGGGAGTGGCCAGCAGAGGGCCTGGCCTGGGAGAGGGGCTCAGATCCCAGGGGCCTGGAGGGGCAGCAGCCACAGGCGCAAGGAGGGCTGAGGGCTGTGATCCAGGAGTGCACAGTGTGAGGGGGCTGGATCCACAGTGGGGGGTCTCCCCTCCCCACCTAGGAGGAAAGCCCAACACTGCCCACCCCCATACCATGGGCCCTGCCTCTGCCCACCAGGAAGATGCCCCAGACACCTGGACCTCGACACAACCGGGGGACTCCCTAGGGACAAGCAGGGAAATGACCAGTGGCCCTAAGTTGTCCCTGTCCAGATTCTCAGCGCCACCATGGCCAGCCTCAGTGACCAGGATCAGAAGATCCTCTGTGAAGACCTCCGTGACATGGGTTGACCAGTGAACACACACACAGTGCACACACATGCAGTGCACACACTGGCATACAGAAGGCCAGATCTCGGCGGCGTTAGGGTTGCAGATATCCTCCAGGGTCCAGGTGGGGCAGGAGAAGTCCACCCAGGGCTGCAGGTCCAGCACTGTTACTCCATTTGACCCGAGTGACACCTTCCCCCCGTGCACTGGGGTCCTCTGAGATTCACTGGACCCAGGAGCCCTGCTGCTCCCCTGCCGTGGTGACCGTTGAAGCAGAGGTGCCCTGAGTTCCTCCACCATTGATCTGTTCCTCTGGCCAGTGATTCCTGTGTGTGGCCGGCCACCAGCACTCACTGGCTACCACAGTGGGGGGCAGGAAGCCTGGCACTGGAACTTAGTGGGGAGGGCTTATCTGCACTCTTCCTGGGGTTGGGACAGAACTGCTGTCTTGGACTCAGGGTCCCCTGAGTTCAAGACCTCCAGGCCAGCCACGAGCCCAACCCTCAGCTGGCATGACAAGGCCAAACAGGACAGAGCGCTAGGCCCTGGGAAGGGTGGAGCTGAGAGGCCTGGGGCATGGGGCTCTCTCCTCGGCCTCAGGACCCAAGGACCCGTCCCCAACACACACACACACACAGACACACACAGACACACACACACACACGCACACACACACACACAGAGACACACACACACACACACACACACACACACCCCTACCTCTGTGAGAAAAGACAGAGAAGGTAGAAACCTGAGCCCCAGGGGCAAAGCTCCCATACGTGAACCTGGCTTGTCCAGTGCTGGGGTCACGGTGTGCAGGGGTGAGGGCTCACAGGGGTAGACCTGCCAATCGGGGGTGACCAGTGGCCAGCCTGCCCCAGGACTCCTACAGAACTGGCCTCTGCCAATCCCGGAGTGGTACGAGATCCCTGCCGATGTGCCCCCCGCCCCACCACCTGGAGGGAGGCAAGATGCCCCAGAGCCCTACATAGCCGGGTCAGGGGCCAGGCCTGACAGCGGTGAGGGCTGGGGTGCCCCACGTGGAGCGACCACTGCCTCAGGCATGCCTCCACCTTCAAAGGCCAGGCTGGTGGGGATGCCTCGTCTCTGCTTCTCTTCCACGGGCATGAGAGCACCCTGGGCCTGTGGCGACCGAAGCCTCGGGCAGGAGCCTCAGGAAAGACAATATGGAGTCAAGGACAAGCCAGGGGTAGTAGGGGGGGAGCACCTTCCCTAGAAGGAGCCGACCCCCAGGGAGTCTGGGCCTAGAGGATTTCCAAGAGGGCCCAAGGCCCTGGGACAGAGGGGAGAGGCCTCCCAGGTCAGGAGCAACATGGGGGCCAGACCAGGGCTCAGGTGAGGCGAGGGAGGCACCACAGGGCACCAAAAACTCAGTAAGGACATCCATCGACAGATGAATGGACACACAAAATGCGGTGGATCCGTACAGGGGAACATTACCATCAGTAAAAAGGAACAAAGCGCTGACGCGCGCTGCAGCACGGATGAACCTTGGAAACGTGCTCGGTGGAGAAAGCAAAAGGACAAACACCACAGGATTCCACTCGTGGGAAAGACCCAGGCCGTTCAAATGCACAGAGACAAAGTAGATGGATGCTTGTCAGAGGCCCAGAGAAGGGGAAATGGGGGTACGGGGCCTCTTTTGGGGGTGATGAAAATGGTCTGGAATTTTATAGAGGTGATGGTTGCACGACCCTGTGAATATACTTAAAAACAATGACATGTACACCCTGAAATGGTCAACTTTACAGCATATGAATTATATCTCGATGAAGCTGTCAAAAACAAACTTGGTCTTCAAGGTAACTAATATTTTAATGCAATATCTTAAAGAATCAAAATTAATGAGAAAAATCCGTTATGAGCAACATATCGCAATTCTGAATCAAGGCAGGGGCAGAAACAGTGGTGAGCCATCTGGAGCCTGAGGCCAGAGACGCTCTGGACGGCTCACCTGTCAGCCTGGTGCCCCTTAAAGTCACGGCCCTGGTAGGCACCTGGTCAGCCTGGTGGACACAGCTGCCTCTGTGTCCCTCCAGGAACCTCCAGGCCCCAGGCCTACATCCTACCTGGGTCCTCACCCGAGGCTCAGGAAGGGGTCAGAGGGGGCGGTGGGCCGGGGGTCGGGCAGACAGCGGTAGGAGAGAGGGCTGGAAGCAGGGGGGCATGAGAGGGTCCCGGGAAGGGGCTGTTGAGTGTCCTGGGGCGGCCATAACAAATGACCACACACTGGGGGCTTCAAACGACAGAAATAGATTCTCTCACAGTCTGGAGGCTGGAAGTCTAAAACTGACGTGTCAGCAGGACCGGGCTCCCTCCAAAGGTCTAAGGGAGGACCCTCCCTGCCTCTTCCAGCTCCTGGCGGCCCCAGGTGTTCCTTGGCCCATGGCCATATCATTGCAACCTCTGCCTCTGTCCCTCCGTCGCCACATGGCCTTTCCCTCTTCTCTGTGTCCCTCTTCTTATAAGGAACCAGTCACTGGATTAGGGCCCATCATAATCTAGTGTGACCTCGTCTTAAGGGTCACATCGGCAAAGACCCTATTTCCAAACAAGCTCCCATTCAAGGTACTGGGATTAGGACATGGACATATCTTTTGTGGTAAAGGACACAGGGGCAGGACCATGGGGATGGCCAGCACCTCTTGAATCCTTCCTGTAATAACCCGCATCAGCATTTCTGCACGAAAGGCTGCCCCGGATTCAGCCCACAAACCCACACGCTGGGCACCAAAGTGCAGGGCCCCAGGGACACCCCTGCCTGCCGGGATCTCACCCCCCAGCGGGCTCCCCCAGCCCACCCCTTTCTGCTGCACGGGGATGTGGTCCCGGCCTGGGATGGAGGCAGGGAAACAGATGTCCCTTGTTGTAATCACGCTTCCCCACCCCCACTTCTGTGTGCACAGGAGGGGTGCCAAGGGGAAATGCTGTCCCCCACCCGAACTTGCCCGCAGATAGGCCCCAACCTCAGGCGAACCTCTCCCCCACAAGCCCACCCACCACAGCTGTGCTCTGCAAAGTGGGGGTGAGAGGGGTTCCAGCATTTGCCAAAGAGACCACAGAGCAGGTGCACCTGCCAAGGGTGCCCGGCCTCCCCAGGAACGGGAAGATGCTGCCTGGTGTTCTGAGCCAGCCTGGGGGAGACGCCACGCTCTGAGGAGGCTGTGGCTTGAAAGAGCTTTGTCCTCATATAAAAACGGCTCCCTGGAAAAGAAGAGCTAATTCCTCTTAGGTGTCTAGTACTCACGTCATGGGGCAGGGCTGGGCTGCGGGTCTCTGCAGGGGTTTCCAGTCTGCAGCAGGAGGGCCGAGAGCCCACCAGCCCCCCTCCCGCGAAGTTTTTCCAGGCAGGCCGGGGCGGGGGGCAGTGCCAGCCCCTTGAGGTCCCGAGAGACCAGAGTGTCCCAGGGGGACAGAGCCTGCCGTGCCTGGGCACAGGGGAAAACGGTATCCCCAGAGCTGTGAGCTGGTCCCCGTGGCCCCCTCCAGGCCAGCTCAGCCCAGAGGGGGGCTGGTAAGCTAGGGCCAGGGCTTCAGGAGAGGAGGGGCGGCCCAACTCTGAACCGAAATGAAACGGGAGGGACTGCCCAGGGGACTGGCCATCTGTCAGCTCCGGGCAGGTGCTGGTCCAGGAGCCCGCCCACCCGCTCCCCAGCCCTCGCTTCATGGCCTGGGCAGGGGTGGGCACGGATAGGGCCTTCTGGAAGGTGCCGGCGGAGGGGGTGCTCAGATAACATAAGCCATTTTAATGTGTACAACTCCGTAGCGTTTAGTGCATTCACGATATTGTGCAGCCGTCAGCTCTATCTAGTTCCAGAACATTCTCATGACTTCAAAATAAACCCTGTACCCGTTAAACAGTAACTCCCCATTCCCCCAGCCCCACGGCAAACACCAATCTGCTTTCTGTCTCTATGGATTTGCTTCTCCTGGACATTTGATACCAACGGCATCACAGAATATGTGGCCTTTTGTGACTGCCTTTTTTCACTCATTGTGGGGCTGTCAGGGCTCATTCGTGTTGGAGAGCGTCGGTGCCTTGCTCCTTTCATGCGGATAACATTCAACTCTATGGACAGACGTGTTGAGAGATGTCCCTGCTGCCTGCTGGGGACCAGAGTGCAGTGCAGGTGTGGGTGTGCAGGGGGCGCGGGGCACCCAGCCTCGGCTGGAAATCTGTAGGGTAACCCTTTTGAAGAGGAACGTGGCAGGACCATGGAAACTTCCATCATTCATCCTGGTCCTCCCACTCTGGTCTCCCACAGTGTCTCTGATGACAAAAGCACTGGGACCTGGGACTTCCCTGGTGGTCCAGTGGTTAAGACCCTGCACTCCCACTGCAGGGGGCGCGGGTTTGATCCCTGGTCGGGGAACTAAGATTTCACATACCGCGTGGCATGGCCAAAAAGAAAGAAAGAAAGGAAAGCACTGGGACCTGCTCCGGGTCCAGCAGCAGGTGGTCAGTCAAGGAACTTACTAGAACATCCTCAGCCTGCTGGCCTAACACACAGCTGTCTTACGTCATGGCAGAGTGTGGCGACACATGATAAACTTTTGAGCAGAGAAAGCAGATCTCAGAGCTATAGGAGCGCCACGTAAAACGACGGGGGCAGAAACCCCCGCAGGGGACAGCTGGTGATGGAGGGCTGGAAAGAGGCTGCACAGACGTCTGCACCGGCAGGGGCACCACTCTGTAAAATACTGAGGCCGAGAAAGTGAATGGACAGTGAGCCGTTCCCCTCCCGGTGGGCCATGGCCGGGGGGGCTCTTGGCGATGTGTCCCTCTCTGGTCCCCCGTCCTCACCCTGGTGACTGCCCTGTGAGGGCCCTTCCCAGGGAGAGAGACCAGCCCCGCCCAGGGTCACACAGCCCTGCTCCCTGTGCCTGCAGGAGTCATCCTGCCTGACGGAGACCTCCCTCTCCTCCCCTCGCCTTGACAGCCAGCCCTGGCATGGCTCCCAGCCCACCACAGTGACCCAGGGACAAAGGACAGCTGCCCAGCCTGACTTCTCGTCAGAGGAGGCCCAGTCGTCCAGTCTTCTGCTGCCATCTCGGACACGCTGGCAGCCTGTACCCCCTGGGCCATCTCCTGGACCGCCGCCCCCTCTCACCCCCACGAGGCCAGCAGGCAGGGTGGGACCTCTTGCGACAGATAGCAAGTCTACTCACTCGGCAATGTCATCACTCTCCCTACCCCCACCCCAGGCTCGGGGAGGCCAGGCGCTGCTAATGGTCAGTCTGCCCAGCCTGGTGTGGACGTGCCAAGTGCCAACGAGCCCCTGGGGGCGGCCAGTGCCAGGCTGGAGTACCCAGGAGAGGCGGTAGGACAGCTGCAGCCCCAAGATGTAAACAGGCCGAGCGGCTGCAGGTATAAAGGCTGGAGCCCCCACAGCCTCTCAGCAGCCCCAGCCTGACCCGCCTTCCCAGAGCCCTCGAAGAAAGCCAGGCGAAGGTGAGCCCTGCCCGGGGAGCGGTGGTGTGGGCACCCAGCCGGGCCAGAGCTGCCCAAGCTGCATGGCAGGGGCTTGGGCCTCGTCTTTCGCTGGACAAGGGGAGGCCCTGGGTGCTGAGGGACCCCCAGGGAGGTCTAGGAGAGGAAGAAAAAGAAGAGGAAGGAGAGGGGCAGCCCCAAGGTAACTGAGTCTGCAGGGGTGGGCACGTGTGCACGCACGTGCCTAGGCAGGCCTCTGAGAGCATGGCTGCAAGCTGGGGTCACTAGGGGGAGGCTGAGACCACCTCACAGGGCTCCCAGTGCTGAGTGGGAGAAGGGCCTGACAGAACAGAGGCTCCAAGGCCCCCAGACCCACCAACTCTGGCAGGCATGCTGAGCCAGCTCTGGGCCCACGTGCCCAGCCCCGTCCCAGTGGGGCCCCAAGGCCTCCATCACCGCTTCCCACCCTCTCCAGCCATGAGGCCTTTTTCTCACTGAGCATCTTAAGTTGGTGATTCAGTCTCAGGTGCTAGACGCAGACCACAGCCCCCAGGAGGGCCACATGGGCGGTCCAGAGTGGTCTGGGGACAGGGGAGGGCCCTGCCAGCCTTGGAAGGGGCACAGAGAACGCAGCAATACTGGGCATACGTGGGGGTCTGCGGGGGGGCGGAGCCAGGCCTTAAAGCTATGACCAGCTTTGGCTATGGAAGGCAGTGAGGGGGGAGGAGAGGGAGGAAGGCCTTTTCAGGGGGAAGGGCGAAGAGGGCAGGGCCCTTCCAGGCGCTGGGGGCACCCCAGGAGGTGCCAGGCAGCCCCCTCCCCACCCCCCTCCCCGCTTCCTGCCCTGACTAGGTTGGCCAAGTGAGACTCCATCCCAGGCCCTGGACCAGATGCTATAAATACACCAACCACGGCCTGAGGCCCAGGCCCTGCCTCTCCTGCTGTCTCCAGCTCTGATCTCAGGCTCCCCTGCCTTCATGGGGGGTGGGGGTGGGGGGATGCCCCAGAGAGCAACTGGGTGGGAGCAGGGTGGTAAACAGCCCAGCACAGGGCGCCCACAGCGCTCTGCAGTCAGGATGTCAACCCCAGGCTTGGCCAGACCTGGCCTGGAATTTGGCCCTGTCCCTCTTCCATAAAGAGGGTGACATTGGCCCTGGGCAAGGCCCCGAGTGGCAGGCAGGGAATCCCTTCCCTCCAGAATGGACCCCATGATTCCAGGTTATAGAGGGGAATCACGGTCTCACCATGGGATGCAGGGTAGTGGGGTCTGTTCTGGGCCTCCAAGGCCTGGGCCTGCCCTTGATCCCAGCTGACCACCCCCACCCCACCTCCCAGACTGGCTGCAGGGACTTGCCATTATGGGTGACACGCACCACAGGATCCAACACCCTTTCCCCACCATCTCCTTCCCTCGTGGCTCCTTGCATGACCCTGTGAAGGGGCAGGGCAGGGCGGGCAGGGGTCTCTCCGTTTCACAGATGAGAAGCCTGAGGTCCAGTGCAGCTGGGAGGCACGCCCGGGTCAGGAAGCAGGACACAGCCCTGGGCAGGATCCAGCCCTCCCTGCCCCTCCGCTGCAGCTTGAGTTGCAACCTTTGACCCGTGGCTTCTCCACTGGGAGGAAGGAGCCGCCTCCGGCCACTGCCCGGCTGGCTTATGCCCCGCAGGTCACCGAGCTGCCTCCCCTGGCGGCGGGAGTAGGTTCCAGAAGGCTCACCACCCCGTGAACTTCAGAAAAGGCCAACGAGCCTCTGAAATAGCTGCTCTGCCACAAGCCCCAGAACCCAACCCGCCCTGGGGACAGCAACCCGAGAGCTCCGCAGGTCACAAGGCACTGGGTGGGGGCACGGGACAGCCCGGTCCCTGTGCCCAGACCCCACCTGCCCAGCTGGAATCCTGGCCTGCCTCAGTGGCTCCTGCCTGAACCCCCAAGAAGGGGGGACACTGCCGCGGGCACCTCCTCAGGGCAGATGCACAGCGGGCCGCCCTCCTGAGCGCCTGGGAAGGGGGTGGGGCCATCCTGCTGGAGCGGGTCTGGACCTTGCTCAGTCCAGGGCCGGCTCAAGGCTGGCCTGCGCGCAGCATGCCTCCCAGCTGGCGGCTAGTGCCCAGCCAGGATGACCAAGGCCCGCCGGTCTGGGGTGCGGGAGAGAGAGACTAAGGCCCTGGGCCCTGAGTCCCGGCAGGAGGAGGTGGTGCTTCAGGTAACCAGGAAGGCTTCCCAGAGGGGGTGGCTTTGAGGTGAGCCTGGAAGGACAGGGGATATTACCCAGCAGCATTGAGGGGTCAGACAACGCCTCCTCCACCTCTTCCGAGCAGAGTGAAGGACCTCGTGTCTATCACTTATCATCTCAAAGTCTCGGTCTCTTCTGTGAAGTGGGGTAACACCTCAAGGTGGCCAGCTGTCTTCCTCAGGGCCTGGCCACGAAGGCCTCTGCAAGGCCAGGGCCCCAGGGTGCTGAGAAAGCTGGCCCTTCCAGCCGCCCTCTGCAGCCAGAGGCCCACCTGGGTCTGGGTGCCTGGGGTCCCCAGTCTAGGGCCAGGAGCTGGCACCAGGCAGGGTCCAGGCAGAGCACCCTTTCCTGCCCAGCACACCCGCCGAGCCGGCTCCCTGTCCCCTGCAGGGCCAGGATGGACGAGGACTTCTCCTCCCAGATGAAGAAGATGGCCTTGGCCATGGGCACATCCCTGTCAGACAAGGACATAGACCTGCTGCCCACCGACATGAGGCACCATGGTACAGCCCGCCCCCGCCCGCCCTGGGCCAGCCCCACTGTGGACGCAGGAGCCCCCCCGGGCTGGGGGAGGGCACAGGACCCGGCAGCCCCCACCGCAGGGCAGGAGTCCCCCTCTGGGCTCAGGCCCTGGCAGTCCAGCCCCAAGGCGGATGGCCCTAGTGACACGCCCAGTCATCCCCAGGCTCCTTCAACTACATCAAGTTCTTCGAGTACATGCAGAAGTTCCCGGCCTCGGGGCAGCAGGAGAGTGTCATCCGCAAGGCCTTCCAGACCCTGGACAAGGACAAGAGCGGCTTCATCGAGTGGAATGAGATCAAGTAACAGCCAATGGCCAGGGACAGGATGTCCTGAGCCCTGGGCCCCCTCCCTGGTGGTGGCTGGGGATGAGGGGGTACTGAGCTCTGGGCCCCCTCCCCGACCTACAGCTACCACGCTCACCCCAGAAGACCTGGTACCCCCACTGGGCTCCAGCAGGCCTTGTGGGAGATGGGGCCAGGCTAGAAACAGGGGCACAGCACTGGGCCTAGGCCCAGAGACCCCTCTCCAGCTGGGCCTCAGTTTCCCCAGCTGTAAAGAGGGGAGCAGGTACCTTGTATACCATTGGGCACCAGCCAGATGCCCCCTCAGCCCTGACCCAAGCCCACCCCCGGCCCCAGGTACATCCTGCACATCATCCCCAGCAGCGGGCCCACCACCCCACTGACGGACGAGGAGGCTGAGGCCGTGATCCAGGCAGCCGACACGGATGGGGACGGGAGGATTGACTTTGAAGGTGGGGCAGCAGAGATGAGAGGGGCAGGGATACCTCTCAGGACCTTCCTGCCCCCCACTGCCCGTCACTTGCACTCAGTTTGCTCCATGTCTAGAGCCTGTCTCTGTGCAGGGCTGACCAGGCTCCCCACTGCCAGGCAGGGACCCCATCCCCCAAAGCTTACAGCCACCTGTGGTGGTCACCATCGTCCCCGTTCACAGATGGAGAGGCTGAGTCTCCGGGATGCTGAGGGGGTTGGGCAGGGGAGAGGCGGCCCAAGCCGGCTTTGGGGAAGGTCAAGGGGGCAGATTAGATGGGGGTTTCCGAGATGGGGAGGAAGGTTTGAGGCAGAGACCAGGGCCTGAGGAGCTGCAGAGGTGGACGCAGGTGGAAGGAGGTCAGGTGGGCCAACAGCTGTGTGTGAGTTGAGCGGGCGGGAGGGGGGTGCCCAGGAGGAAAGGCATTTGTGGGGCAGGCCTTCCCTGAGTCTCCCCATGGCTGCCCTGGGGTCTGCATCATCCTGCTGCCCACCCACCCAGATGCTGACCCGGAGCCTGGAGGATGGCCCTGGGAACAGGCAAGCACAGGCTCAGAGCCCCAGACAGACTGGGGACCTGTCCTCACCCCCCAGGCCTCCACTTGCTGCCCGCAAATACCAGCAAACCTTGACTTGTGGGGTGGTCACAAGACTTAAAAGAGGGGCAGCCAGGCCAAGGGGTCTGTTTAGGATGCAGCCCCCCAGCCTCTCTGTGCCTCAGTTTCCCCACTGAAGGCATGATGACCACAGGAGCACCAGCTCAGAGACTCTGAGGGGAACTGCTGAGGGTTGATCGTAAGACCCAGGGTGGGTGAGCTCCCCACCGCCAAGCTGGCCGGGCACAGGGCACACGACAACGGTGTGGGGCACTCGGGCAGCCAAGTTCCGGTCCTTCCTGCTCCCCACCCAGGACTCAGGAGGGCAGGATGCAGGGCGCCCTGGACCGCGAGTTGCCCCGTCATAAAGGAGGCTTCCCGCTGGGCCTGCAGGGCTTGGTGGGGCACGAGCCAGGGGGTTATTTACTAGAAATCTGTCTCCTGTTCTAGAATTTTCTGAATTGATCAAAAAGGAGAACATTGCAAAGAAGTAGCACCACGTCCAGCCCCGGCCGGCTGAGCATCCCCCGAGGGGCACCGTGGGTTTCGCGAGTGCCCCATGGAGGCCATGGGAGCGGACGCAGCTTGAGCCAGGAAAATGGAAGAAAAACAGCATTAAATGAACCGCAGCCCATGTGTCTGTTGGGTGTTGCAGCGTCAGCTGGGGCAGGGGCAGGGTCATGGGTCTCTGGGCGACAGGTGGCGGGCAGGGTGGCATGGGGGGTGCAGGAGGGAAAATGGAAGACCGGGTGGTGGGTGTGTCCAGCCTCCTCTGCCCCTTCTTGTTCCTGCCTCACTGGGGGCACCCTCAGAGGGCAGTCCCCCCTCCAGCCCCGGCACCTCCTGGATCTGCCCTCCCAGCGTGGTGCTCTCTGGGCCCAGACCCCCCCACCCCCCCACCCCCCCACCCCCCACACACACCCAGCCCCGGCCTCCACTGGGCTCTGCGCAGGCTGCTCACCAGGCTGGGTCTTAGGCCGCTTGGAGTCCACAGCGCAGGGACAGCTTCAGCCCCAGGGTGCCTCTGAGCGGTCCTGGCACCAACCCTGCACCCTGCACTCCGGGCTAGACGTGTCCAGGGCTCAGATCTCTGCCGATATCTCCTCGCCTTCTCCTCCCGGTCTTTGAGAACCCTCCCTCTTTTTTTTTTTTTTTTTTTTCGGTACATGGGCCTCTCACTGTTGTGGCCTCTCCCGTTGCGGAGCACAGGCTCCGGACGCGCAGGCTCAGCGGCCATGGCTCACTGGCCCAGCCGCTCCGCGGCACATGGGATCTTCCCGGACTGGGGCACGAACCCGTGTCCCCTGCGTCGGCAGGCGGACTCTCAACCACTGCACCACCAGGGAAGCCCCCACCTCCCTCTCTTTGAGGCCTCCTCCCCTTCTCCCCAAGCTCATCCTCCTGTAGGAGTCCTCCCCCACCCCGCCCGCCTGCTCCAGCCTCTGTGCCAGCCACACTCGCCCACCCGGTGGGCTCCCTTCTTGTGCTTTAAGCACCTCTCTCCTGTACTCCAGACTCCTGTGCCCATTCTGGCTGCCTGACACCCCGTTTCATGTGATGGAGGCGTCTCAAGCTTAACGTGCCCAAGGCTGAGCTCCCGTCTTCCTCCCACAGCCCCACCCTCAGTCTTCCCATCTGTTAGCTGCGTCGTTCCTCTGCTGCTCAGGCCGGGAGCTCTGTGGTCACCATGCAGAGGGTGTGGATGTGCTTCCCACTCCATCCTGGGGACGGGTAGCCAGGAGAGCACTAGGCCCCCATCTCAGCCCCCTGCATCCACGTGTGTGTGATGGGTTCCCTCCTCCAGCTGCCACGGGACTCCAGACTCTCTAGGATGGAGGGGCCAAAGGTGGCTGGATCACCCCAGGGTGAAGGCACTGCTCTCAGGAGCCCCCAGGCTGGGCTATTGCAGGAGCAGCAGCCTGCGAGCCAAGCTCACACACCATCCTCGGCTCCTCTCCCTTTCACACCCACCTGCAAGGTAATCCCACTAGCTCCGCCCTCAAAATGCATCCAGAGCCCCATTCCCCCACCATCTGGGCCACCACCAGCTCTTGCCCAGATGACCACCTTGGCCCCCAGACTGGCCTCCCTGCCTCTACCTTCCAACAGTGGGTTCTCAATATAACGGCCAGAGACGTCCTTTTAAAATACAAGTCAGACCCGTGGCTTCACTCAGAACTTTCCAGAGGCTCCCCTCTCGTGCAGAAGAGCCAAGTCCTTGGGATACCCACATGCTCCCTGACTTTAGACCCTCCCACCCTCACTGCAGCCACACTGGCCACCCCACTGCTCCCCAGCCAGGAACCACCCTGCCCCAGGGCCTTTGCATGTTCCTGGGCCTGCTATGCTCTTCCCTAGACATCTGTCTGTGTGACTAACTCCCTCATCTCCTATGTTTTCCTCAAATGTTACATCCCAAAGAGGTCAACCCTTCCGCCCTGTTTCACATTCCTCTCTACCTTGCCCAGCATTCCGCATTCTCCTTAATCTATTCTCTCCATAGCACTAGCATCCCCTAATATACCATATGAGTTGCTTATTTATTGTCTATTATGAGCAAGCAAAGCATCAAGGACATGGGTTCTGAGATCCCGGAGAGGAAAACCCAAGAAGTGAGCCTGACGTTGGCACAGGGTCCCTGCCAGGGTTTGCAACTGGTGGAGACGCTGAGTGGCTGAGGAGGGCGTCCGGCAGTCTCCTGGGTGTTCAGTACCTGCCAGGGAGGAGGGTCTTTGCTTGTGGGTCCTATGGGGCTAGGAGTGAGGAGGGAGGACAGGAGTATGAAGCCAGTCCTCACAGAGACTGGAGCCCAGCCTCAGCCAGCCCAGTCCTGTCCTAACTGCCACCAGAGCAAAAGTAATCCCTCTGGACCAGGGTCCAAATTCAGCTCAATGCAGGCCACACCTGACTGTGCCCATTCGTCTGCATATTGTCTGTGGCTGGTAGAGAAAAAGAGAAAGCTGGTGTGGCTGCTACTATCAGATGGGGGACACTTCAAGGCCAGAAGCTCTGCTAGGCAAACAGGGACAGTCTGTAAAGATAAACAGTCAACTCACCAGGAAGACACACAGCTCTCAATTTGTATGCACCTACTAACATAGTCTCAGAGCATAAAGCAAAAATGGGCCAACTAAAATGAAAAAGAGACGATGCACAATCACAGTTGGAGATTCTAGCATTCTTCTCTTGGGAACTGATAGAGCAAGTAAGAAAGAAATCATCAAGGATATAGAAGACTTAAAAAAACACAATGGATTAACCAGAGGAGCTAGAAGGCCAAGGAGACCTTTCTTGGGAGGCTGGGGCCTAACAGATACCCTCACCCCTGCGTACGGTGCCACCCAGCCCACTATCCCTACCCCAGGGAACAGGAATGGCGTCTCAGCCCCCCTTCTTTGGGGCACACCTGTGCAGGTGGAACAGTCCAGCGGGGCAGGCCTCCCACCCCACCCCCAGCATTGTAGCCTCTCAGGGACACGTTTCCACCAGCTGGGACGTGTGAGATGCCACCACAAGGCCCATGGGCAGTTCATGGGCACGACGGAGACCCAGGATGACACAAAGCTCCAAACCAGTTAATGTCAGGAGCAAATTATCTGTGACAACAAAAACTTGAATAAAATTAAAGCAAAGAGCTCAGATAATAGCAGAAATGAAGGAGTATAAGGGATGCAGAGACTGGTACAGAAGGACACCCAACCTGTCCTTGTGAACAGATGAATGAATGGATGAATGGATGGGTGGATGGATGGGTGGATGGATGGATGGATGGATGGGTGGGTGGATGGGTGGATGGATGGATGGGTGGATGGATGGGTGGATGGATGGGTGGATGGGTGGATGGATGGGTGGATGGGTGGATGGATGGGTGGATGGGTGGATGGATGGATGGATGGGTGGGTGGATGGATGGATGGTGGG